>NW_017617232.1:2890000-3236200 GCF_001879475.1 Ipomoea nil | reverse complement strand
TTTTTTATTGTAGCTACTAAATTATTATTTAATATCTACTATATATATATATTATATATATATATATATATATATATATATATATATATATATATATATATATATTATATATATATATATATATAATATATATATATATATATATACTAATAAAGCCCAAGAGAGTTAGACCTATAATGGGTAGAAAAAATGGCGGTCAAATTTGTTAATCAAATGAATGGCTCAGATTGATGATTTTTTAATCAAATGAATGGCTCAGATTGATTTGATTTAATTTTCTTTGAGATTTACTAATTTATCCTTAATTTTATAATTTTCCGTTAACTTTTCCGTTAAATATTATATTTTCCGTTAATTTCTGTTAGTTAAACCTTAACTTACTCATTGATTTCAATAAAAAAAAAGGTTTTAAGTCGAACCTCATCTCAATCAAAGTTGCATAATTAGTACTATATTAATTTTATTAAATTAAATAATAATTTAGTAGCTACAACAAAAAAAATAATACATATGCTGATGGTTTTTGGGTTTTCGGGCCCAAGGAGGTCCAACACAACCTATAGCTGGTGGATACACCTTTCACAAAAGGGTTTGAGTCTTAGTAAATATGATGCTTAACAGTACTTGTCTATTCCCTCTCCGGTCTTGAAATCTGCCTCATACAAGGGGAGGAGCCCTCTTTATAGTGGCTCCTCCTCTACTGACTTAAAGGCTTATGATGGCCGACTTAAAGATTACATTCAATGTGCCGAGCTGTTGGGCGACGTTACGGAATCTGCCAACGGCTCTCTTTGGCTAGTAACTGGCGGACCGAGCCCGGCCTTTAATGCCTCAACGGCTCCTTGTCTTAACTGCGTTGAAGGCTCCCTCAACGGCTCTCTGGACCGAGTCCTCTCCTAGATCGGGCCTGGGCCGACTCCTGTCCCCGTTTGGCATTGGGCCGCCCTTCCGGTTCTGAACTGGGCCTCCCTCTTTGGATCTGGGCCGAGTCCTGGACTCGGCCCATGCATTCTTTCTGGGCCTCTTTTCTTGGGCCGGGGTTCTCACCCCATCAACTAGTCCCTCACTTTTCCATACCCGGTCCACCAACCTGGGTTTGGAAAAGTAGCAACCATCTCCTGCTCACCGAATCCGTGCCTTGAATGACTCAGGATTGGCCCAGATTATTCGCTATCTCCCGGATCTCGCGGGACCGTTCTGATCTCCTCGGCTGGCCTGACACTATAAATGACCTTGGCCGTTCTTTTCTTAACTTACTAATTCCTCATGGGTCGCTCACCACTGAAAGGGAAGCAGATTGATTTTGGGTCGCCCCGGCGCCCTTTGCCTTTGAAACGGACTCGGCCTGAGAGGGAGCCTAAAGGAAGGCTTCCCGTCCGACTCCACAGAGATCACCTGCTGGCGCTGCCTCTATGGCTCTTCATCCGCCGACTCCTGCTCGTCGTGAAGTCGCTCCGCTTCTCGCCCTTCTCCTCCTCCGGGTCTGCTCGAGTAACTTCCCCAGGCGGGACCGTTGTTGACGTGCCTGTCCCAGAGCAGCTGACCTTTCGTATGACCTTTTCTATTCCTCTGGATGACTTGGACGGTCCGGTTACCGGGCTAATGAACGAGGAAGACTTCGCTCGTTATCAAGAGATGTACCCGGACGATGAAGAGCTGGTTGTGCCGCCACTCATGCCGGCGTTCTGGGACTCGCTTTGCCCACCCTCTCCTGGGCCATCGGAAGGGTTCTTTGGAAGCGGCTCCTCCTCGCCGAGTGAGTGATCTTTGTGAACTGGGGTCGGCCGGATTCTTAGGGGTAGTTCTGTTAGGAGCACTCGCTTACTCTGTAATAAGCTCCTTGTAACCTGCACCTTCTTTATTTTATAATAAAATATTTCCGGCCTTCAGTTTTCATCTTTTTTCAGTATATTTAGTGCACCCGTCCGTCTCAATTGTCGAGGAGTCGGCTGCGATGTCGAGTCCTCCTTCCGCTTGACACCTGTAAATCTCACTTGCCAGGGCCGAGCCAGGCTTTTTCCAGTTTAGCGTGCGAATCTTCACCCTTCCCGAGCTAATTGGATGGGATTAGTCTCTGACAGAGATTCACGCTGCCCATCCAATCCGGCTCAGTTATGTCAGTTACGATTCCCTCCGTGATTTGCGCCTCGGTCGTTGCTCTCTCGAGGTTCTATATAAGGGCTTTTGGTAGCTCTGTGCTTTCTCACCATTTTACACCTCAAAAAACCTCAAGCTATGAGTTTCAGGGACGGTGATCGTCGTTGGTCCATCCGTAATAAGGAGCATGCCCGGCAGGAGGAGCTCCGGCGGAAGAGGGCGGCTAGCGGAGGGTACCTGGTGGGCGACTCCGCTTCTGATCCCATCGTGGTGCCTCCTGACATGCTTGATCCGATGGTCGTGGAACCGGAGGAGGACGAGATGGTGCCCATGGTAGAAGATCCAGAGCCAGAGGGGGATCTAGACTGGGAGGCTCCTCCGCTTTTTGGCGTGGCCATGTCGCCGAGTGCTCTGGAGAGGCCCCTGCAGATGGTCGTAGATGGGAAGCCTGCTGTGTATCTGGATGAACTGCCCGAGCCCGAGCCTGAGCCGAGTCCGCTGCCTTTCCGCCCCCACTACTATTTGGAGGGTCCGGAGCCGGTGCGTCACGCGGAGGAGGAGGAAGTTAAGCCCTAGGCCTGTCTTTTCTGTGTAATGCCTATAGCCGAGTCCTCGGCCTTGTACCCCTGTCTTTATGGAATAAAATCTCGTTTTTACTTTTCAGTCCCCGGTTTTGCGTGTTCCTTTGGCCGGCTCTTGGCCGTTATGACCGACTTGTAAACTCTGTCCGACTAAGTCCCGTGGGTGGGGGACTCGGCAAATTTTGTCGGCCGATCTTGCAGCCTGAAGCTTGTCCGGGCCTCTTTATTTGGCCGGACCCGGCCGAGTCACTTCTAGAAACTTCTAGCGTGATCTGGATGGGCCCCCATAGCCTTTTGCCTTGATGGGCTCTTGGCCTGACAGGCCGGGTCATCATCACTCAGCCTTGGCCTAGGGTAGACGCGCCGCTTGCAGGCTAGCCCTAGGCCTGAACCGTCGTTCCGCCCATCGAGGCATTAAATGCGGCGTCCCTTCGACGTCTTATCGCCTCCGATTCCTCCATTACGGAGATGCCGCGTGGCGGCCTCTTGGACTTCTTTCTCCCTTTAAAAGGCTTTTTCCTTCCATTCTTCTTCTTCAATTCTCCCACCAAGCTTCTGCTCTGTCATCGTCTTCTCCGCCTCAACTCCAATCTGTAAGTAATGTCTTCCTCTTCTCATTCTTCTTCTTCCTCCCGCGGGCCGTCCTTTGACAACCCGGCGGGGACTTCTCCGTCGTCCTCTTCTTCTTCTTCCGTCGTCCGCCGCCTGGAAATGCCGGCGGACTTCCAGGCGGTGTCTTCCTCTTCCCTCTTAGCCCCTTCTTCTTCTGGGGCGGCCACTCCGATGAGCCCAGCCCCGTTAACTACGGTGGCGGCTTTGCCGGGCGGCGTTGTGCGGCCGCGAGGCAAGTTTGACTCGGTTGTTCGGCCGTCCGGTCTTCCATCGTCGGCCACAGCGGCGGACCTGGATATGGCCCGCTTTCTGCTTGGCCCTTCGGCCATGGTCGTCGCGGCGGAGGGCCGGCCTATCCACGACCCGCCGGAGGGTTTTGTGGGTATCCATTTGCACTCGGTTGCATTCGGCTTCCGAGTGCCCCCACACCCATTTCTTTCGCTTCTCTTTCGGCATTATAACTTGGTCCCGGGCCAGTTAGTGCCTAATTCTCACCGACTCCTGACCAGCTTCATCAATCTCTGCCATTGGTGGAAGTGCGAGCCAGATTTGGACCTATTCCGGTACCTCTTTACCGTGAACAAGGTCGGCTCTCACTCGCCCGGCTTTATCCAAGTCGCCGCCTGTCCAGGGCGACAACTTTTCGAGGGGTTGTCCGACTCGATAAAAGAGTGGAAGCCCCTTTATTTCTTCGTCCGACCTCGCTCCTCTTCCTTCACCTTTCCGACCCTTTGGCCGGCGACTCTCTTCAAGCCCTGCTCTCGGCGCGTCGTCTTTACGGAGGATGCTGTCATGGGCGGCGACTTCTTGAAGGGCTTCGGGCCGTACTCCGTTAAGTACTGGTCTCGAGTCCGGGCCATGGCCAAGCATGGCCTTCTGCCGGAGGGCGCCGCCACCATAGGTAGCGTCTCTTTCCTCTTCCTTCTCGTCTTGCTTTTTGTTTTCTACGGGAGCACTCACAAGTGATCGTATTTCTTTTACAGGTTCGTACGACTCCGATACCTCCAGCTCCGGCGAAGCAATCGCACCGACTCCTGAGATGGCAAATAGAGCGGAAAAGATGAGGCGTCGTCTGACGCAACGCTCCACGGGTACGGCCGCTGCGTCCTCATCTCAGCCATCGCCGGCGGTCCGGCCGACTCCTGCATCTTCCCACAACGTGGTCGACCTCACACCTTCGCCCGTGGTATCGCCCAGTCGGCAGCCGCCTCCTCCCTCTACTGAGAGTCCGAGTTCTAAGCGGCCTGCTGAGCCTACGGAGGGGCCGGCTCCAAAGAGGATCAGGCTGTGCCACGAGGTGGACGAAGACGCCCAAATCTGGATGGGCAACACCTCCGTTCGCAAGTGGTGCAAGGATGTCTTTTTGCCAAAGGATGTGGAGTCGACCCGTGCTCTTGGCGACGGGTTCATCATCGAGGCTTTGCTCCGGCAGTCGTATCGTGTAAGTGTCAACCAGTCAGTTTTCCCTTCTGTTCGCTTTCTTTTTCCTTTTCCGTTTGACTGATAGTTTGGTGTGCAGGACCTCGCCCTCCAGATGGAACTGGGCAATCGGTTCCAGGGCTTCAGGAACGATATGCGGGCCATGACCGCCAAGCAGCGCCAGACAGAGGAAGCTCTTCTGGAAGAGCAGGCGAAGCAACTCAAGATGGTGGAGGTGCACAACGCCGAGCTGCTGAGGGTCACCCGTCAATGGGAGGAGGAGAAGGGCAAGGTGGCCACGATCGCCGCGACTTCCATCGCAGATTATAAGAAGTCAGCGGCCTTCGAGGCGGATGTGCAGGCGGCGGTGGCAGCTCGAAGGAAAGAGGTGGCCAAGGAGTGGCTGGCGACCCCGGAGGGCGATGACTTCCTCCTCGACCTGGGCGAGCGAGATTACCGCCTCGGCTTCCGCGAGGCGCAGATGGAGATTCACGCCACCTTGTTGGCCCGCAATCCCTCGTTCACTCCCGAGAGCTGGGGCCTCAAGCCGGTGCTGGACGCTGATGGGCCGACTGCGCCTACTGACCCGGCGACTCTTCCTGCGGCGACGCCTCCAGAGCTTCCCGAGTCCCTTCCTCAGGCGGAGGACCCTTCCTCTGCTCCCCTTGCTGGACCATCGGCGGGGGCGCAAGTTGAAGGGGTCGCCGTCGATACCCCCTCCACTGTAAACTAGGGTCTTTTTAGGATAGACCCTCTTTTTGTAAGGGCTGGCCTCCTTATCGGCCGTATTTTAATAAAGAAACAGTTTTTCCATCTCTTTTCACGGAATTTTGTCCTTGGGCTCTTTTAATATTGGCATTCTTCTAAGGCTTCGAACTTTGCTTTTTCCTCGCCGAGCTCCTCAGTCAAGGCGACTCTTTCATGCTTCTTCCGAGAAACGACTAAGGGCCTGGGCTCTTGTCTCCCAGCTCTTTCTCGCCGAGTCCCTCAGTCGAGGCGACTCCTTTCAGCTTTTTCTCTTGGAAGCGACTAAGGGTCTGGCCCCTTGCTTCCCCTCTTTCTCTCGCCGAGTCCCTCAGTCGAGGCGACTCCTTTAGGCTTTTCCTGTTCTCAGAAACAGTTTAGGGTCAGTGCCCCGTTGTTTCTTATATATACTTGCCGAGTCCCTCAGTCGAGGCGACTCCTTTTGGCTTTTTCACGGAAACGTCTAGGGGTCTGGGCCCTTGTTTCCTATCTTTCTCTCGCCGAGTCCCTCAGTCGAGGCGACTCCTCTAGGCTTTTTCTGTTCTCAGAAACGGTTTAGGGTCAGTGCCCCGTTGTTTCTATATATATTTGCCGAGTCTCTCAGTCGAGGCGACTCCTTTTGGCTTTTTCACGGAAACGTCTAAGGGTCTGGGCCCTTGTTTCCTATCTTTCTCTCGCCGAGTCCCTCAGTCGAGGCGACTCCTCTAGGCTTTTTCTGTTCTCAGAAACGGTTTAGGGTCAGTGCCCCGTTGTTTCTATATATATTTGCCGAGTCTCTCAGTCGAGGCGACTCCTTTTGGCTTTTTCACGGAAACGTCTAAGGGTCTGGGCCCTTGTTTCCTATCTTTCTCTCGCCGAGTCCCTCAGTCGAGGCGACTCCTCTAGGCTTTTTCTGTTCTCAGAAACGGTTTAGGGTCAGTGCCCCGTTGTTTCTATATATATTTGCCGAGTCTCTGGGGACGATTGACTGCAACCCACGCACTTTTATTCAGATTTCTTGGAGTCCTCGAGTTCGTACATGGCCTATCATGGGCTACTGATAAAACCTTTTCAAATGTGCTGCATTCCATATACGGTCTATAAGCTTGCCTTCCATGGTTTCTAACTTGTAAGTTCCGGCCTGAACTACGGTCGCGATGCGGTACGGTCCTTCCCACTTGACCGCGAGCTTGCCTCCTTCGGTGGGCTGGCTGGCTTGTCGATCCCGCAGCACTAGGTCGCCAACCTGGAAGGTTCGCGGGCGAGTTCTGCGGTCGCGGTATCTTTTCACTGCCTGCTGGTACTCAGCCATTCGCGCACTCGCGGCTTCCCTTCTTTCTTCTAGAAAATTTTTCTCAATCCGCAGGCTCTCCTCATTTGTTGCGTCCGAGTAGGTGCGAACCCGATGGGTGGGTTCGACCACTTCGACGGGAACCTTGGCCTCAAAGCCGTATGCGAGTGAGAACGGACTCTCTCCCGTCGCTCGCCGCTGGGTAGTGCGATAGGCCCAGAGGACTCGATCAAGCTCGTCCGCCCAGTTTCCTCGGACGTCCTCGAGTTTCTTCCGGATCCCATCGACCAGGGTTCGGTTCACATTCTCCACCTGTCCATTTGCCTGGGGGTAGGCCACCGATACCTTGGTATGCTTGATACCGTGTCGGTGGCAGAATTCGGCGAATGCCTGGCAATCAAACTGTCGCCCGTTATCGCTGACGATGTGCTCGGGCAAACCGTAGCGACAGATCACCTTTTTCCACAGAAAACGTCGACACTGGTACTCGGTGATGGTGGTCAGGGGTTCCGCCTCGACCCACTTGGTGAAGTAATCGATGGCCACGACGCAAAACTTCAATCCTCCCGGGGCGACGGGTAATGGTCCCAACAGGTCTATTCCCCACTTGGCGAAGGGAATGGCAGTGGTGACCGGTGTATAGAAGGTGGCTGGCCGAGTGTCTTTCCTGGCGAATGCCTGACAAACGCCGCATTTGGACATCCGTTCGACACAATCTCGCATCATGGTCGGCCAGTAATACCCTTGAACGACCAATTTTCGGGCGAGCGTGTGAGCACCCTGGTGCGCAGCGCAAATGCCTCTGTGGGCTTCATCCATTACCTTCTCGGCCTCAGGCTTAAGTAGGCATTTCAACAAGGGTCCTCCGAACGACTGTTTATATAGGTCTCCGTCTACGATCCGGAAAGAGGGAGCTTTCCGCCGAACCCTTGCGGCGACTGATGGGTCAGCTGGCAACTCGCCCGTTTCCTTGAATCGCCGGATGTCATCTATCCAGAACATCTCCGGGTTTTTCTCTCGATTCCACCCTTCGATGCTTACTTGCTGGACATCTAGCGGCGCCTCTTCGACGCTCGGCCGACTTAGCTCCTCCTTCTGGCAAATCTTTATTAAGCGGTCCGGCACCCCTTCCAGGGCGATTTTAGACAAGATGTCGGCCTCTACGTTGTCCGCCCGGGATATGTATTCTATTTCATAAGCTTCGAACCCCTTCAACATCTTGTTGGCACATTCTTTGTACAACGCCATCCTCGCGTTCTTAGCTTCGCACGTACCCGAGATCTGCCCAACTACTAGTCGGGAGTCGGTTTTGACTCGTAGCCGTTCGATTCCTAGACCCTTGGCGAGTCGGAGGCCATTCAATACTGCTTCGTACTCGGCCTCGTTATTTGATGCAGGGAACAAGTACCTTAGGGCGTAATACAGCCGAAATCCCTCCGGGGTGATGAGCACAACGCCGCCTCCGCAGTGCTGTCGACTTGATGCTCCGTCCGCATGCATCTCCCACCACTCGCCCGGGGTGCTTTCCGAGGCACTTTCCTTCTCCTCCTCGCTCGCCGTACACTCGACCAGGAAGTCGGCCAAAGCTTGGCCTTTGATGGAGGGCCTGGGTTGGTATTCGATCCCGTATTGTGTCAGCTCGACGGCCCACTTCACTAGCCGGCCGGAAGACATGGGGTTCCGTAGTACATTCCCGAGTGGTTGATCCGTCAGGACCCGGACGGTATGGGCTTGGAAATAAGGCGCCAACTTGCGAACGGTGACCACCAAGGCATACACGATCTTTTCCAGGGCAGTGTACCGTGTCTCGGCAGCTTTCAGTGAGCGGCTTACATAGTAAACCGGGTGCTGGACTCGTTCCTCCTCTCGAACCAGCACCGAACTTACCGCTTTGGCCGAGGCGGCGAGGTACAACAGTAAGGGCTCGCCCTCCTGGGGGTAGACAGTACTGGGGGAGTCGACAGATACCGTTTTAATTCCTCGAACGATTGTTGGCATTCGGCAGTCCAAGCGAATCCCTCTTTCTTCTTCATGGCTTCGAAGAAAGGCACAGTCTTATCCGCCGATTTGCTCAGAAAACGGCTGAGAGCGGCCAGTCGTCCGGTTAAGCGTTGTAGGTCCTTGATAGTAGTGGGAGGCTGCATGTCGAGGATGGCTCGTACTTTCTCTGGGTTAGGCTCAATGCCTCGTTTGGTGACCATGTAGCCCAAGAACTTACCGCCCTGGACGGCGAACGCACACTTCTTGGGGTTCAGTCGGAGGTTATACTTTATCATTACTTTAAAGCAGTCGGCTAAATCCTCCGCGTGCTTGTCCTCCTCTCGACTCTTGACGAGCATGTCGTCGACGTACGCGGCCATCGACTTTCCTAGCAGATGGTGGAATAACCGGGCGACCATTCGGGTGTACGTGGCCCCGGCATTTTTGAGTCCGAATGGCATGACTCGATAGCAATACACTCCATCCGGAGTTAGGAAGGCGGTCTTCTCCTCGTCTGCCGGGTGTATGAATATTTGATGGTACCCTCTGAAGGCATCCATAAAACTGAGCAACGCCGACCCGGCCGTCTCGTCGACTAGCTGGTCGATTCGGGGCAGAGGAAACGGATCCTTTGGGCACGCTTTGTTAAGATCTGTGTAGTCTACACACATTCGCCACGTCGGGGGCTTGGGCACAAGGACCACGTTAGCCAACCATTCCGGGTACTTGACCTCACGGACGTGTCCGGCTGCTAACAGCGTGCTGACTTCTTTCTTCACAAACTCCCTCCGATCGTTTGCCAAATATCGTTTCTTTTGCACGACCGGCCGGTGCTCCGGGTCTACGGCGAGTCGATGCGATATGACCGATCGATCTACGCCGGGCATATCTTCTGGGCCCCAGGCGAAGACCAGCCGGTGCTCTTGGAGTACTCTTGTGATTTCCCCCTTTAGCTTCTCCGAAAGGCCGACTCCGATTCTCACTCGCCTGCTTGGCTGCGCTGGGTCCACTTCAACTTCCTCTAGCTCGACGGCCGGCTCCGGGCGTGGTATCACTGTTTTCTTAGGGGGCCTCTCGGTGATCTCATGGACCTGCATCCCACGCTTGCCCATACCTCTACATGCCTGCAGATAGCAGTCGCGGGCGACCTTGCGGTCACAACGCACCGTTCCTATTCCGTTCGGCGTGCGGAATTTCAGGCACAAATGTTCGATTGAGATCAGAGCCCCGAGGTCTTCCAAACCCGGGCGGCCGAGTATGGCGTTGTGTGAGCAGGCTAGATCGACCACGATGAACTTCATGCTCAACTGCTGCACGTTCAGATAGCTGCCGATTTCCACAGGAAGAGTGATGGACCCTTCCGCCTCCACCGAGTCCCCGGTGAAACCGGCGAGAGGGGTGTTCACGGGCCTGAGCTGTTCTCGGGTCAGCCCCATCTTGGTAAAGGTCTCCAGGTACAGTACGTTAACGCTGCTCCCGGTGTCGACCAGGATTCGGCGAACGACCACACCGTTGATGTCCATGGCGATGACCAACGCGTCTCGATGCGGGGTTTCCCCAGATGGCAGGTCTTTATCGGTGAACACGATGGGCTCCCGACATGTCTTTTTGGAGCTCTCTTCTCGACCATAGACTGTTCCGACATATAGCTGCCGAGCCCAGGCTTTTCGGGTGTTCGCGGAATCGCCGCCTTCTGGCCCACCGACTATCATGTTAATGACCGGCTTCTGGCGCCATTGGGCTTCGTCCTCTTCGGAAGCCGGCTGCTTGCCTCGGCTGTTTTCTGAGTCGGCGACGGGTCCCTCACCTCCTCGACCGGTCGACCTTCGCTTCCATTGGTTAGGGGGCGGTGTCCCTTGCTGGATGATCCCCTCCATAATCTTCTTTAGATAGTAGCATTCTTCTGTGCTGTGAGTATAAGATTTGTGATAGCGACAATATTTAGAAGTCTTACCCGTATCCTCGTCCGCTGCTCGGTCGTCCCTCGGCGGAGGCGGAGGCGGGGCGACCGCCTGTACTTCGCGAACTGGTCGCTCTGGAACCGGTCGATAGGTGCGAATGACGGGTCGGTCATACGGTCGCCTGACCTCGGGTCGCCGGGCGGCATCCGAACGCCTTTCTCTCATTTCCACCCGCGTCCTTTTTCCACTGGCGGACCCACCGACCTCGCGCTGCCGTTTATGCTTCATGGCCTGCTCTGTGTTGGCCCTCCTATTGGCCATCTGGACAGCCTCCGCGTATGTCGCCGGGCGGTTGTCCCTTAGATCTCGATACAGCTGTCCGGATCGCAAAGATTCAATGAAGAAGGTGAGCGCTGTTTGGTCCTCCACCTCTTCTATCGACTGGATCTCCTTCTGCCAGCGAGCAAGATAGGCTTTCAAGGACTCGCCTTCATCCTGATGGATGTCGCCTAAGTGCGTCAGATCCTTCTGTGGCTTGATGTTAGCGGCATAGTGGCTCATGAAGCGGTCTGCCAGTTCTTCGAAGCTGTGGATCGACCCCGAGGGCTGACTTACAAGCCATCTTTGGGCGGGCCCCTTCAGCGTAGGTAAGAAGGCACGGCACATGACCGGATCCCGCACTCCTAGGACTTGCATCTTAGCTTGGTAACTCAACAGGTGTTCTCGCGGGTCGCCTGATCCGTCAAATGTGGCTTGCTCCGGGAACTTAAAGTCGCCCGGTATCTTGAAGGCCATGACCTCGTCCGAGAAGGGCAAGGCGGTTAGCAACGTACGCCCCGGGGATTTGGCTTTTCCCTCCATCCGTTCTCTTAGATTTCGTACCTCTTGTACTAGGTTGGCCACTTCGACCCTTTCCCGGGTCCGATTCCCCGTGGATTCCGTGCTTTCGCCGACTTCAGACTCAGCCGGTTGGGCAGGGTTGCGAGGAGGTTGCTCCACGCGGCGAATCTCAGTCCTGGCCCTTTTGGTTCGGCTCTTTTCTCGTGCAGCTTGTCGGTCGCGGACGACTAACGGGGCACGACTGGGCTCCCTCCGGCCTAATCGCTCTCTTGCCAACCGACGTCCGACGCTGGGTCCTAGCCGGGAATGAACGGACTGCACCGGCTGGCTTTCAGCCCGTCGGCTTAATTGCAGATTGTCTGGCCTCTGAGGCGGTTGCAACTCGCGTTGCAATTGGCGAGTGATGGACTGTTCTCTCGCTCCTAAGCTCGCTTCCGCGCAGGCGCGTCCGATTGCGCGCAACTGCTCCGGGGTGAGCTGTACTTGAGGTAATTGTGGGTTTCTCAGCGGCGTCGGCGGCGGTGTCGTCTCGTTTTCATGGCTTCGGGCATTTCTTCTATTCAGCTGGTTTCTCAAGTCGGCCTCCCGTCCGTTGTCTTGACGGCTCGACTGTTCCCGCTTCCAGCCATGTCTGGAGTTGGCCTGATTCAACTATTGTTTCTCGGACTCGCCTCACCCAAGTGGACACGTGACTCTTCGTTTCGATCCCCACAGACGGCGCCAGTGATGGTTTTTGGGTTTTCGGGCCCAAGGAGGTCCAACACAACCTATAGCTGGTGGATACACCTTTCACAAAAGGGTTTGAGTCTTAGTAGAATATGATGCTTAACAGTACTTGTCTATTCCCTCTCCGGGTCCTTGAAATCTGCCTCATACAAGGGCGGAGGAGCCCTCTTTATAGTGGCTCCTCCTCTACTGACTTAAAGGCTTATGATGGCCGACTTAAAGATTACATTCAATGTGCCGAGCTGTTGGGCGACGTTACGGAATCTGCCAACGGCTCTCTTTGGCTAGTAACTGGCGGACCGAGCCCGGCCTTTAATGCCTCAACGGCTCCCTGTCTTAACTGCGTTGAAGGCTCCCTCAACGGCTCTCTGGACCGAGTCCTCTCCTAGATCGGGCCTGGGCCGACTCCTTGTCCCCGTTTGGCATTGGGCCGCCCTTCCGGTTTCTGAACTGGGCCTCCCTCTTTGGATCTGGGCCGAGTCCTGGACTCGGCCCATGCATTCTTTCTGGGCCTCTTTTCTCGGGCCGGGGTTCTCACCCCATCATATGCATTTCTTTAATTTAGAATTATGTGTCTACAATGTTTTTATTCAAAAAAAATTATTCATTATCAATAAATTAAATAAGAGAAATAATTTCATTAGTTATATTTTCTTTATTTTTCTCCAATATAAAAATTCTTTACATTCAAATTCATTAATTGATTATATTCACTACATTGTCCTTACAATGTCTTTATTCAAAAAAATTTATTCATTATCAATAAATTAATTAAAAATAATAATTTCATTATTTATATTGTCTTTATTTTTTCTCCAATGTAAAAAAAAAAAATTATTTACATTCAAATTCATCAATTGATTATATTCACTAAATTGTCTATTATTTTTTTTTGTGCAGTGTTTTTTTTATATTAAATATCAAAGTTATAATACAAAATAATGCTATATATTTATTTACCAAGTATTTTATTAATACCATAAAAAAATTAAAAACTATAATTAAGCCAATCATATTAACTACTTGAGAGATTTGTTGACAAAGAGAGTATTCAAATCACACAACAAATTGAAATGGAAAACTATCTCGCAATGTCCTTGTTTGACAATCAGTAGTTAGCGGACTATATTAGTGGATTTGACCAGGAAATTATATCAACCGTTGGTAAAAATATATTTGAAAAGAATAACAGTTTAGATTAGCATGTCACATGACCTAATAATAATAATAATAATAATAATAATAATAATAATAATAATAATAATAATAATAATAAACATTGGGCATTATCCCAATCGCGCAATGGGCGTAAAAAAAAAACTAGTAATTTAATAAGAGTAAAATAGAGTACTAATTATGCCAATTTTGATAGGGATGAGATTCGAACCTAAGACCTTTTTTATTGAAATCAATGAGTAAGTTAACGGTGAACTAACAGAAATTAACGGAAAAGATAATATTTAACGGAAAAATTAACGGATAATCATATTCATTAAGGATAAATTAGGAAATCTTAAGTAAAAAATTAAAATCTGATCAATCTGAGCCATTCATTTGATTAAAAAATTTGACCGTCATTTTTTCTACCTATTATAGGCCTAACTCTCTTTTGGGCTCTTTTATATATATATATATATATATATATATATATATATATATATATATATATATATATATAGATTATTATTATTATTATTGTTGTTGTTACTATTAATGTTGTAGTTGTCCTCGTCGTTTTGCATTAATATTTGAAATTAAAAATAATATAACTATGGACAATTCAATACGAAAGCATATTACATTCATTATTAAACTTCAAACCACAGAATATATTGCTGATCTATCTTGCAATACAAACTAACTTATGTGCAAGTTAATGGTTTGTTGGATGAGAATCAAAGAAATTGATGGGCTATAATTAGGAGAATACCCACCCTATACACAAAGAGAGAACAAAAACTAATGCAAAAAAAAAAAAATAAAACTTCAACAAGATATATGATTGAATATTTTTTACTTAAAATCAAATCACAGATAATGGAACAATATTGCAATGGCTTATCCACCAAGGCAGCACTCTTCATCTTCTCATTCCCGCTCTTCCGGTTCTAATATTGCATGCTTGTTTTTCCTCTGCCTTACAGCATTTTTTGTCTTTAAGGTTCATACCCAAATTCCTCTTTTTAGTATTGTCATTGTTGATGTTTTCTTGCCTTCTTTCGTCATGCATGTCTACCATAATACGATCTTCAAGAAATACATATTATTAACATTCACGAGGTGAATGGCAAATAGAATAATCTCATTAAATTTTGGGAAATTGGGTTTATGATAAGTTTGAATTTTGTGTAGATCGATATTGTGATTGTTCAGAAACTATCAAGAGCTTGGCACGCCACAGAACACATAGCGATAAACCAGATAGAAGTTGATGGACCCAAATCACCCGAATCGCCATTCAAGTAAATTATATATGTTTAATTAATTCCCCTATCATTTTATCAAAAAAAAATTAAATTTTATTTATTGTTTGGGTAGTGCAGATTAGGGAATGGAAGTTTTCACCGTGAGTTTGTGCTGTCATGGGGAGATCACCATTGCAAGATACTTGAAGATGGGGAGCTACTTACCCTGGAGCTTGATAGAACTTCTGGAGCTGGGTTTGAGTCCAAGAAGGAATTTATCTTCTGCAAGATTGACATGAGAATCAAGCTCGTCCCCGGAGATTCCGCCGGCACTGTCACCACCTATTATGTAATTAATTAACTTCCAACCATATCCATGCATGAATATATATATATATATATATATATATATATATATATATATATATATATATATATATATATATATATATATATATATATATATATATACGCGGACGGTATAGAGGCGATTTACTCTACCGTGTACAATACTAGGTGTAGGTGGCTGGCTTAGGTCTTATGCCTTGCTTGTTTGTTTAAGTCTTTAGGCTCGGATACTTGATGTGAGGTTAGAAGGACCCGAGCTAAAGATCTCTTCTATTAAATGCCAAACGTCAAAAGTTCCCTCCCACCAGTAATAAATGATGTATTTATAGTTGTAGGTAGGGGGCAAATTTCGGTCTCTCGGCATGAAGGGCACACGTAAAGCCCATGCACAGAAGGGGTTCTTACACTGGTAATAAGGTTTCTGCGAGTAAGTATTGCCTCAGTGAGTCCAGGTTGGTAGTTGGCCCTCGACCTTAGTAGGTCGGGAATATACTAGGGGCTATTGGGCATCGGAGGGGTAATTATCATGCTCGTTTTGTATAATGGACCCAACATCGACTATCATACCCGTACTGAGAGATATTCCTTATATCATATATAATCAGGTGGGGTGGGGGGCAATTGTCCCAGTATCCCATTTGAATTCACCCCTACTTTGTAGTGTTGCTCGTTGCACATTGGTATGAGTTTGACCCGAATTAAGTTGTTTGAATGCAGTTGTCATCAGAAGGCGATCACCATGATGAGATCGATTTTGAATTCTTGGGGAACTCGAGTGGAAATCCCTACACTCTTCACACAAATGTATTTAGTCAAGGAAGAGGCGATAGAGAGGTGCAGTTCTTCTTGTGGTTTGACCCTACTGCAGATTTTCACACCTATACTATCCTTTGGAATCCCAAATCCATCATGTAAGTACGCTACAACATTCACAATTTACACATGTTCATTTTAATTCAAAGTCACGTTTTAATGTCAAACACCTTGTGCTCAGATAACATTCTCCCATGTGATCGAATCTCAGTATATTTGAACAGATACTACAATGTAATACAGTCAGTATCAGTAGTATCAGTAACGTTCAAAAAAAAATTAAATCACGTTTTAACATTGGATGACAGCTTCTATGTTGATGGAACACCAATAAGAGAGTTCAAAAACGCAGAGAATATTGGGGTGCCGTTCCCCAAGGACCAACCGATGAGGCTATACAGTAGCATATGGAACGCCGACAGCTGGGCTACGCAGGGCGGGCGAGTGAAGAGCAATTGGACTCTCGCTCCCTTCATAGCCGCCTACAGAAACTTCACATCCCAAGGCTGCGTTTGGTCCCGCCCGCGTAGATCCTCGTCCTGCAATTTCGACGACGCCGCGCTATCCGCCGAGAATTCCTGGTTCACCACGGAGCTCAACCGCTGGACTCGAGCCAGGATGAGGACTATTCAGAGAAGGCATATGGTTTATAATTACTGCACCGATAAATGGAGGTTTCGCCGCCGCGGCCCTGGCCGAGAATGTAGGTTTCGCTAGCCTCTATCCTAGGAATGGATGAATCTGGCTTCGATTCACCTCACTTTTCAAGTTTTTTTTTTTTTTTTTTTTGTTTCAATAAAAAAAAACTCTTTATTTTTCTTTCTTCTTTTAGTGGTATTTCTTAGAAAATTAAATAAGTTTTTGTAAATGTTGATTTTGTATATTAGTTTTCATTATTTTTGTAAAAGAATTAATACCTGTGGTTACTCGACTATTACGATTTACTTTTAAAAAAGTCATTTATTTAATTTTTTGCTCAATTTAGTCTCTCAATTTGTTAAAACGTTACAAAACAATGATTTTTCCTTTATTATATTAATTAATTGTGACAAAATTACAATATCCAAATAAATAAAAATTGACTCTAAAGCATACATGTCTAACAAACATAGAAATACAGAGTTTTGAAGTGAAAGACTTATAAAACTAAGTATTATCTCGACCTGTACATGAGTTTTTCACAAGAGGAATTTTATAGTAGTTAACGTACCTTGAGAGAAGATATTTCATATAGAAATGTGTCATTTACTTAACACACTAACAGGACGTTTGGTTGGAGGGATTTTAAATTCCCTTCCCACTTAATTCTCACATAATTCCAAAGACCATTAAATTCCGTAGTTTGGTTGGAGGGAATTGCAATTTCATGGAATTGCAATTCCTCCATTTTCATGGAATTAAAATCCCATGTCTCCCCCTGGGATTTTAATTCCTGGGAAAAAAAGATAGTGATGAGTCAAAATTACCCCTTTTTTTTTTAACCTAAAATTAATGTCTAACAACAATAATGGACATTTTTGACTTTATATTGCTTATTCCCTTTCAATTCCCATGTATACCAAACATTGGAATTGAAATTCCCAGTAATTCTATTCCTGTCAACCAAACACTAGAATTTAAATTCCCACTTTATTCCCAGTAATTCAACTCCCATGGAATTACAATTCCTTTCCCACATAATTCCCCCCCTCCAACCAAACGCCCTGTAAGAACATCCCCAATAGAAATTTTTCATAATTTGTAGAACAATAAAAATCTCAAGGTAATCCTTTCAAAAAATAAAAAATAAAAAATCTCAAGGTAAGGTTTTTAACAAATGTGGAGGGATGATTTTTTGTGTTTGAGTCTCCCTAATCCCTACAAATACAAATTTTTGTCAGATTTTTTTCTTTAAAAAAAAAAAAAAACAAGCAGTGAGACACGATTACACTACATGCGTCTCACTGACCAACCAGCACGCGCCCGCTGAGGCTTTATTTTTATTATTTTTACACTCTTTTGGCCGTTGCTTGCACAACAACGGCCACAAATTTTTTAATATAAAATTATTTTTATTTAACTTTATTGTTAATTTGTTTAGTTTATATAATTTGTTTTAGACATGTAGTATATAATTTAAATTTTAAATATTATATTTATTAGTAGTTTAATTTTATAATTATCATTTCAATTAAATGTAGATACATTAAAATATTTATAATTATAAAATTATTTTAATTTTGATATGTTTAATTTTGACCATGGTGTGCAAGATGCACCCTCTAAACTTGCCTACTAGGCTTGTGGGAAAGAAGTGTGGCATGCAAAGTTTCTATTCTAGACCTAGCGACCATGTTTACCACTCACCCGTGGCAAGGGCCATCGTATATGCAGGACACAACTCCACTTTGTACTTATTCTCTTCATTCTTCACTTCGTTTGAATTTCAGTACATCTCTTAGTGTCAGCTAACTAACTAACTAAACTCTCCAACGCTTAGACATCATTCTACTGGTCTCACTCGTTCTTATGCCAAAGTAGCTCCAACACATAATCAAGTAGGTTCAAATTCATGCAATTTTCATCAATATCATCTCCCCATCACCTAAATGACAAGAAGAATCAAATCAGCACACATGCACTTGACTTCAAATAACACAAAAACCATGAGAATTTGATGCCAAATATGGGCATCGAAATGGTAAAAATTGACACTTATTAATTATAAAATAATTGGAACAAATTATTTAAATCAAATCTTAATCAAATATTTTATTTAATAATTAATATGATATTCTATCAATGTTACAATTGATTTATATTCATTAATAACATGTGAATGGAGTGATTTCACCATGATTAATTATGTAAAGTCACATCAAGAAATACAAATTTTAATAAAAGATTTTTGATCAATATAACATTTGTTTCTAAATTTTGATACAAATACCTTTATTGACTAGTATCTTAATTCCTATACAGAGTTATTGTTTTAAATATTTAAAGTATGTTAGCATCGTGTTCACTTATTTACTTATTTATTTTTATATGACCAAAAATATTACTCCGTATTTTTTTTATACAAAAATCATTTTCTAATATTTACATTATTTAAGATAATTAGTGAATTGATTTATCTTACTATATGTTAATACAAAAATCAAAACAATAACCAAATTAAATATTTAAAAATTCAATAAAATAATTACATATTCATATAACAAATATTGTGGATAATGTTAGCATTATTGATTGTAACTTGTCTTTTAATTGACCATCCACCATTGAACAAAAATTATGGAAAAAATTTATGCACTAATAAAAATCTGGTTCATTCTAAATAAGTAAATAGTAAATATAATTGCATAAGTGAACTATATAAATTTGAAGTTCAAACATTATTGAACGTTGATGTAATTGAAGTTCACTCTTTAAAATTTATGCACTAATAAAAATTAATGGAACTTCAGTACGTCTCTTGAGTAGATACATATTAGATAATACTCAATACATTGAACGTTGATGTAATTTTTCAATTTCATACTAAAAAATTTTAAATGCATTTCATCGTCTACTTTGTTTGGCCATCGTTAAGAGTTCACATTGATAAAATAAGAGAGAACATATGTGCTTATAAATTATAAAATTATGTGTTAGACTAGCTAATTGGTTGGATTATATTCAGCCTTTTAGTGTGATTTGACGTATGTGCATTATATCTCAATTGAGTGACGCTAACCCAAACTTAGTTTATAACATGGTATCATAGCATGTTCGGTCAATTTTGTGTTCACCCGATTATGGTATTGGTGGCGTCTTTCAATCTTGTTGAGTAACCTTAGCCCACCCAATTAATGTTAGTCTTTGTATTCACTCGATTATGAGTATTGGTGGCGTTCTTCAATCTTGTTGAGTGACCTTAGCCCATTCATATCTTAATTTATAAGAGCCATCAACCTTAAATATTACCTTTTCATCTTTGGATCGGAAACCACAAGAAAATAGTAATTACTTATAGATTTGCCTACAAATTAAATTGTTACCATTTAAGTACTTACTAATTTCAATGATTTAGCTACGAAAATTCTTTGATAAATACCTACAAATTTCATTGACTTACTTGTGTATTTTTTTTCATTGTAAATTTAGTTTATCTTGGAGTGGAGAACCTACAAATGTTTCCTAAATTATTAAAACAACCCAAATAAGTTTTAGGCAAGTAATTATATAAAAGGTAAGAAATTAAATCATTTTAGTACAAAATTTAAATAATTAGGAAAAGTAAAGATTTAAAAAATATGTGTTTTACGTGTTATCAATTAAGAATGATTTTATTGAGTGTAAAACATTTTAAAAATAAAGGTTTTTATTAATGTGAAATATTCTACGCCATTATTAATACTTTTAAAATATTTTGCAAATTAAAGTCAAATATCTTATATTATTTCAAGCTGACAGGGAAAATCCTCCGATCCACTTGCATCATACTCGATCCCGTTGGTCCTACCGATCATCCTAGCTAGCTTATAGATTCATTCGGTTATTTTAACCTGAGTTCTACTCTTAAATTTTACTCTCTGATATGACACGTTCTCATAAACTATTTTTTTTCAGGTGGGTTCCAACTCTAAATACAAGTGTCTAGGGCGGATCTAGAAATCTTCTCTAGTGGAGGGCGAAAGATTAAAACTAAAAAGATATATATTTTGAAAAAAAAAATAAAACACTTAGAGATCGAGTCATAAATATTGTTGATTAGAGATGAAAAATCAAAATACATCAAGGTAAAAAATATTTAAAACAAAATATAAAACATAAATAATTAGATAAAATAGTTTGAATGGAAAACACATTATTATAAATCACTCATCTCACTATTAATACCAAAAGAAAAAAAAAAAGTCACAATGTTAGAAATAAAAAAATTCAATTAGAATTCTCACTATTATTATTAAAAAATGCCAAAAATAAAACTTCACCCATTGACTATTTCATATTATGTAGAAGCCTTACCATCTAAGCTAAAATTAGTTGTCTTTGTTTAAATTTTGGTATATTTAATATATATTGATATACAATATATATGGGGTGGGGGAGTGGGGCAGCTGCCGCCACTATTTACATCAAGATTTTGTATGTGAAAGTAAAAGTTAAGAGTACACATAGTATTTTTCGGTTATATGCATGTACTTTCATTCTCTACTCTCAACTTTTATTTCTAAACTTAAAATTCTGATATAGACACATTTACATGGATGGACACGAAGAAAATCATCTATCAATGTATGTCACATCATGAAGTAAATTAGAGGGAGTAAGATTTGTGAGTATATAAATGTAGTAGAATTTAGAGAAAAGAGCGGCAGAACTCATTGGAGAAAAGAGCGGCATGTGTATATGTGTAGTTTATAGGAACAAGCTAAGTGAGTAAAGATAGAATTATGTTATAGAGACGATAAAACTTCTCCTAAACAAATCAATACTTAATTTAATCATGTTTAACAATCGCAGAATAAACTAAGTAATGGCATAATCTGTGATTTCCTTCCTCATTTATTATGGAACTTCTGCCCACCCATCATTTGTCGCACCAAAAGAAAAATAGAAACAAAGGAAAAAATAGGGTAAAGAAACAAAATCACTTAATCAAAGCACTAAAATTATGACTTTCCCATTATATACCATATTGGATAGCCATAAATAAGCAATAATCACTTTCTTGAAAACACTAACCTTTGGCAAGATTCCCATACTTACTGGCGAAAAAATGTTCATAAGGAAGAAGGAGACGCGAGGCCGGCAAAAGATCGCCATCAAGATGATCGACAACCACGCCAGCCGGCAAGTGACGTTCTCGAAACGCCGGTCCGGAATCTTCAAGAAGGCCGGCGAGCTCTCGGTCCTCTGCGGTGCCCAGGTGGCGGTCGTCGTGTTTTCCCCGAAGGGAAAAGTCTTCACCTTCGGCCACCCCAGCTTCGACGATGTAGTGCGGCGGTTCCAAACCGCCACCGAAGCGCTGCGGGTGCCGCAGCCGTCGCATCCGGCGGTGCAGGAGATTAATGTTCTGGAGGAGGAGAGGAAGAGGCTCCTGGAGAACAAAGATGGGAGTAAAGGCAATGTGGCGGCGGCGCAAGAGAGCGGGAATGTGCTTTGGTGGAATAGAGATATTGATGAAATGGGGGGAGAAGAGCTGGTGGCTTACACGGCGGCGGTGGAAGCTTTGAAGGCCAATGCTATACTCAAGGCTAGGGATAGGGTTATTGCAGAAAGATTGGAAAATATTGAGGTAGGCAAGGTTGGGTATTCTGATTTGTTGCTTCCTCGCAGTTCTGATTTTTCATTGGCAAATTTCTAGTGTTTGGTTTTTAATTTGTGTGAAGATGCAGTTCGTATGACTCATGTTTTATTTCCAGAATTCCACCATTGAACAAAATTGATTATCCATAATAATTTGAATTTAAATTGAATAATGTTCATCACATATTTGAACTATATATCTTTTGCATTGGTAAACCTAGGTGTTATATTTTCAATTTTAATTTGCTAGTGATGAATAAGTTTAAATTTTGTGTCCCGAAAGAGGTGGTCTGGTGAATGGAGCCAAGGTTGCAAAAATCAGTCTTGGCGTCCCTAGACCGATCGTGGTGATTTCTCCCGGGCGCCCGCCTAAGCAACCGACCGCTTAGCGCCTAACTCGACTGACTTGGCCGCCTAGGCAATCGCCTAGCGCCTAATTCGACCAAGTTAATTCGTCCAGATTGAGTTAGCTGAGTTAACCCGGTCGGCTCGGCTTTCTTTTTTTTTTAGTTAGTCGCATAGGCGCCCGTCTAGGCGCTAGGGTCTACTCTACCGTCCGACTAGCGACTAGTGCTTACTGCAACATAAACATGTTTATATGTCATATGTGGGTGATTTGCATGCTATTACAGTATATACATGAACATAATTTATACTGTGCACACTATTGAGTTTCCATCGTAGCCAAAAAATGAAGTTATAAATGTTGATTTTTTCAATGTACCAATTATTAAAAGCATGGTGTAATTGAATGAGTGATACTACGTACATTCTATTCATTGATTTTGTAGGGTAAATATTAGGAGTAAATTGAAGATAGGTGAATTGAATACCATTTTTCTATTAGAATTACATATTCATTAGAAGCACCCATTAAAGTAAACTTTTAGGGTTAAATTGGTTCATAATGAACTTGGGGAGTTAGGATTAAGAAAATCACAATTAAATTTAAGATTCTGTATTAGAGATCATATTCAATGATTCTGGATTACCGTTAAAGTTTTAAGGTGTTAATGTTTAATCACCACAATACATAAAAGCTCAACAAGCAATTACTAGATGGAAAAGCTTATTCTTTGTTGAGTTTGAGTCTGGTCAAGAAAAAAAAATTAGTTTTTTCTTAGGGGCATTATAGGTTCTAACGGCTAGTGCCAAATAGAGAAGTATTCCCTAGAGGTAGGTGTTGTACGAGGTCCTACCTCACTCACCACCAAACGAAAAAACTCATTATTAGTCAAACCCGAACCTTGGTCAAGAATATGCTAACGTTTTCCTCCCGGGCGAGCCCAAGTTGCCGAATGTGAGATCAAAGGTGGAGGGGTCGATCCAATCTTGAGGCAAATGTTGTTCGACCCCAAGGCAATAGCCATGTTTGATCTCAAGCCACTCTCTATTGACCCCGAGGCCACCGATCCAGTCAAGGTTAGTTGAGGCGATCAAAACGCTTGGTCCCTAACCACGACAAATTATTTTGTAGACTCGGATCTATCTTGGTCCAGGGTAATAACAATTGCTACTCAATCAACTGTGCTTTTTAATAAATTATTTAATAGTCAAAAGCTTAGAATTCAAGTTCGGTGGACTCTACGTAACTGACTGTGCTACTCAATCTTCTTGCAAAAATACCTAATTAGTTAAGCCAACGTTAGGTTCCATTCCATTCCTCTCTTTTATTTATTTATTTATTTTTTTGGTAATATTTCATACAAGAAATAACCAAATCTAGTCAAAATTTGGACAAACAAATATAAATTTTGAGCCAAGTAATTTATGCTCAGTTGGTATCTTTGTGACTTTTTTTGAATGAAAATCATAGGGTCAAATCCTAGACTATACACTAGTTGTTGTTGTTGTTTTTTTTTTTTTTTTTTTTTTTTTTTTTAATAAAAATTTTTGTTGGACATCGACTTGGAGAGCCGACTTGCCACCAAAATATTGTGATGCTTGATCAATAAGTATTAAAAAAAAAAAAAAGAGTCTCACATTTGCTACTAGCTATAACTTTTGGTCTAGTAGTAACCTTTATTTGATAATTGGTACAAAAATTTAGAACATGCATGCGAATTGTAACTTAGTCACACTTGTATGTCTGTGAGATGGGTCAGGTCGGGTCAATATAGAATTGCAATACTTATACTGTAAAATGTAAATATTAATAAAAAATAAAATATTTGCTACTTATAATATATATATATATATATATATATATATATATATATATATATATATATATATATTGTAAAAGTATTACATTTTACCTCAAAAGTATTATACTTTTCTATATAAGTAATGTTGGCAAGTGTTAGTTATTAATAAGCGAAAATGTAATACTTACGAGAAAAATGTAATACTTTTAAATCAAAATGTAAAAGTATTACATTTTTTTTCAAAAATATTTAACTTTCTTATATGAGTAATAAACAGTAAACACTTTAATTATTCTTGATTAGTATTACATTTTTATCTTTAACTCGACACGTATCACTGCCAAAGATTCGTGAAACGATTTCGCACCGTTACCGTAGTATTGACAATTTCTATAATACTTTTTTTTTTATTATTAAATTTTATAAATGAATGGTTTCCAAGCACATTCCCACGTGAGTAAAAGTCAAAATGGTAAAGTGTATAGTGGGATACACATTATATATATGAATCAAAACCTTCAGACGAAAGAAAGTTTGTGCACTTTATCATGATCTGATCTCCTCTTTGTATATTCAAATGCCCTCTTAAGTTAATTTCTACACTACTTCTCAATCTTTCCACGAGACATTAACAATGAAGCCAAATACATCCGGCGGCCGTCGATATCTCATCGTTTTCTGCTTCGCCGTAATCCTTTCCCTCTGCGTTCTTGCGGCGATCAACGAACTAGAATTCGACAGCCTAAAGAAGTTGGGAAAATGCGCATTTTCAAACCCCCCGCCGTCCGGCAATTCTTCGACGACGAACGCCACATTCGCCGCCGGCGGCGACGACGACGAGATCCGAATTCTCATCGGAATCCTGACCCGCCCGGACAGCTACGACAAGAGGCACTTTCTCCGGCTAATCTACGGCACGCAGTCGCCGGCGCCGGGCGCGAGGATCGACGTCAAGTTCGTGTTCTGCAACCTCACCAAGGACGACCAGAGAGTCCTGGTGGCGCTCGAAATAATGCGCTACGGCGACATCATTATACTCGACTGCAAAGAAAACATGGATAACGGCAAGACCTACACCTACTTCTCAACCTTGCCGGAGCTTTTCCCCGGCGGCGACTCCTCCCCCTCCCCCTCCCCCTCCCCGCCGTACCATTACGTGATGAAGGCCGACGACGACACCTACCTCCGGCTGGAAAACTTGGTGGAGTCTTTGCGGCCATTGCCGAGAAAAGATTTGTACTTTGGCTACGTTATCCCGTGCCCGAGCATGGATCCTTTCGTGCACTACATGTCCGGCATGGGGTATTTGATTTCTTGGGATTTAGCAGAGTGGATCAGAGATTCTGAAATCCCCAAGAAAAATATGGTCGGCCCTGAGGATAAACTCTTAGGGGAGTGGCTCCGTGACGGCCGGCGAGCGAAGAACCGGTTCAACGGCAAGTGGTCAATGTACAATTTTCCGGAGCCGGCGACGCAGTGCACACACGAGCTTTGGCCGGAGACCATTGCGGTTCATTTGCTGAAGACCCAGGAGAAGTGGATTCGGACTTTAGAGTATTTTAATGTCACTGTGAATTTAAAGCCCTCTAAATTATATCATATACCATAGTAATTAATCACTTGTCAATTTTATTTTACACAATTTTTTTTTGGTAAAATTGTATTGTATTACTCCAAAAGTCCAAATTCACGATGATAGTTACAAAAAATTTGATTTGAAACATTATGATAAAACCATCCATTTGATTATATTCTTATATCATGTACATTTTAACGATTTTTGTATATGTATATTTTTATTTTTAATTTGTTAATGTAATTTAACTCTAAAGTGGTCAATTACATTTTATTTTCAACTCAACTCGAAGAAATTAATTACAATCCTGCCACTAACATCTAGTCTAGTAGTTATATATAAAGGGGGAGAAAGAGTTAATCTTAACTGATAGCCGTTGGTTGATTAGGTTAGTTGTTTTTATCATATGGCAGTATTAGTGGTTTGTAAAAGCATATTTGATAAATTAATTATGAGTTAATACTCAATTTGGTTCCTCAACTATTAGGATATTACTATTATTGACTTCTAAACTTGTTAAATTTCATCCTCAATTATACAATTGTTAACCAAAGTGGTCCTCAATCAGAACTATTTTGGTTTGGACGAATGACTATTTTAGATAAAAATTACAGGTATAGTTGTGTATGAAATTGAAAATTTTGAAAGTCTATGACCAGAATGGTGAAATTCTAATAGTTGAGTGGCCAAATTGGGTATTAACTCAATTAATTATTTACGGTTAGTTTATAATTAACATGCAAAATGACTTATAAATACATAATTAAGTCTATTGATTTTATATTTTTTTTAAGCAAACAAATATAACTAGATTAAATTGAACGTTTATAACTTAACAAAAAAAAAAAAACAATACAATTAGATGCTCATGTTCCAAACCAATCTAGAGAAAATCTGAATTCTAGGAACATGAATGTATTACCATTACTAGTTTTGTAAATTAGTTCAATATTATCAATTAAATGAAAGGTTCGTACCAGGACTATGTGGTCTAATGGTACCCGGGTTGGACTTCCATTTGGAAGGTTGTAAGTTCGAGCCTCAGTGGAGGCGTTATTAGCTCTTTGTGTTTCAGTAGGTTGAGAAAGTATATGAACAGATACTACAATGTAATAGAGCTAGTAGCATTCAAAAAAAAAAAAAAAATGAAAGGTTCCCGCTAGTAGCATCACGTGATTTAATTGTTTATATGTATAAGGTATTTATTTAAACAATTAAAATTGTCTAAAAAAACTATGAAATTCCCGATTTATGAACCGAGCCAATAATGACGAGAATGGGGAATTAAAATTTCCCCCCGTTCCCGTTCTCCTATTTTAATCCCTATCTCCGTCCCTTCTCCCCATTCCCGCTCCCGTTCCCCTATTTTAATCCCTATCTCCGTCATCATTGAGGCAGGGAGTCGGGTTCCCATTCGCGTACGGGTA
The DNA here is from genome assembly GCF_001879475.1 of Ipomoea nil. Lineage (NCBI taxonomy): Eukaryota > Viridiplantae > Streptophyta > Magnoliopsida > Solanales > Convolvulaceae > Ipomoea > Ipomoea nil. The sequence goes on along the minus strand of NW_017617232.1, from coordinate 3,209,038 downwards.
CAATTGACATCACTAGGATTATTCAGACATAGTTATGTTGTTATTTATTTATTTAGGTAATGGAACCAGGATAACATTAGTGTAAGTGATATTCTTTGGTTTATTGTTATGAAAATTGGAATGAAATTATGAGACATACTTAGTAAATGAAGTGAAATGATATTTCATGGTTCATTGCTATGCAAACAAGATTAGTGTTCTTGGTTCTCTGTTCTACCAACTTTGACTGCTACAATTTTTGTATGGAATGCAACCAAACAAAACAACCATTTCCAGAACAAATTGTGTTTAGTGTAATCCAACCAAACTTTGAAGGTTCAATTTCCTATACAATTTTTCCTATATAAAAACCACAATAATTATAACCATTCCAACAATTCCAAATCTTACTTCCTAAATTTCTACTTCCTGATATGGCAGACACTAATAAGTTACTTCTTTCATGTGGATCCCAACACAAGTGTCTACATCAAAATTTTGTGTATGAAAGTAAAAATTGGTAGTAAAAAATGTGAGTACATATAGTATTTTCCTTCTAACCGGCAGAACTATATATATGTTCTTCATTGTAGGTTCAACACGCGTTCTTCAAATTTCTTGAATTTGTTTAGCCAGCCTTTGAATTTCTTTTCATTGTGATTCATCCTCTTTAGCAAGCTATCAACATTATCATTTTTAATATTGAACACATTGGAGGATCAAATCACTCGAAAAAAGAACAATTATTCCTTCCCTATTACACACACATTGTTTCTTAATATAAACTATACTCTACAATTTTATTTTAATTTTTTTTAGAAACGAAAAACAAGCTCAAATTTATCCATAATACTTACCATTTATGTGGAGTACACTCAATACTTACGCCCCGAATTTTGATTTGTCCATGAGATACACAACTTCATATTGTTTCCACATCCACATACCCGGTCGGGTATCCACTCTCTATAGTGGCGTTGTAGAGCTTGAGCGGGATGAAGCCTTAGTAGAGCACTTTATTCATGCATCAATAAATAATTTTTTAACTTTTGAATGTGTTTTGTTACCGATGTCCATCACTTCGGGACCATAAGGAAGGACATGAAATTCAAATCATTTCTCCTTCAATTTAACGCCACTTATACAGATTAAGTAACAAAATATCACATAATGTCACTTTTTGATACTCAAAGGACAGTCACTCATCAATTTAATAAAAATTTAGGACCACAAGTGATAAAATTACAATACTCGAACGGCCATTGAAAGTATTAACTCATTAAAAGTTTTATTTCAAATAAAGATTATATTTAACATTCGACCACTTATCAAGGGGTAACAACAATAGTTGTCTTAGGATGGGATTGAGATCAACATACAATAGTGATAAAGAAGTATCAGACAAGAGATGAAAAAACAGAAATTGTTTAGAAAGTCATGGACAGAAATTCTATCAATCACCAGAAGAACACTCCTTATTTTAACTCCATAACACCAGAAATACAATTAAATTCTAAAAAGCCATGTCTGAATCTTTAAGTACCTATTATTATACAAATCGCCCAACTCAAGTTGATCAAAATTACAAGCCACAAAGCCTTCGTTACATAGAGCAAGCTCCAATACTGTTACTGCATATATAGAATTGAACAATCCATTACACATCTCTGGAAAAGAATTTTAACATAGACATAAGTCATTATATATTAAACAATTTACAATCTCTAATCCTGTGAGACCGTTTAACGGATTCTTATCATAAGACGAGTCGGACTAATATGAAAATGGAATACTTATACTAAAAAATGTAATGTTAATCAAGAATAAAAGTGTTTGTTACTTATAAGTGAAAGTGTAATACTCTCGAAGAAAAATGTAATACTTTTAAATAAAAAAAATGTGAAATGACAAAATATTTCATTTTCCTTCAAAATATTATACACTTTCTCTTTAAGTAACAAATACTTAATTGATTAATATTATATTATTCAATATAAATATTACATTTTCATTTCAACCCGATTCGTATCACGGAAAAGCAATGTTGAAAAAATCGCTAGGCGTCCTCTAAGCGCATGGGGACTGCCTAGGGCGCCTAGAACCCCTAGGCGGGCGCATAGAGCGCCTAGGAGGCCAATCGCCTAGCACCTAGGCGCCGATTAATTGGCGCCTAGACGCGATTTTTGCAACACTGCGGAAAAGAATCCGTGAGACGGTTCCCCACAAGGTTTTATGATGCAGATGCAATCACACATACATACCAAGTCCTCTTCTGCAGACTGCCCCGCGTGAGTATATGAGTCTGGTTCAAAATATTCAGTCCCATCAATTTTGAGCTATGAAAAAACAATGCAAAACAGAGAAAATAATATGAGACAATATATTATTAGAAACAACTAACCCATCATCAAACACAAATTAAACTAAATAATTAAGAATGAACCTTAAGACTTCCCCTCCAAAGCTGTGGCATTTTTTGGATCAACTTGGCAGAAGCAATGAGTGAAGGGTTACACCTATCCAACTCAATTGAGTCTAGAGTGAAACATTCTGCAAACACATCAACTGAGATCTCTTGTAAACAGCAACACACCCTTAGCACTAGATGCTCAAGACTTGGGAAAGATCTATGTTCAACTAACAACTGCTCAAGTCTTTTGTCTTCAAGAAGTAAGAATCTTAATTCATTGAATTCTCCTTTAGCCACTCTCCATACTCTTTCCAATAAGGCATTTTCGAGCTTGAGCACCCTAAGTTCGGGCAATTCCATGCCAATTACTTTCAAGTTTGTCGGAGAAAGATTAGTCCCACTCAACGTCAACTTCTTCAATTGTGAAGGAAACATACAGGGCTCAGGAAGGGTTACAACGCGACCAACAACCCGAATTGAAATCGTTAGCCTTTCAAGATGTTGTAAACGGTAATATTGATCATCCAATATGATGGGATTGCCAAAAGATTCACAAGTAGTGTTGTGATTGGGCTCCTCCAATTCTTGTTTATAGAAAATTTTCAGTTCTTTTATGTATGGACAACGGAAATACACTTCCTTCCAGCAATGAGTTGGATCCACCACCGAGCATAGTGTTTGCAATTTCCTTTTAACCACGCTTGGAGGATCTACCATATACATATCCCCGAGTTCAAGATGTCTCAATTTTGGTAACTCCCAAATTTTTTGTGCCAAATGGATGGTAGGTGCTTCAATTTGTGGTTCATTACTTGAAACAATAAGTGTTTGCAAATTCGAGAAAAGTGACACTATATCACCCAACCCATCATACCTTTCACTTATAGATAGATATCTCAAGAAAACTAAATGACCCAAATGCATTGACACCCTTTGGAGGAATGGAGATGGAACAAAGGCCAAAACTCTCAACAACTTGAAAGGCACAAAAGTTTCAGGATCATCATCAAAGAAGAAAATAGAACGAGGGTTGTTTGTGCTATACAACACATAATAGTCGAAACTATGTGTGTATAAACTTAACCAGCGACACGAATTTGCAAACTCACTTAATGGCAACTCTGGGTGTTGCAACGTATTTATTGCACAGAAAATACCCTCTTTTTGAGATTCTCCAACACAGAAACTATGCAAGGCACTATGCATCCTACAAGTCTTAATGTTGCCATCAGAACTCCAATTGCATATTAAGACAAGGCTTCTATCAATAAGCTCTTTTAAATATGCATATCCTTGATTTTCGAAGTCATCATACTCTAATGGCTTTACAAATCCTTCAGTAATCCATAACCTGATAACCTTTTTAACTCGAATTTCTTTGCGCTTTGGGAAGACTCCAAGGTATAGAAAGCAAGCTTTCAGATGTTGTGGCAATTGATTGTAATAGAGGTTTAGAGCATTGCGATCTAGAATTCCCAATGACTCTATTTCCTTTCTAATCTTCTCCCACTCCTTCAATATGTTGTTGTTACATTTAGACAGACGCTTTGCAACTACAACAATTGACCATGGTAGTCCATCGCAAATCTCTAGAATATGCTTCTTAATTTGTTCAAATTCAGGTGCCACTCGCTCTTTAAGAGAAAGAATAACATTGCAAAATAGATCCCAACTTTCACTTGGGTCTAGCAAGTTTAAGCTATGGATATGGTTATGGGTATAGAAAAAGCTACAGTCAAGGTTGAGATTGAAGTGCCCAGTGGTTAACAATACACTACTTCCATAGCTGTCATTAGGAAAACATGTTTGGATGTCATTCCAAGCTCCAATATCTTGTATGTTATCCAAAACAATTAGATACCTTTTATAGCGCAGTTGTGTCCTTACCTGCTTTGCCAGTTCCTCAGGAGTAGTATGTTTTTCCTTTTCAATTTTATTCTCCGGTCCGGATGAAATGGACCGGAGAAGGAGGCCTAGTGTTTCGGTCTTGTTGTATTCTTGAGGTATAGTAACCCAACGACATACCTCGAAATGGTTTTGGACTATGGGGTCTTTATACACGCTTTTAGCTAAAGTAGTTTTTCCTATACCCACCATCCCAACAATGGAGAGTAGCTTTAGATTAGAAAGACCTCCTTTTGTGAGCTGGTTGATTATCTCTCTGCGATCACGTTGACGACCGACCATTTTGATCAGTGGGTCTGGAGAGGATCCATGTTTTAGCCAAGGGATTGATGGTTGATTTTCATTGTACTCGGCTTCCTTGATTAAGCTGTGGGAAAGATCCATCAACTCTGCAGCGTTTCCGGCGGCTATTCGCAAGGTTTTATGGAGTTCCCGGGAAGCTTTTCTGGTCGGAGACTTTCTGCCTTTGGCCAGAAGAAAGTTGCTCAGTTGTATTTCCATATCGTCTTCCACTTTGAGTGCGAAATCTCGGATTTTGATTTCCAAATCTTTGATTAATGCGGTTGAACCAGGACCACTGGATTCCTCATCTAGAAAGGCTTGCAAAGAAGAAATCTTTTTATGCAAAGATTGGGCTTGTGCCTGATGATCTTGAAGAGGGATTCCTGGTATGGGTTTTAGAAACTCATGCTCAATTGTTGCCATTAGAGAAGCTAAAGCAACACAAGCCATCTCTCAAACTCGCTCAATTAATCTTTTTCTCTGTTAGTTTGTTTGTAGGAGAAAATGTGACCATTGCATCTTTCAGAAGACTGGTATGTTTGGGGGAAGAACAAGACAAAACCCAACAAAACCAAAGCCATGGACAACAATATGGACGGATGAAAAAGGTTGATAAGAATATTCTATTTACCGTTTTTGTTGTTATTTGTTTTTTTTTCTACTAGACTATTAGTAAATGCTCCCACCCAAGATCATTCAACTAATTGCTCACACCCACTTTCCTATCAAACTCACTACCACCAACTTCCCAGTTTGGCGCCGACAGATTTACACTACCGTTGTTGGTCTCAATCTCCTGGACTACGTTGACGGTTCCACCAAGGAACCGGCCAAATTCTCGGATTCTGTTCAATTCGTCCCCAATCCTAATCATTTAATTTGGTACCGTGAAGACTAAATTATTGTTAGTGCGCTTCTAAGAAGCTGCACTGATACAATTCAGCTATAAGTGCACAGAATCGATGCTCTACACGGTTACCATTAATCGTGACATCTATCAAGTCAAATGATGAATCACTACATTCAACATCGAAGGGTTAATTTCTTTATTTTTAACTCAATGGGTGAATAATGTGTGAAAAAACCCACAAGACATGGCTGACTATAGTAATTTTGGACTCCAATTTCTACTTTCTACCAGGCCAATCAAGATCTGAGGTGTCGTCATCATTTAAATGAGAGATATTTCAATTTTAGTTTTCATTGTCATTTGTGGCCACTCACTATATATCACCGTATCCATCAATGTTCTGGCATGCATTGTTGACACCCTCTAGCTATCATATATATGCCAAAACTTAATGAACAAATAACGTAAAGCAAAGGGAGAGATGATTTTTTTTATACTGCAGTGCCTCGAGAAGTCACCTACCCCCATATATAAATATACGCAAATTATGCCATGGAATCGTGTTCACCGAGAATGGTGAACACAAGGCAAAACGACGTCGTTTTTAGGCAAAAAATAAAAAAATAAAAAAATTGCGGATGTAGAGTTAACGGCGCGCGTTTGATCAAATTATGAATTTTCTGTTATGAGATTATGAATTTTATGAAAATTCATTATCTCATAACAGAAAATTGATAATCGCATAACAGAAAATTCATAATCTCACAATTGAAAATTCATAATCTCATTACAGAAAATTCATAATCTTATAACAGAAAATTCATAATCTCATGGTTCCAAAGTGAATGTGTAGGCATGGTTCCAAAGTGAATGTGCAGGCATGGATTCATAATTTATGAATGTCCATGATTTCGGACGGAAATGTGTAGGCATGGTTCCAAAGTGAATGTGCAGGCATGAATTCATAATTTATGAATGTCCGAAATTATGAATGTAATGAAAATTCATAATCTCATAACAGAAAATCCATAATCGCATAACAGAAAATTCATAATCTCATAACTGAAAATTCATAATCTCATAACAGAAAATTCATAATCTTATAACAGAAAATTCATAATCTCATGGTTCCAAAGTGAATGTGTAGGCATGGTTCCAAAGTGAATGTGCAGGCATGGATTCATAATTTATGAATGTCCATGATTTCGGACGGAAATGTGTAGGCATGGTTCCAAAGTGAATGTGCAGGCATGAATTCATAATTTATGAATGTCCGAAATCTTTGTTCACCTCAAATTAAAGTGAAACCGCAAAATGTAAAAATAAAGAAGAAAAGTCACGCAATTAATTTAAAAAAAAAAAAAGAAGAAGATAACGGTGTACTAACACCGTTGAAACCGTGTTCACTATGAATGGTGAACACGGTTCCATGGCATAACATCCCATAAATATATATTATTCTCTTTAAATTCAAAGGACGGATTTCGCAATGTATTATTAATACAAATACAAATTAAAGTGACCGCCATTTGAAAACTTGATAACTAAGTTGTTTTGTTCCTGACTTTCTTCCCTTTGATTAGGGGTGGGAATAGGCCAGGCCCCTTCGTAGGGGCCTACGGTCCGGCCTATTTAAGGCCTACATAGGCCTGACTTGTTTAGTAAAAAGATCAGGTTTGAGCCCATTTTGAAGCCTATTAAACTAAACAGGTCAGACCTATTTATACCAAGCTCGGCCTTCAGGCGTACATGCCTAGCCTATTTACACATATATAATTTATTTGTAATCTTAAGTTAGTATATATTCTATTTTATACCTAATATATTTTTATATTTACAATATAATTCCAAGTATATATAATTATCAAACCCTAACCCTTCACCTTCAAAATTGCATTCTAAATTCTTATTCAACTATAAACATTGTTGTTAATCCTATTATAAGTGTTCTTATTGTTTAATTGTTTTTACTGTTAAATATTTAATGAAGTGTCACGACTTAATTATGTGAGTTGATTGTTAACTATTTATGAGATTATATAGGATGACAATCAATAATACAATTGAATTCGTTCCTAAACAAGTTAACAAGCATGTTGAAGTTGTGACTTGTTTTATTTTATTTTATATATGTTTTAATACTATTATGTTTACATTGTGACGATATACTTATGTAGTTATATATTAATTTTTTATTAGCTAGGTATATTTCTTAAATTATTTAGAAATACTTATTAAAGTTTTTAAAAAGACTTAATATATAGATTTTAAATAAGCTCAAAACAGGACTTACTTTGAAGTCTTTTTAATGGCCTACATATTAAACAGACTTTTAAAAAGATTTCAGGCCAGGCCAGGCTAATTGTAGGCTCAGACTTGAGCCTAACAAAAAGCCTACATACAGGCTCAGGCCCAAGCCTAATTTTCAAAAGCTCAACTTGGCTCGGCCTATTTCCACCCCTACCTTTGATAGTCCTTCAAACCAAGTTTGATCACAAAGCTGAAATTTTGTGTTCAAAAGTTATTCTTCAAGCTAAGCTAATAAAGCTTCATGGTTGTCAATTTATAGAAGAGTTGCGAGTCTTTTGAGAGATTTGAAAATTTTCAAATGTATTGATAAATGTTTAATTAATTTATTTATTTATTTATTTATTTTTACATTCTTTAATTTCTATTGCTTTTGTTTGTATCCTACTTATTTTGATGGAATACGGATAAGCACTTTGTGACATACTAAGAGATTTGAAAATTTTCAAATGTATTGATAAATGTTTAATTAATTTATTTATTTATTATTTTTTTTTTACATTCTTTAATTTCTATGGCTTTTGTTTGTATCCCACTTATTTTGATGGAATACGGATAAGCACTTTGTGACATACTAATAGCTAGTATATATTTTAGTCATATTTCTTTCATATGAAATAATCTAATTGAAATTAAGGATGACAATTTTACCCTAACTCATGAGAATTCCTAATCCCTACTTCAACGAGGATGAGGATGGGGACCACATTTAGCCATTCAGGGAACTGTAACAAGGACTGAGAGTTATACTCATTCCTCGTCATGGATGGGGATGTGGACGTGAGAACAAATCGTTTGCATTCATCTAATATTTTTTTAATGGTCTAGATTAAATTGTATGCGAACGCGATTAAGTGTGTTTGCACACATTTAATTCGCATTAATCGCGTTCACACACACTTAATCTAATCTAGACCATTAAAAAATATTAGATGGATGCACACGATTTGTTCTCACATTCTCACCTAAGCAATTGTTCTCATATGATCCTAAATCAATCTCTCTCTCTCTCTCTCTCTCTCTCTATATATATATATATATATATATATATATATATATATATATATATATATATATATATATATATATATATATATATATATATATATATATATATATATATATATATATATAGTGTGTGTGTGTGTGTGTGTGTATATATTGAGTTATGAAAAATTAAGACTAAATACTAGACTGATATTTGAATTTGATAGTTTAAATTAATAATTTATTACTTAAATTTTTTTTACGTTAATATTAAAAATTGTACTAAAACAGAGCGTTTGGTTGGAAGGAAGGAATTTTTTGGGGGGGAGGGGGGAGGAATTGTAATTCGGTGAGAAAAGAATAAGGTGAGAATAAAGTAGGAATTCAAATTACGTTGTTTGGTAGGGAGAAATAGATTTATTGGAATTGAGAAGGAAATAAGTGGTATAAAGACTAAAATACCCTTGTATAATAATAATACTAATAACAACCAATGGTAGTAATGACATTTCATATGTTTTTCCTTTCTCAAATTCATTGAATTGCAATTCATGGGGTTACCCTATGAATTGCAATTCAACAAAATGAGGGAATTGCAATTCTGTAACCAAATAATGTAATTGAGGCATCCACTGAATTGTAATTCGACTACAGCTAAATTACAGTGAACCAAACGCCTTGTTAGTTTCAATATAAGGTTGACTAGGAAGTGGCGATTCCCTATCCCTAAGATTCCCCATGGGATAAGGGATGGAGAAAAATTTCTATTCCCTGATGGGGATGAGGACGGGGAGTGGGGCTAGGACATGGACGGGGACCCTATACTCCCTGCTCCGCCCCATTGTCATCTCTAATTTGTGTGATTCAAGTGCTGATAAGTGCACAATTACACTTATTTTTAATAATGTTATTTCATATCAATTTTTCCTATGTTTTGCGTAGTTTGATAGAATATGGTGTTTGCTTCATTAACATTTGATTTTCTGGGATTTATGACCAAGAATGATAAAACAAACACCATGTGACATGTTGGGAGAAATTTGGTTGTAACTATATCATACGGAGTAGAATTGAGGTGATTGAAGTTTCAAATGGAAAATAAAGGAAGCTCCATACACCTTTCATGTTGATAGCTTACCGAGATTCTGTATAAATTAAGGTCGGAAAATTGAGAAGATTTTCACACGCCCTAGAGACACCACCTTGCAACATGCTAAGAGTTTTTTTTTTTTTTTTTTTTTTTTTCCATATCTCTCTCATATGAAATCCAATTGAGGAGATTAAAGTTTCTATGGAAAGATAAGACAATTCTCTACAACTCTAATGTTCAAAGTTTTAAGAGATTTGGGACAAATCAGGGTAAAAAAGGTTGCGACATGATGATAATATTTCAGTAATATTTTGTTCATATAAAGTCCAATTAAAGTGAATCAAGTGTCCATGAAAATTAAGACAATCTTCTACATACAACTTTTGTTTTAAAAGTTGTTAGAGATTCAATCCAAAACATGAAGAAAATCCCATATAGAAATAAACAAACTCATAGTCACAGCCGTGTCGACTGTCGGGAATCTATTTAAGCCGTGTTTTAAACTCCTTTAAGGGAATTTTAGACCCAAGACTTTAGGAAAACGATCGAAGAAACTTTTGGGGGCTTCAACTTCTCTTTGAAAGATATCTTTACATCTTGGGAAGGCATGGAGTCAAAAAAATTTCCGTGTATTATATTACAGGTGGTTTTCTATGTTCTTCAATTCTTATATATATATATATATATATATTGATTTCTTCAATTCTTTTACCACGGGCTCCCCACACACTGGCCTGACAGAATATTTGGGAAGATGTAAATCATAGTGACTCAATGACTCAACAAACAGGGAATGAGGGGTTGATGATTCACTTTCTGATTATTACCTGTCAGCTATTTCAGAAGCCAAATGCCAGTGCGCACAAGGGATCTGTCCACTTTGAGCATAATTCCCACACTGCTGCTAGCGAGGTTCGAACCTTGCATGGCCTCTTCTCCCAAATACTGCCTACTGATTCACGCACATTAAGTACAAATCTTAGGCACATTAAGCACAACACTCACGCACATTGAGTAAAAATCTCACGCACATTAATCAATCGCACGGAAGCATTCACTATATATATATATATATATATATATATATATATATATATATATATATATATATATATATATATATATATATGTATGTATGTATGTATGTATGTATGTATGTATGTATGTATGTATGTATGTATGTATGTATATACTTATAGCATTTTTTCCCCCTGCAGAATTATTTAAGTGGTTCTTTTACCTCCTGAAATGTTAAATGGACATATTTACGTTTAAAATAAATATTTAAAATTAATATTTCATTTATTTTTATTCTCCAACAAATTATTACTATAATGGATAATATTCGGTACATAAACTTTTCTTATTCTTTTATCAAACGTACTACTCTTGACTCTAAAAATCTACTCTCAATTTTTATTCGTACTAAGTGCAGTGTTCAAATTTTAGTGAAGGAAAAAAAAAAAAAAGATTGAATAAAAATCATTACATTCTTTATATTAAACAATCAAAACATTTCCTATCATAAAGATTAGAAAATGATCATGAATACGTATAAAATGAAAGTACATGTAAAATTCATCTTCTTCTACATAATATTTGCCACATATTATGTATGACTTTTACTTTTGATAATTCAATGTTTTGTCGTTCATTGTATCTTTCCATTTGTTGATAATGAGGCGACTTTTTCATATTTATTAATTTCCATTTAATAATCTAATACGACATAAATTATTGTAAGTCTTTTCATAAATTATTTTCATATTTATTAATTTCCATAATTTCTTGAATTTTCTCTCTCGCGTCTTAGCGTGTTTTCTCCCTCTTCTCTACATTGAGAGTTCTCCGGTGGTTTTTTTACCTCTTTCCTTCTTCCAGTCATGGATGCCAATTCAATGTCGATGGCTTCGTTGTCCCTTATAGACCTTGATGATGAAGACAGAACTTACCAGGTTGGTAATATTCAGATTAATCCGACGGATGGGATAGATGACTACTATGCGGTTGGTAGACTTATTACAAATAAGCCGGTCAAGTATATGTTCTTCAGGGATACGATGGGAGCAGTATGGCAGCCGGCAATGGGAATGAATATTAAGGAGCTTCAGTCACGCCGCTACTTGTTCCGTTTTTATCATGAGAACGACATCTCACGCATCGTTGAGGATGGCCCTTGGTCTTATGATCAAAACTTGTTGGTCCTCAAACGGATCAAGCCAGATGAGGATCCAGAAACAGTTTCGCTGGACCATTCTGAATTTTGGATCCAGATTCATGGTTTAACTGTGGGGCTAAGATCAGAAGCAGTGCTCCAAGCTATAGGGGGCTACATTGGAAGGGTTGTGAAACTAGATGAACGCAACTTTGACGGTGCAATACGAACTTTCTTCCGGATTCGTGTTGAAATCGAGATTTCTAGACCACTGAAAAGGGGCATGAAGTTGAAGAAAGATGGTGGAGAATGCATTCGTGTTGACTTTCGCTATGAACGACTTCCTACATTTTGTTTTATCTGTGGGATCCTTGGTCATGGTGAAAAGTTCTGTCATAGGAAGGTACAAGGATGGAATGCAACTGATGAAAAACTTTACGGTCCTGAACTCCGTGCTGGTGGCCGGAAGGTTACAGTAAACTCCGGTGGACGGTGGATCGCACCAGAAACGACGGTCGATCGTAGTCAATGGGTTTCGCCAACGATGCAGGTTGACCGAGATATTAAAGGAAAGGCGCCTATGAATGATCAGAATGATCCTCCTTCCATAATAAAGCCAGTGGATAGCTCTCCTAGCTTAATTGATCCCCTTTCCTTAACAGTGCCGATCAATTCCGGGATTAGCTCTCCTGCCGTTTTAGCACCGATGACCAAAGAGTCAAATAGTGGTAACGATCCCCTTGCATGCATGGAATCCGGGATTACCATAATTGATCCAAAAAGAAGACGCACAAGCAGTTTGGGTGGTGAATCAGATACACCAAATGTTGCTATGGATATTGAAGTTACTATGCCAAAAAACTTGTTGTTGGCGGGACCGGGTATGACCCAGGCCCGCCCACCCCAATGAGTTCCCTATGTTGGAACTGTCGTGGGCTTGGCGACCCACGTACAGTTCAAGAAATATTGGCCTTGGAAAATAAGGTCAAGCCTATGTTTATTTTTTTGATGGAAACGAAAGTTCGTCGTGATCATGCTGAGAGATTAAAGGTTAAACTTAACTATGAAGGGCTATTTTATGTGGATGGAGGAGGACTTAAAGGGGGGCTAGCTTTATTCTGGAGAGATAGAGGAGTAGCAAGTTTAATAAGTTTCTCCAAGAATCACATTGATGTCCAAGTTAAACTGCCTGGCAGTGAACCTTGGAGGTTAACATGTTTCTATGGATTTCCCAAAAGAACTCAACGTCGACAGTCATGGGATTTATTACGTTCCTTAAAGCAGAAGTCCGATTTGCCTTGGCTAGTAGCTGGAGATTTTAATGATATTGCATCCCCGAATGAGAAGCGTGGAATTCACCCACACCCGTCTACGCTTATTGATGGCTTTAACAGCACACTGGATTATTGTGGCCTTTTTGATCTCGGCATGCGGGGTAGGAGGTTCACATGGGATCGTGGAAGGGGAACGGACAATTGGGTGGAGGAACGACTTGATAGGGCTGTAGCGGGAGCGGATTGGTGCACTCTATTCCCTCATGCAACGGTCCATAACCATGACGTCATTACTTCCGACCATTCTGCTATATTTGTTGAAGTCCACAATGTTCGGATGGCGAAGCAGCGACGTACTTTCTTATTTGAAAATGCCTGGCTCTCAGAGGTAGGATGCAAAGAAGTAGTGTTAGGTGCATGGAATGCATCGATGGCAGAAACAATACCAAAGAGGCTTTCTCACTGTGGTGTCTTATTAAACGCTTGGGGTGGTAATTTTGCAAAACAAGCCGAGAAACAAATAGTCCAGGTTCAAGCCAGAATAAACATGCTTCGTAATAGGACTGATTCAGCAGGTTTGACGGAGGTCCGTGAACTAGATGCCAAGCTTCATTCTCTAAATGATCAATTAAACACCTTTTGGCGTCAACGAGCAAAACAGTTCTGGCTAGTTGGGGGTGACAGAAATACCAAGTATTTTCACCTGTATGCCTCGACACGAAAACGAAAGAACCTAATTACTAAGCTCAAGGATGAGAATGATAGATGGGTTGAGGGTGATGCGCTGTTATCACTGGCTAAGAGGTATTTTCAGACAGTTTTTACCTCGAAGGGTTCTACCATTGATAATAATCTGGATAACTTCAGTGCCAAAATATCTTCGGATGATAATGTGAGGTTACTACGCCCGTACACGCATGCAGATGTCCGTGATGCCCTCTTTGCTATGGCTCCAGATAAATCCCCGGGACCCGATGGGTTTAATCCCGCCTTTTTTCAACACTTCTGGGGTGAAATAGGACCAGACGTCTCCCACTTCATCCTACAACTAGTTACGGCCGATGAGTTCCCGAGTGGCCTAAATGACGCTTTTGTGACACTGGTGCCGAAAAAGTTTGCTCCTGCTAACATGGGGGAGTTGCGCCCAATTGCCTTGTGCAATGTTTTATATAAGATTCTCTCAAAAATGTTAGCTAATCGGCTAAAGGAAGTTCTGGACAAGGTAATTTCTTTTTCCCAAAGTGCTTTTCTTCCAGGTCGATTGATCACAGATAATGTCTTGATTGCTTCTGAGTTAATTCACTACTTGAACCGTAAGAGACAAGGCAATGAAGGGTGGTGTGCACTGAAACTTGATGTGGCTAAGGCATATGATAAAATGGAGTGGTCTTTTTTACGGGAGATTATGCTACGAATGGGTTTTGATCCGCGGTGGGTTAATTTGGTTATGCGGTGTGTAACTACAGTGCAGTACAGAATCAATGTTAACGGTGGACTTACTGATCAGATACAGCCAACTTGTGGACTACGCCAAGGAGATCCATTGTCCCCTTATTTGTTCATTATATGCGCAGAAGCTTTATCACACCTGATTATGGAAGCTGCTAGTAATAGTTCAATATCTCCATGTATTATATCTAGAGGAGCCCCGGGAGTGTCTCACATTTTCTTTGCAGATGACAGTTTGCTCTTCTTTAAGGCAACGGTGAGGGAAGCTGAAGCTGTAAAAGAATGTCTAGTTAATTATGCTCGCATGTCAGGCCAAGCCGTCAACTATAATAAATCGTGCATTGTTTACAGTCGCAACACTTGTGAAAACTTGAGAATTGCTGTAGCCAATGTCTTCATGGTCCCTCAAGCAGCAAGTCTAGGGAAATACCTTGGCTTACCTTTGGGAATTGGAAAAAATAAGAAGGAAGTGTTCAGTTATCTGGAGACAAAATTACTGCACCGGCTGAGTGGATGGAAAAAGAAAGTGCTATCCAGAGCTGGCAAGGAGATCTTACTAAAGAGCATTGCCCAAGCTTTACCCACATACTCGATGAGTATTTATTACCTTCCAGTCACGTTTTGTGAAAGAATAGAACGCCTTATGAACAAGTTTTGGTGGGTAAACAACAACAACAGTGGTGGGGGAGTAAGATGGATGGCGTGGAGCAGACTTTGTGCCCCAAAAATGGATGGTGGTCTTGGCTTCAAAAATTTGAGCAAATTTAGCGTAGCACTCCTAGCAAAACAAGGTTGGAGACTTTTGACTAATCCACACTCTTTGGCTGCAAAATTGTATAAAGCTCGCTATTTCCCGCATTCAGATTTCCTTTCAGCGAAAATTGGAGCCAACCCCTCTTACTGCTGGAGGTCTGTACTTGCAGGTCAAGGTTTGTTAAAGCAAGGTTGTGTTCGTCGCGTGGGAAATGGAGCGACTACTAATGTGTGGAATCATCCGTGGTTACCAAGTATAGAGGACCCTTATATTCATACCACGTGTTCACCTGATGATGAGGATAGAACTGTGAACACGTTGATTGACACCACAACACACGACTGGAACAGACAGTTGATTCATGATACCTTTGATCAAAGAGATGCGGAGCTCATCCTGAAAATTCCAGTTGCTGATCATTTTGAAGATTCTTGGTGTTGGAGGGGTGACATACGGGGTGTTTACTCTGTAAAACTGGGGTACAGACTCCAGACCGACGTTAGCACAATTGCAATGGAAACTCGTGAAGCATGGCGTCGATTATGGAAACTAAAAATACCACCTAGTGTTCAAAACTTTTTATGGCGCTGTTTGCATGGTGTCATTCCTACAATGGTGGCGTTGAGGAGTCGAGGTATTGAAGCTGATATGTCTTGCCCGTTGTGTAGGCAGTCCAATGAATCACTTATGCATCTGTTCTGCGAATGTGGGCTCGTGATTCCTTTGTGGCAGGATATAATGCAGTGCAATTTGCCAGGTACTATTACAGACTTTGCGGCTTGGATGGCTGGTAATATTGCACTCTCTGATAATGCCTCCAACCTTAATTGTATTGCTCTATGGTGGTGTATATGGCGGAGTCGCAATGAGATTGTTTGGAACAATAAATCTTGGCAGCCAGCACACATCAAGTTGGAAGTAGCACGTCTTGTACATGAATGGCAGGAGAGAATGGAAGCTTTGAAAGGTGGTGGCGCAAGGCTGGAAAATACTTCTGCATCAAACACGGTGTCGGCTGATATGTTTATGCTATATGTCGATGCAGCGGTTTTTACAGCCACACATGAAGCTAGCTACGGTGTGGTGATTACACAAGCAAATGGTAACTTTGTCGCAGCGAAGAATGGCCAGGTACAATGCATGGATGATGTTCATTTAGCTGAGGCCATAGCTATCAAGGAAGCTCTCTCTTGGGCTAAGGAGAGAGGTATTTTAAAAGCTAGAGTACACTCTGATTGCCAGATGATATGTAAGTTGCTCAATGGCTCTTTACCAGACTATACCTACGCCGGCTGTATCCTAAGTGAATGCCGAGATCTTCAACGACACTTTGATATAGTGTCTATTCAGTATGTTTCGAGATCAGTGAATATGGCGGCTCATGCTTTGGCTAGAGCGGCACGTTCGCAACCTGATCCTATGATTTGGTCTATTTCTTTACCGCGTTGTATTGAACATTTGTTTTAATGAATTTGAGTTATGTGGTTTTCAGAAAAAAAAAAAAAAAATTATTGTAAGTGGATTGTCGTTTGACTTGGAATTAGCGATATGATCACTCTATTAATTATGCTGTGATGGCTAAATTATTTTATTGACCCTCATTTGCTATTGCAAATAAAAACAATTTCAGGAAACAAATTAAAACGTGAGTCTATTCTTTAAAATATATATAGTGACCATTACTTGTAGTTCAAGGCTACTCATATATAAGCCTTAGCAATCCAAGCCATTTATATATATCCTCTCTCTCTCTCACTGAATTTCTCTCTCTATATCTCTCTCTCATGGATTGCAGCATGCTTAACCTTCATGATAATGGAGTAAGGAAAGAAGAGGAAACAATATCACTGAGCGATTTCCCGACAAACGGCGACGAATCTGGAGAGAGCATTGAAACGCGATCGTCGTCTGAGGTTTTTGAGTTCCTTAGCGATTTAACGTGCGAGATGTCCCACGCAGACGACATAATCTTCTGCGGGAAACTCGTGCCGTTGAGAGCCCATCCTGTTTCTGCAATCCACGGCGAGAAATGCTTCGCCGGAGAAAATGGGAAACAGAGCGGCGGGTTCTATCACCGGAGATGCGAGTCCTCGTCGGAGTTAGGGAGTAGTAGTAAGAGCGAGAGAGGTCGGCACGTGAGGAGCAGCCGGTCTCTGGATTCTGGAAAGTTCCGGAGAAGTCCGGGGTCTGGATCGTCGGCGGCGGCGGCGGCGAAAGGTGAGAGTTCCAGTCCGAGGTTAAAGATACAGAAGCCGAGGTGGTACGTTCTGATGTTTGGGTTGCCGCGGGAAATGGAGCTGAGAGATATTAAGAACCGGCAGGTCCGCCAGAACAACCCGCTTTGCCGGATGTTTCCGTCGCCGGAGTCGTGCAGTAGTGCTTCTCCGGTGAGGCGCAGTGACCGGAGAACCTCTTGGGATTTGCTAAAGGTTTTGAGCTGCAATGATCCTGCAAGTGTTGCTGTCACGACGTCGTTTCGGTGCATGTCACAAGCATGACCACCCTCTAATTTAATTTACTAATTTACAGTGTCTAGTATTATGATTTACGGTTTTGTTATTTTATATAATTTTAAAATTTATAAAATTTGTATATATATGTGTGTGTCAAAGCATTTTTGTCACATAACACTTTTTCTCCTTTTCTTTACCTAATTCAATTTGCGTGATCAAAATACAATTGTTATGTTGTGCAACCTTGTGTACAATGAATGGTGCATACATGTCTAGATTCATAATTTCTATACTGCAGATTCATAATATCTGTATTGTAGATTCATAATTTCTGTACTGTAAATTCATAATTTCTAAATTGTATAGTTATCAAATTATGAACATATAGTTATGTGATTTGTGAATACAGAGTTCAACAATTGTGAATATGAACATCGAAAATTATATATAAACATATAGCTCTATAATTATGAACATGTAGCTCTATAATTATGAACATATATTTATAAAATTATGAATTTACAGTATAGATTTTATAAATCTACAATATAGAAATTATAAATCTACACTATAGAAATTATGAATCTAGACATATGTGCACCATGCATGGTTCACACGGTTGCAGAACATAATTTGCCATCAAAAGATGCTTTTCTATTATTATTATTATTATTATTATTATTATTAACTTTTAGAAAGCAACATGAGAATAAAAAGTATTTTCGACAAAGTGCCTTGTACTTGAAGGCAAATAACTAAAGTTTAAGAACAAAAGCAGATCAGATGCAATAGATAAATTTCATTCAATAATATTTACCAAGATTATGTGGTCTAATGGTACTCGGGTTAGACTTTCATTTGGAAGGTTATGAGTTTGAGTGTCAGTGAAGGTGTTAAAATTAGATCAACTTCAATTAACCCAAATAATTAGGGTTTGCTACAATTTTGGACCAAGATATAATTAATTGAATCCTGCTACATATACTTTTATTGTCTTCTTAATTACTCCTTAGTATATTAAGTAGTCATTAAGTCTATAGTGCGACTTACTTTATTTTTTCCTTACCTGCTATCTAGCTAATCAATAAAATTAAATTATTGTGTTAGACCAATCATTTGCAATAGTTGATAAGCAAATCGTAGAGAAATCTAGACAGGATTAAAGATCAATAATAATAATAATAATAATAATAATAATAATAATAATAATAAAGAATAACTGACACAAAGATTTACATAGTTTGGCAATAAAACAATTCTTTTATTATAATGATAATAGTTAATACATCTCTAAAGTTATAACATCAATATTTATATGTACCCCTATGAGTCATACACAGTACAAACATTCGACTCGTGTAAAGAAAGAGTCATGTTAAAATTTTAAGCCCCAAGTGCCCAAATATTACGACTCTGTTTAGTAACATAATTAATTTATTAGTCAATTTTGACTTATTTGACCACAAATAGCTGTTTAACTTGGTTAAACAATCAATATGAATGTTTGATTAATTAATTTTTCGTAACAGCTTATTCCTCCAAAATGCTAAAATTCAAAAAACTGCTCAAAGCAACTTTTTGAGAAAATCATTTTGCATGTAATCTGCTATATTATGTAACAGTTAATTTACCAAATACTTTTTTACAATTAACTAATATTATCAACTAATCAAACTTACTAACTCAATCGGCTAATTGCGTTAAAAATAGATATTTCATTCTGAAATTACAAATTGTATTTTTTTTCTAATTCTACTAATGATAAATTATTAATAAATGCTTCATGGAGAAGAGAAGACAGGACATATTCATTTTAGGGCACATATTTGATGGTGGATGATGGTGTCCTCAGCTGTGCCTTAAAAGTTGATTGATCATAAATGGGACCCTTCAAAATCAATGTTGATCACGAGTATTGAGAGTGTTGTGGAATCCTCATTCATTTTTATACTACGTGGCAGTTATAAATTATTTTATTTTAATGTTGTTGTCCCCCTCTACACTAGTCATTTTCATCACTTGAAATTTTGTCCCATCTTAATTAATTTATACTGAAATTAATAAATTCAAACACAGTTATTAATAGAGCAATATAATGTTATTTGTCACGTTCTTTGTGATCGAGAAATAAACTTTATTTTTATAAAAAAATATTAAAATACTCTCCGCTCTTTATTTATTTATACACACACCTTAAGTCACTTTTAAAATCAATTCATCAGAGCATTCCCAATAGTTGTAGTTTTTAAGGAGTTTTTACATGTATGATTAAGAAAGTGAAAATTGGAGGGACGGAAAAAAAAAATGAAAACAAAATTTGATATTTAAAGAACAAAGTTTGAGCAAAATCAGCTCAAAGATAAATTTCGAAATTTAGATTTGGCCGCCAACAGGATAAGCACATGAGATACTAAATAATATTATGATTTATAATATAATGCATTCAACAACCCAAAAAAAATTTAAAAAACGATCATTTACGTACAACAACTATAAATAATTACAATAAGGGTTAAGGGCAAGGAGCTTTGTTGTATAGTTGGATCGATCCTCTAAATTTTTAGCCATATTGTGTTGATAGAATAACAATTTTAATATTTAATTATTCAGTGCAAGAATGTATATTCCTTGAAGTTTTAACCACATTACAATATTTGTTCTCCAATGTTATAGTTTTAGTTCTTACATTGTGGATTAATACTAATTTTAGTCATTAATTATTTGGTTTTTGCTATGTTTGACAAATCTAGTTGAAAAGGTAGCTGAAAGCTAAAAAGTTATAAGTTAGAAGCTGAAAACTGAAAAGTTATTAACTAGCTGATTATGCTTAAAAGTGTGTGGTAAACTTAACTTTTTGATAAGCTGATAAATGTAAAAAGACTAAAAATGACATTTTCATAAAATTTAAATGATGTGATTATTATATTATTTTTATATTATTAAATATATGAGATATATTTAATTTATAAAAAAAAAGTTTTTGTTTTTATAATATATATGAGATATATATTAAATTTAAAAAAAAAAATTAATTGTGAAGGGTAAATGATGTCATTTATTTATGAACGGATGATTAGAGTTAGAACTTTAAGGAGTTGCTAGCTAGAGGGTGAAGAGTCGTGGAAGAGAATGAATAAAAAAAAATAGGAGAAGAAAAAAATGCCAAAATGATTTTAATTGGGAAGGATAAAAGATGTTTATTTTAATTGGAAAGCTACTAGCTTATTTTTGAAACGCTACCTAAAGTAACTTTTTTCAAAATAAGCTCTTATTTTAAGCTACTAGTTTATTTTGAAAACATTACCAAACAGAGCATATAGCTTATTAATAACTTAAGATAAGCTATAAGCTCTGTCAAACAGAGCCTTGAAATAAAACTGATCAATTTCATAAATATTATATATTATGAATAGAGTTAATTCTATTTTTGGTCCTATATTTATAGATGATAGTCCATTTTTAGTCTCTTTTTATCAAAACATCCTCTTTTAGTCCTAGCATTATTGTGACATAACCAATTTTGGTCCTCCATCAACAAAATCATTGAAATTTCATTAAATACAAGGGCAGTTCAATCTTTTCAATACAAAGTGTGTTGACCTGTTATATTTTTTATGTTTATTTTTTTGAAAAAATTCATAATTGAAGACGGAAATTTCATTGTATTCAACGGTATTTAAACTGTTTTGTTAATAGAGAATCAAAAATAATCTTGCCACAATAATAATAATAGTACCAAAAGATAATGTTTTGAAGAAAAAAAAAGACTAAAATTGAACTGTCACCTATAAATTCAAGATTACAAATGAAATTAACTGTATATAATACCCTTAACTAAAAAGAATCAATACATTCACGTAAAATTGCTTTTGATAAAAATTGAACCCACACACTCAAGAAAGTAGGTCAACTATAGTATATTTTTTATTTTTGTCAGTGCGCAAATTAAAGATAAAATGCATAAAATAACACACGTATAACGTTTATTAATAATGTAATTTAAATTTTAGTAGGATGAACTGCTCTCTTTAATCAATTTGACCATATATATGATGCGGTTTTTATAACTTAGTTTTGGCATATGATTCGTATTTAGGTGGAGCGTCGTTGATAAACAGCCCGCCATGTGCTTACATCACAATGTTCTTTGGTCAAGAAAAGACAAATTGCTTATTGCTATGCTTTACCTCAAACTTTGACCTTAAAAAATAAAAACCTCAAAGTTTGAAATGGCATTATTATTAGTCATAATAAAAATAATAATGGCCATTATATTGGTGGCCTGGTCGGTCATCGGCACGCGAAAATGCACCATATGTTTTTGAAAGGTTCATAAAAATTTAAAATTGAATTGATGGATGCATCACACAATTGTAGTGGAAATTTATTAAATGCGGAATTAATGCATAGTTTTATGATTTGGATAGCACGTTGATTTATAGATGGCAATGGTTTTTTATTTATGAAAAAATAGTTAAATATGTCCATAAACTTTACTCAAATTAATTAAATTCATAAAATTTTAAAAATTGTAATTAAACCCAAAATCATGTTATTTTGAAGCATTGAAACCTAAAAACTGATTGGTAACCGGTAATTATATGTTACCTAAGGTTCCGGCGATCTTTCTATAATTTTCCAATCACAATCACCGGCGATCGGCAATTGGACGATCGCCGATCGCATTTGGAGAAGGCGATCTAACTGGTCACCTTCTCCAGAGAAGGAAAGGGCAAACCAACTTGGGGCAAATTATGCCCTGGACCCGTGTCCACAGTGAGTTGTGGACACGGACCCAAAACGACGTCGTTTTTCAAAAAAAAAAAAACGCGTCATTTAGTTATAAAAAAAAAAAAAAAAAAACATCGCGCGCGTTTTGCCGTTAACGGCGTTATTTTTTTTTTTTTGGACTATGAATGTACAGTTATGCCGTTATGAATGTACAACTATGCCGTTATGAATGTACAGTTATGCAATTATGAAATTATGAACACAGAGCTCTAACATTATGAACTTACAATTATGAACATATATAGTGATAAAATTATGACCATGGAGCTTTAAAATTGTGAATATAGAGCTTCGAAGATTATGAATGTACAGTTATTGAGTTATGAATCTACAGTTATGGAGTTATGAATCTACAGTTATGAGATTATGAATCTACAGTTATGGAATTATGAATGTACAGTTATTGATCAAATTATGAACAAAGAGCTCTAACATTATGAACTTACAATTATGAACATATAGTGATAAAATTATGAACATAGAGCTCTAAAATTGTGAACATAGAGCTTCGAAAATTATGAATGTACAATTATAGAGTTATGAATGTACAGTCATGGAGTTATGAATGTACAGTTATGGAGTTATGAATGTACAGTAATAGAGTTATGAACGTACAGTTATGGAGTTATGAATGTACAGTTATTAATAATATAATAATAAAATTATGAACATATACTCCTATAACGAAGCGGTCTGAAATTAAAAAAAAAAAAAAAAAAAAAAAAAAGATAACAGTGCTTAACGGCACTGTTACCCGTGTCCAGCAAGCATGCTGGACACGCGTCCAACGCATAACGATTGCCAACTTGGTCACCTTCTCTGGTGACTGGAGAAGGCGACCAATTTGGTCGCCTCCTCTAAATGCAAGTGATTGTGGCCAGAATATTATGGAATGGTCGACAGAACCTTAGGTTACTTGTAATTACAGGTTATCAATCGATTTTTTGGGTTTCAATGCTTCAAAATAATATGTTTATGGGTTTAATTACAACTTTTAAAAGTTTTAAGGCCTAATTAATTTTTTGAGTAAAATTCAAAGGCCTATTTCACTTTTTCTCTTTTTTTTTTTATTTATTATTGTTTATTTGTTTTTATCAAATGATATTACTATATCAAAGTGGTTAAGGGTGTTGATCTCTCATCTTTCTTTTTTTTTTATTATTTTTTTTATAAGTACAAGTAGCATAAGATATATATAGCCTGCAAAGAAGTGCTCTCTTGGCTCTGGGATCGTGGCGTTACCTCCGTCGAGTTATATACTGACTGCTCCAATCTTCAACATTATGTCTTCTGCATGCGTACATCTCCTTTCTTATGTTGGTTTTGCAATTAATTTACGTATGTTTTTAATGTCATCTTTTACTCGTTGCATTAGTTTAGTCCCTAGATGTGCGAATCAAGCGGCTCATACACTTACTACTCAGTCTGTTTTTCTGTACTGAATGGGACGAGATCCCTCCTGACTCTATTTCTGTTTTGGTTCATTAATTATACCACTCTTAGTTGGCTTTTCAAAAAAAAAAGTAGCATAAGATATGCAAAATTCGTATTCCATATTCAAACAATGATCATCACTTTAAAATATATTTTATTAAACAATTTTGGTTTTAAATTATCTTCTGTGACATATTAGAGCAATAAATTCCCATTTGTTGTAAGGTATTTAGTTTTCTCGAGTGAATTGTTGTGTCATTTTTTTTGCGGAATGCAATTCTCTAGCATTTTTACAGGTGTAATCTTTTAATATTAAATATATAAAATGTTAATACTAAAAGTGCATATTTAGTATTTAAGTTTGTATAGTAATGTTGGTGATAATTACAAAAATGCCATCACATTTCTTTTAAATCTGATTTGATGCATTCAATTTTTTCAGGTATAAGGTTGAGATTAATTTTTAATTTTCTCTTGAGGACTTATTCTCATATGATCCTTTTATATATATATATATATATATATATATATATATATATATATATATATATGGGATGAAATGCGAACAGGGTTTCCTATGCGGCTAGTATGAATTGCAACATTAAGTATGCACAAATGCACCATATAATACTCGAAAATGCACCATAATAAAATGTAGAAATGCATCACACACGAAAATACACAACACCTAAGGGGGTGTTTGGTTGGCATGAATTGCGTTAGAGTTTAATTGCAATTCAATGAAATGATAAACTACATTGTTTGGATGGAGGGAATTGCAATTCCCTCAATTCATTGAATTGCAATTCATAGGTCCCCCTATGAATTGCAATTCAATGAATTCATGCAAAGGGAAAGGAAAAGAAAAGACATATTTGTCCTTGAATGTTATTATTAATATTATTACACAAAGGGTATTTTAGTCTTTATATCACTTATTTCATTTTCATTATTCCTCCCTACCAAACAATGTAATTGTAATTCCTACTTTATTCTCACCTTATTCTTTTCCCACCGAATTACAATTCCTTTCCCCCTTAAGGATCATTTGGTTCACGGAATGTCAGATTACCTTAGGGAATGTTAGATTGCTGGGAATATTAGATTACTGGAAATGTTAGATTCCTGTGTTTGGTTAAAATTGGGGTATGTAATATAATCATGTTTAGTTTAGGGTTATCTTTTATACACACTATAATATCCTTAAGATAACCAAGATTATCTTACATTACCTAAGATTTTGAAGGGAATCACACTCCCTTCAAAATCCTATGTGGAGGGAATATGACATTCCTTGGGAATGTCAAATTTCCTAAGATAATATGAACCAAACACCGGAATGTGAGCTTTGGAATGTCACATTTCCATGGTTATGTTATATAACCTTAACCAAACGCCCCCTTAATTTCTTCCTTCCAACCAAACGACCCATATTGGTGCATTTCCCAACACCTAATGAAAGCTCTGGCCACACACACGGTAAAATAAAAATTAGAATGATTGGAAATGCTGGGTGCAGTGACGGTTCCTCAACTTTTTCTAGGCAATAGGCATGCCAGGAGCATTCAGATAAAAAATAAATAAATAAATAAAAACTAGGCAATAGGCATGCTAGGAGCATTCAGATTAAAAACAAAAACAAAAACAAAAACAACAAAAAATAATTAGTTTTTGAATGTTTGACAACTCAAAGAAATACCTTTTTTTTTTAAGACACTCAAAGAAATACCTTAAAGAAGCTCCATCTTGAATTATTTTTTATTAATATATAAGTAGATTGATGTGTTTGTTATGTTAAATATAATATGAAAAAAATGATTCACCATTTTTTTTATAATCCAAACAAGGGTTGTACCCAAGAACACTCCTTTAGTAACCAATGTCAAGGGTCATGTAACACCCATGTCTTCCTCTTCCAGAATCCTCTGTAATGCAACCTCAAACCATGATGGCCATGGGTCATGGGAGGAACTTTTTCGCCAAAAATTTTGATACTCTAAATAGTTGAATCTTAATATCAGAGAGATTTCTTACTTACCTAGAGCACTAAAACCAAATATATTATGCAATTTTATTTACTGGACACAACGAAATACAGTTACACAGCCCTGCTATAGGTACAGGCTTACTTAAACAAGCCACAGCACAAATAACAAGCACACAAAGTCATGGAAGCCATTAGAGTCCTAATCTTTAACTTGCCATGATTCATATTCTATGATGGCTTTACAATTCCTCTTTTTTTTTTTTTGTTGAATAAAATGGAAGAAGATTGAACTCGAGAACATTGACCTACCTATTACAATGCTATTCCACGTAAATATTTGTCTTCGACTCCAACTTCTGAAAATAATAGGCACTTTGCATTTTATATTGTAGGGCACTCCCCATACCAAAAGAAAAATAGAAATCCTGACCTTTAATTCCTAGGAAACTCAAAACCAGAAGCATAGCTCCACTGCCTGCAAAACAAACAATGTTGACAAAGATTTATCTTCCAGCTAAAAATATTAAAATGGTTTCAACAAAATATAGTGCTGTAACACGATGGGCAAGTAATATGCTCTTGTTTCTTTTTCAAGTAGGATTATGCTCCAATTACAAGCAAATTTAGTTGCAATGTGAGGAAACCATTCAATAATTCATTTAGTTCATACGACAAGTAATGGTGTCCTTTTATCTACATATATTATATATATCATACCAAACCCCGCTCGGTTATATGACTAGAGATGTTGGATATTAGGAGAAACAAACTACATTGGAACAAAATAAATGCAGCCAAATTTAGAGGGCCGAGATGGTTACCTGAAGAAACAAGATAAAATAGGGGCTAAAAAGAACATTCAATGAAGAATAAAAATGGGCGAC
Organism: Ipomoea nil; assembly: GCF_001879475.1. NCBI lineage: Eukaryota > Viridiplantae > Streptophyta > Magnoliopsida > Solanales > Convolvulaceae > Ipomoea > Ipomoea nil. The sequence continues at coordinate 3,182,047 of NW_017617232.1, read as the reverse complement.
TTCAAGAACTCTCCAGTTTTCCATTTTTTTGTTTTCTGAAAGCGGTTGACTTTGAACAGAAAACTGTTCTCTATTTTCTTTATATATATATATATATATATATATATATATATATATAAACTGAAAAACTCTCCAGTTACTAAACAGGCCCTAAGATGGTCTAGAAGCATTCAACAAAGATGGGAAATATTCCTTATGAAAGAGTGATTAAAAAGAACCCCAGAATAATGAGTAGATAAAAAGAAAATAACTGAAATGATAAAATAAATGAGAAGCTTAACACTGAATTGACCCAAGATACAGCAGAGCAGAGATAGAGGATTCATATAGCCAACCAAGAATGATGGGGTAAGGGTTGAATTCAATTACAGGCAACCATAAATGTCATGCATCTGACTATTGTCCTACAATTTTGCATTATCAAGATATATAAATAATAAAATCGTCTTTGAATTGATAATGGAAGGGGTGAACATGGCTAAACAGCACTCTTTCCCTTATAGCGTGCAGTTTAAGAGAAAAAAAAATTCTTTTTCTCAAAATAATTATAGTACAATTTACATAGTATGCTTAGTCATCTATTTTCTTGCAATCCACAAGAAAATGGGTTAACCAATTCTGCACACACAATTTTCAACTCAGCACATAATCACAAGCAAAGCCAGATGTATTTACAAGGAGAATCAGAATTTAAACAATTCTAAGGACATAAAGGTGTAGAATCACTTTCCAGCCAAAAACACAACAGAAAACAATGTTGAGGTCTGCATGGCACACGCACCAAGACCACGCAGATCCCAATTCTTGTACTCCCTACTGTAAAAGTTTACATTCTCCAACTTCTGTTCTTTTTTGCTTTGTGTCTTACAGATAAAATGATAACTGGATGTTTAAATAGTAAGCATTGCTTGTGAACTTGATTCAGTCAAATCACATAACAAGAGAAAGGACTCAAAGGAGTGTAAGGGAATGCCAGAAAGGTGAAATCTTGAAGTAAAGCTCTCTAATTGTGAAATGATATATACACAATCCCACTTGTGTACATCAAAAACTACAGAACAAGATTGCAACACATTCTCCAACCTTCAGTTCTTTTGCTCTTTTATCATTGAAAAAACAGAGAAAGGATAGTTGGCTATTTAAATACTAATCATTGGCTCATTGCTTGTGATTGTGAACTTGTGCAGTCAAATCATTAATCACATACCAAGAGGTAATGCTAGGAAGGCCAGAAAGGTGAGAAATAAAGCTCTCCAATATGGCAAACTTAAGGAGTGAACAGTTCATGAAGGAGGTGACTGTTAGAGATAAGAACAAAGGTATGCTTTATTGACTGAAACTTAAGAAAAAGAACAGGAAGTCACAAGACTTTCCCCAACAAGAGTTTTAGGCTCTTGCCCCACAAGAGTTTTAGGCTCTTGCCTAGCTACTAAAGCTTAAAGACTATGGAAGATTATTGGATGATTTACTCTCATCTAGAGATTCTAATTTATAGTGCTAGGAAATAAATAATTATAGAAAGGAGATGATTGTGGAGATGATTGTTGAGATGATTATGCCTCTATCTATTTTTGTCAAATCCCTTGAGTTAAGCCTTCCTTGTATATTCTGATTTGCCTGATTTGCATCCTTCCTTTTTTTTCTGAGTAAACCATCTCTTATTTTGGGTGCGTATCAGTGACCATTTTGGGCTGGAAAAGGTTATACAATGGCAATTACCATCCTTCCTATCATGGTATCAACATGTTTTTAATTTCCCAGTGAGATTTAGGCTAGAAAGTGACTCAAATTGCTATGTGTTAAATTAAATATTAACAAGTAGTATGATTTTTTCAATAAGCAAAGTACACAACTTACAATGTTCTAATACAAGCTAAGAAAATATAAGCTGTATGAAGTAGAAGGCTATAAACTATAGATAATTCCTCTCCATTGATCTACATGATCTTGCATCTTCTCAGTAATTTCTTTGTAGATGAGAGAAACAGTTCTTGGAGTCTTGGACAGGATACATATGTCAGAAAAATGAGAGAAATTCCAGCTTATTCAATAGTGTCTTGGGATACTTCTAAAACTTGGTTTGTACACTTGTTCTAGACTGACTTACTAGAGTCTTAGCTTATAACAACTTAATACTGCATTACTGCCACACTAACTTAAAAAACTAGAATGCAGCATAAATTTTCCAAATATATCTCCAATAAATATATAAACATGAAAACGAGATGGCATCTTAACAAAATATTTAAGCTATTAATTTAATTGAAGATCTAGAGGTAATGGACATGTACCTGTCTTCTACTCTAGCTTGGGTGAGAACAGAATTCAACTTCCACCTAAGCTGAACAAAGTAAGAAAGGCACTACAAAAACAAAATAAACAAGTCAATATGTAATAAACCAAACCAAAGCCTTTTTCACACAATGTGGGGTTTGCCTGAGGTTCAAATACAAGAATAGATAAACACTAGAATAAATCAAAGCAATAGTAAAAACACACAAACATACATACAACAGTACATGACTACATGTATGTATATGTATATAGCATAATTTCTTATCCGTAACTAATTAATTCAATTGAGAGATTTATGGAAAAATCTTGTACAAAAGAATTTAATTCTCACACGGCAATACATTTCATGTTACAGAATCACTTTCTTTATATTGAAGCTAGAAGAAACATGAAATTAAGATCACATAGATTATGGAGTACTTGAATAATACATTAAAGCATCCCCAATTAGAGTCCTCTATGTTTCAAAATTTGCTTATGATTCTGACCGATAAAACCTTGGACATATTCATCAGCCGTTTGAGAAGTAATCTTGTTCTTTAGTGGGTAGTAACTTATTCAAAGTTTAACCAGTAAAAGAAAGTTACAGAAAAGGCCAAAGATAGTTAAAAGCAAGGATTGTGAAACAACAAGTCATAGGAACAAGGTCACTTTTTTCTACACAAACACATCTTTAAGTATCCCTCTTGCTTTATTTTCTTTTGTCTTTCCCCATCACTGGAAAGTAGTGGATCTTTGCCACTGACCAGACCACCATCCTAATGACTTCTAACAATTCTAATATCAATACACACGCAAATAGACAAACACACACAAGCACGCACACACAGATATATTCAGACCCAAGAAACAGAACATCACAGTCCAAAATCTGCAAATGCTGTTTGTAGAGGAGCTTATGGACTACAAACAAATATATTGTATATTAATTAGTTGAGTTAATATTTGATGCATTGGCAGTATAGTTTAATACATTGTCACTGAACCACATCCTGCCACTTCATTAAAAAAAATCAATTCAAATAAGGGTTTCAACAATTTTGAATTGGATTTTCAGTTAGGTGGCATCATGAGGTTCTCTAACAGTGTATAATAATAAATTTTACTTCTTATTAGGTTTATTAAGTATTGTCTTGTCATAAAATTCAATATGAGAAGGAGCTTACCCACTAGGAAAATGGTCAGCATCAAAATAAGCATCAATCGAATCGAACGGCTGGATCGCAATGTCAATGGGGCCTGTACTTGTCTGTAACCAGTAAGCTGTCCCAAAAGCTGCACATTACATATTCTCATACATTTAAGGCACCATTAAATTTTTACCAATACATTTAGGATACTATTAAAGCAAACCAAAAAACAGGCATAAATTCAAATCAAGATTTTGTAAAAAGAAAAAAGACAAAGACAAAGACAGCAAAAGCATACACTCAACGATAAAACATACACACACACACACACACATTGCAAAGGAACAGTCTTTAAAACAACTATAAAACTTTACCTGATTTATCCAATTTAATCTCATCAACTGGGCATCTCTGAGCATTCCTCCCTTTGCTTGACGATGATCTTCACATCGTGGCCTCCAAAAGGAAGGTTTAAAGCCCTTTTCTTTGGGTGTGATCTCAGTTGACATAGATGTAGCCATTTGTCCATATCCATTATCAATCACAATCTCCAATGCACTATTATTAACTGCATTCTCAGAACTAAGTAGTCTATCAGCTTCATAGTTTTTATCATGCATGGATTGAGAAATTTCAATAATTTCTTGCTCTCTGGTGAAATGAGCTGCCATGTTACATGTGATAGCATCTTGATTCAAAAGATTTCTCTTGGCCACTTCAGCATTTAGATCAAAATCATTTGTTGTTTTATGATCCTCCAAAAGAGATTCCGTAGTACAAAGGACCTTGGGATGCTCATCCTTCATAGTTTGTGAGGATCCTGAAAGAAACTGTGCTAAATCATCACATTCATTATCATCCAATCTCACCCATGTAAGAGGTTTCTTCCCTTCAATGTTGTAGGATTCTCGTAAGGCTGCTTCAACACGGGAAATTTGAGCTTCCATTGCAGAAACAAAGTTTCTATGCCTGGTCATCGTAATCTCGTCAGCACGATTTCTGTAGCTCAGCCTAACCGCCTTCTCAAACTCATCCAGCTAATTTTGCAGTCAAAGAAAGCACCAAATTACTCTCTAGGAAAATTAAAGAACCATGCTAGTAACATCTCATTAAAGAAAAAGTCATTTCACAAGTAACATCAATATATATATATATATATATATATATATATATATATATAGAGAGAGAGAGAGAGAGAGAGAGAGGAGTGAAAAGAGACAAATTTAAGACAGAAGAACCTTACCTGCCATTTTGCTGTGCCTAAAGCCATCTGAAGCTCTCCCCGGAGCTCATCTATAAACTGAGGTGCTACCCCTTCTCTCCTCTCTCTTACCCAGGTCCTATAAGCTGATTCCATTCTAACAAAGAAAAAGACTCTTAAAATTAAAATAAAAATCACATCAAGCAATTTGTTTTAACCTTTAGGAATGAAATCCAATTTCTACTGAACCAAAATGATAAATTTTATTTGATAAAACATTCAAGAGAAAGAAAAATCAAAAACAAAAGACAAAACAACAGATAGATAAACAAATCAATAACCAGGACTTCATCCAACCCATTTATTATAATCGTTATAATTTCTTTTTCTTCCACCTTTCCCATTTTCACTTGTGCATATGCCAAAACAAAAAAATATATATATACATAAATATGGGTATATATTACAATAATAAAGTAGCTACTCAACCACCCACCAAACCCTTTATAATGAAAATAAATCCGAGTAGGTACGCAAAATTTTCCAGAAAAAATAACTTTAAGCAAAAAAAGAACTACAGGGGAACAACGGATACAAAAGTACATACGCATACGCATAAAACGAATAATAATTAGGAAAAAAAATAGAAATCAAAATGAAAAGACATACATATCGGCAGATTTCTGAACCTCCTCGGCAGCGGAGAAGAAGATGTCCTTCTGCCATAAGTCAAAACTGTTGGCGACCAGCATCTTTGCTTCTCTCGTCTCCCCAATTCAACAAATTGGCCACCGCCGATTCAAAATCAAATTCCTGTGTATATATAATAATAATACGGGAAAAGAGAGGATTGAGATGCGCACAAGTTAGCTAAATCCTGGTCGGTGTTGTCTTCTCTTCTTTGCTGAGAAGGCGAAGCAAAGAAGGAAGAGAGAGAAAGAAAGCACAGAAACAGAGAGAGAGAAAGAGACGTATGAGCGAATCTCTTCCCCCTTCCCTCTCCCCTCTTCTTCTGTCTTTGCTTTTTCTCTATTCTCTCTCCCCCTAGTATTTGGGTCCGTTTATAGTTGGGAATTTTTCCTCATTTTACCAAACAACTCGCGCCTGTCTTATTTCACCTTGCGGAGACCATATCTAGCTCAAAAAGAGGTTTTTGAATTTTTAATCCCATCTTTGTAATCAAGATTGATCCGCGATTTTCAAATCTAATAATTTCAATACACGACTATTATTTTTATTAAAAAAGTGGTCTTTCTAACTCATTTTTTATCAATTTCTTACCAGAAAAAAAAAATACATTTTAAATAATAATAAAATAGATATTTACATTGACCTTGCAATTTCAGGTCATTGTAGGCCTCTTATTCTTACCAAAGTCAGAATAAGAAGTCAACAGCAGTCCGAGATTGCAAGGTCAATGTAAAATTTTATCCCTGCTTGAAATGAAGAATTTTTTCTCCAGCGAAAAATTGGCAAGAATGACCATTTTGCAACAAAAATAATAGTCGTGGACCGAGATTGCAAGGTTTGAACGTCGCAGATCAATTCTGAGAGTGTCACTATAGTCGTGAGACCAAAAGTACAAAAAAAAATATACAAATAAAAATTTAAATTAAAAAAAAAAAAAAAAACTCTTAGCTCAAATTAATGTTACTTTCCAGTTTTCATCCCTTACATTTTTTTTGATTAATAATTTTTGTGGTAAATAAATATACGTGGACATTATTAAAAAAATGAATAAGAGTCAAATACGCCATTGAACTACACACAATAATGCAATTAGGTCACTGAACCTAAAAATACAACAATTAGGTCACTAAACTAACCAATTTCTTTCAATTAGTCTAATTTACAGGTTTTGCAGGTTAGTAACAGATCACTCAAAAAATTTAAAATATTTTTAAAAATAATAAATTACAATATATTTTTTAAAAAAAAAACGTTTCTTCGTCTCCATGGCCGGAGACGAAGAAACTCTTCGTCTCCATGGCCGGAGATGGAGAGTCTCTTCATCTCCGGCCATGGAGTTCTCTTCGTCTCTGGCCAGGGACGAAGAGTTTCTTCGTCTCCGCCATGGAAACGAAGAAAGTTTCTTTGTCGTCTCCGGCAGAGACGAAGAAACGTTTTTTTAAAAATATTTTTTAATTTATTATTTTTAAAAAATATTTTAAATTTTTTGGGTGACCTGTTACTAACCTGTAAAACTTGTAAATTAGATTAATAGAAAAAAATTGGTTAGTTTAATGGCCTAATTGTTGTTTTTTTAGGTTCAATGGCCTAATTGCATTATTGTGTGCAGTTCGATGACCTATTTGACCCTTATTCCTTAAAAAAAATTATATTATAATAATACATCATCACTTTTTATAGACTTGTAGTTATACTAAAATTATGTATATATTGGATTACACACAATAAGTATTTCACATACAGATCAATGAATGCAACAATGGTGGCTATTTTAAAATTTTTTCATTTTTTGGATTTGTCAAATTAATTGCAGTTGAATAAGTTCTCCGCTAAGGCTCAAACTTACAATCTCCCATATGAAAGTCCGACCCGGGTGCCATCTGTGCACAAGGTGCTTGGCATATATTTAATATTTAATTACAAGATAGTGCAAAAAAAAAAAAACAATGGACAATGTAGTGAATATAATCAATTAATGAATTTGAATGTAAGGAATATTTGCATTAGAGAAAATAAAGACAATATAACTAATGAAATTATTTCTCTTATTTAATTTATTAATAATGTATATATATATATATATATATATATATATATATATATATATATATATATATATATATATATATATAGATTAGCGCTCAAATGCGGCAGTGGCTTTAGGTGCGGCGGTGCGGCTATATCAGCATCGTCCATTTTGCTTAATCTAACGGCAGCGGCTAATTTCTGAAGATTTAAAGATTTAAGCGCGTCCTGATAAGTGGGGGGTGTTATGGTAATTGTAGTGGTCATTTATATCGACCGCTTGTCAGAATACACCAACAGTGTTAACAAAAGACACCAATAGTGTTAGGAAAAAGCACCACAATGAAATGCACAAATACACCAAAAAACACACAACACACTCAAAAAATACACCATATAACTCACCACCCCAATGGTGTATTTCTGAACACTGTGTGGTGCTTTTATTCATACCTAATGGTGTGTTCTGGTGATGCATATCTAATTTGTGACATGTTTTTTTGGTGTGCATTTTCTAACATGGATGGCGTATATTTGTATAACTATTAGTGCACCCGCACTGACCGCATGGGAAGGCGCGGGCGCACCTAAACTTGGCACCAACACGAATCCTCAAATACACCACAGTAAGGTTAATAATGCACCAATAACGAACATAAAACACACAACACTATGATTTGATCTATTCAGGTGCCCAATGACGACTTTAACCTTGCAGTTCGCGTAGTGTGAGAACGTGCGCGAAAATATCGGAAAAGCCTGGATGAATGTGATTCGTTGAATTTATCTAATCTAATGGCCTACATTTAACCGCACCGCCGCACCTAAGCGCACTGCCGCACTTGAACCTTCCTATATATATATATATATATATATATATATATATATATATATATATATATATATATATATATATATATATATATATATATATTTAATACATAATGCATTGTAGACACCTGATTCTAAATTAAAGAAATGCATATATATTATTTTTTATGCTCAACTTTGAATGTTAGGTATATTTTTGAAGAGTTAATTCCAGCAATGATCCTCCGACTATATTGATTTTCCAAAATTTGTCATTGACTTTTAATTTGGACACTTTACGTCCCTTGATTTTCAATTTCTTTCCAATTGAGGTCCATTCGTCAAATTACGGTAAATTGGACTTTAAATGAAAGGGTAAAGTAGTCATTTCATATGCCTAATATATAATTCTTCGTATTTCTCCCTTGTATGCGTGACTTCGGACATCAGATTCACTTAATTGTTTAATCTCTAAATCCACCCGAAGAAAAAAATTCCATTAGGGATTAAGCAATTAAGTGAATCTGATGTCCGAAGTCGCGTATACAATGAAGAAATACGAAGAATTATACATTAGGCAAATGAAATGACTAATTTACCCTTTTATTTAAAGTCCACTTTACTGTAATCTGACGAAAAGACCTCAATTGGAAAGAAATTGAAAGTCAAGGGACGTAAAGTGTCTAAATTAAAAGTCGGGGACTAATTTTGAAAAATCAATATAGTCGGAGGACTATTGCTGGAATTAAGTCTATTTTTTAATGCTACTGACTCTATTACATTGTAGTATTTGCTAGGTATATAGTATAGCTAATTAATTGACCAAAATTCATGTAAAATTTTATACTGTATTTTTTAATACACTCTAACATATCCATAGTATATGTTCAACAATTATGCCAACTTTAATTGAAATGAGGTTCGAACTTAAGACCTTCCTTAAATGTGTAAGTTAAGAATAATAAATAGTTAACCGAATATTCCGTTACTAGAGTTTACGGAATGCATGGGTATTTAAGAAAAATAAATGATATAATAGAATATAAAGTATGAAAATCAAATAAAAATACTAAAATAAAAATAGTATAAACCATTCATTTCATCAAATAATTAGATAACATTTTTTAATTCCCGTTATAAGCCTAACTTTATTAGTGTTTATTAGTATAGTAGATTTTGATTTGCTTCATTAGTAGTTCTTAATTTATAAAATGTTTATCTTTTAGTCTAAAATGTCCTTGATTTATAAAATATTTACAAAATTTTATTATACTACATTTGATAACATTTTAGATTAAAAGTTGAGCATTTAAAATAAATATAAATCATACGACTATAAAGGATTAGAGATTTTTCAAAGTGAAGTGTGTACTATGTTGATTGTTGACCATTGTAATATATAGAATGATCTACTTATTAGTCCAAAAAAAAAAAAAAAAAAAAAAAAAAACAATGTAAGACCAAAAGATTAAAGGATAACAAGGTTTAGCCAGTATCTAATTTTATCCACTGTACTATCCTCAATATTCTCTATTTCCCTCATATTTATTACTGAATTCTATAATGAGTTTGAAATAAAAACCGTAAGGCCAAAAGTATAATAAACTTTGCAACATCATATATTTGTTTAAACAAATTGAAAACAGTTGATCGTCTGGCAAAATGGTACTCCGTATTTGTTTATTACAACAGCAACCATGTTTAATATTCAATATTCCATCTGATCATTCATGATAATTTAATTAAGTACTTTGTACATTAATAAAGATTATGCATTTGAAATATGTTCAATAATCATTATGTGAGGTGTCGTCCTACCTGTGCTAGCTAATTGGCCGGCTTAGTTGATATATGAGTCAGGTTTCATATAATTAAGTGAAAGTGCACACACAACGTAACTGAGCGTGAAAGACATGAACCACGCCGTTGTTGCATCTTTTATGGGAAACACCACATCCTTAACTCCTCTTTCGTTAGTTCATTGAGTGGGAAGTTTTAGACGATGCAGTAGAAGTCCCATATGAAGGTTAGGGCATCCTCAGTTGTTGAACCATGAAAGGACGACAACTGGTTGTAGTAGACCGTCTTTAATTCATAGTTCCTAGCTGCATTGGTAAGCATTATGTAAGATGGTGATGTTCCTACTTGAGGCCTACTAAAATCTTCACTAAGTAAGAATTGGGTTTCTTTCTATACTATCAACACGATCGTCTAAAGGCAACAATTTAGTTTTAATCATCGACAACCACGCATACAATGGAATAACAAAATAAATAAATAAACAAAATGAAATGAAATAATAAAAAAGAGCAACAAAAGGGACATCGAAAAAAAAAACTTTAAAAAGAATTAAGTAATTATTTAAAGAAAATGACAAATTGCAAAGTAAACAATTCATAATCAAAGGTTTTAAAAATTGATGGACATTTTAATGGTCCTCATAAACAAGGGTTGAATCCACATAAAATTGATTCAAAGCAAAACAAAATAATTTAAGAGATAATTGAAAAGAATAATTTAAAGTACCCAAAATAAAATATCAATCTAAAATAAATTAAGACAAAATAGTAAAATGACTTGAGGAAAGCAAACGAACAACTAAGAAGAATGGGATAGCAGAAAATTTAGTTACTAACGGGAAAAACAAAGCTCTAGGAGCATGAATCCATTATCACTACTAATTTTTAAGATTAGTTCAACTTGTCAACTAAATTTTTTTAATGAGGAAAGACTCGTACTCTACGGGAAAGGAACACTAGAGACTACCACACTCTTGCAGAGCTTGGTCAGCTTGCATCGTAAGCGTCAGCTTCCAGCAGATGGTTAAAACTAGGCGGTGGGAGGTCAAGCCACGTTGTCCCCAAACTCACAGACTGGCTCAGATTCGCCAGGTGATCCACGCACTTATTACCTTCGCGCAACGTGTGCCTGAATATCACTTTTTCCATATGCGAAGCCAAATGTTTGCAGTCTTTATAAATGGAAGATGAACATTCTTCTTCGATCTTGTCCCCGTCCATGGCAGCCACCACGGATTCAGAATCCAATTCAAGAATGGCCCTTCCATGTCAACTAAATTAAGTGTTCGTTCTATCTTTAATATGCCTACTCTGTATAGTGTCTAGAGCAAGTCACATACTTTAATTATTCATGCATCTAAAACAAGTGTTTTAATAATTAAAACCTATTAGGCGTAAAAGAATTACGGAATCCCTGATTTAAGAACCAAACATATAATATTATAAGACAACCAAATTATCTACTCATTTATCCTCCAGAGCATGGGATTATTATGCATGATTTGTATTCTAAAAATCCCCTCAAATAAGCTAATTGAATTGCATCAAAGTTAGCCACTCAATAACATAATCAATTAACAAAATAAGATCAAAGGACAAAACTAAACTTGGCATATTAAAAATATATCAATACAATATTTTCATGATAATTTCTTCACATCCCTAGAAAAATTATTTAGCAAACCATCACAAAGGCATTAGTAACGATTGGCTTATAACTTGTCACCATTTTAAAACCATCTTAAGGATTTATACCTAAAAAGAAATTAAATTCCAAACAAAAATAGATATTTTCCTAATTAATACTCAAATAAGCGTAATGCATAAATAATACATTAATCCTCCGTATAGTTTTTATCAAGAACAACGCAACATTATAATTAAGTTATTCAATTTAATAATTATTAAAAATTAATCTCCATAATTTATTATACACATCAATTATAATTAGGAGAATATGAACTCACTCTAATCTAACCAAAATCGGTAGTGAACCATATTCAAAATATTGTCTTAAAATGACTACTCATAAGTCATTTTATGCCAATTTTTCAACAATTAGACTATTGGATAATTGATTTAATTGCCCCTCCATAGCATAAAAAAAATAAAAATAAATAAATTGATTTAATTGATTGGATAATTGAGGTAGCAAATTTAAGTTAATTCCATAGTCCAACAAAAATCACATGTACCGTTGTATGAAAACAATTTGACATGACGCTTCCAGCCAAGATGATTTTGTGTCGGTGGAATTCTAATTAGGGGTTGAATCATCCAGAAAACTCATTTAGAAATCACTCAAATCCTTTTAAAAATTCAAGTTTTGAAGACCCAACATTGATTTTTTTTTAACCATTTGTATAACTTACTGTAAATTAAACCATTTGTTTAAATCACTGTAAGCTCATGTCTTTATGTTGAAAATCAAGTTCATTCATTTCAAGTTTTAAGTTTAAGTTTAATTGAAAATTGAATTTTTTTTTAATTTAATATCTATAATTAATTGACTTTTCCATCTTCATTTATACTACGTTTATAGTATATAGTGTTAACATAAAACAGTTGCATTATGGGATGTTTGGTAAACAGTTGTTAGCTGATGACTGTTACTTGATTGGGTTAGTAGTTTGACTAGTTGATAACATTAGTTGATTGATTGTAAAAAAATATTTGGTAAATTAATTGTTAGTTGATAGTCGATTACATGCAAAATGACTTTTTTTAAAAAAAAATTAATCAAAAAAAACTACTTTGAGCAGTTTTTTAAATTTTAGCATTTTGAAGTAATAAAATGTTACAAAAGCGAATTAATCAAATATTTATATTAGTTATTTAATCAAGTTAAATAGGTAATAATTGTCAAATAAATTAAAATTAATTGATAAACTAACTATGTTATCATAATAATATAATATCCTAATGGAATAATCATACTCATATTATTATTTAAAAAAAAAAAACATAAAACAAAAGAAGAAAAAATGGTTGGCGTATAAAATAGGGGAAAAAAACAAAATGTGGTGGGCGGTGGGGGAAAGAAAAGGACAAATGAAGGGTGAGTTTGGTGCCTTTTTGTGGGGTCTTTTGCCCATTATGCTATGCCTCAATTGCCAGTGGGATTTTAGGAAATTGGTGCTCCTCTCTCATCCTCGTCACCCACCCAACCACTTTATAGCTTCCTCCAATTTCCCCTCTCCAATTCCATTTCTTTTTATTTTTAAAAGATAATTCAGGTTCCCACTGAACTGTACACTTTTGTGTATAAAAAACTTAAGTGAAATCAAATTTAACTTCCTAATATTTGTAGTAAAAATCAAACCCCTATTCTACCGTTGAAAGTAAGTTTTAAAGGAAACTCATTATCTACTAGATCAATACCCTAGTCCCTAGGCATTCCGTTTCATGTTACAAGGATGTTTGGTTGGATGTAATTGGAATTCATTTCCTACTTTATTCCATGGTAAGACAAATTACATAATTGCAATTTTCTCATTTTGTTGAATTGTAATTTATAGGGTATCCATATGAATTGCAATTCAATGGTTGCTGGAAAGGAAAAAAAAGAAGAAATAACACAAGTACTATTGGTTATTATTATTATTATTACACAAAAATATTTTAGTCTTTATATTACTTATTTTCTTCTCATTTCTAATAATTATATTCATTCCTACCAAACAATGTAATTTGGATTCCTATTTTATTTCTCCTGAATTACAATACATTTCCTCTATAATTCTTTCATCTCAATTAAACACCCTGTTAATTTTGGGTGTGAATGTGTGATAGAGTAGTTCCCTTTTTATCTAATCCTTCTTCTAAGGGATCGGAGTATTTGGGAAAAGGTTTGGGTATCGCGAATTGAGATAGATCTTAGGATTTAAATCTCTTTATTTTGTTCAAATTGAGATCTTAATAATTTTATATTTCGACATGTCTGAAATGAAGGGATGACTGTTATGATGAATTTTGACAATACAACAACAGTCATTAATGAAAATTGGTATGAATTAATAATGTGGATCAAAATTGTCAGTTTGCTAATTAGACTAGAGAGACCAAAAATTTGTATTTGCTCTTAAAATAATTATATAATATATACTCCGTACAAAAGTAGTTAGTGTGAATGCAGATTTGCAAAAGTTGTATAGACCCTTGCAGAGTTGCAAGTTTACAGATTCCAAAATGCACCAATCTGTATATCAACATGCCGAAGCTGAGCACCATGCTAGAATGGCATTTGGTTGTGTCATTCGCGATGAAGAAGGAAAGTTCGTGGCTGCAAAAGAAGTCCAGAAATCTGGTCTCTACACCCCAAGAGAAGTTGAAGCGGCTGTGATTCGGGTTGCACATTAATGGCTATATGCTCAATACGTTTCCTCACATGTGCGGTGGGTCGTTCCAAGTAATACGTGGACTGTAGTCGCGTTGAAATTCGAACACATGACCTTTGGCATGACTTTGATACCGAATTGAAGCATGTGCTCTATCTCAACTAAAAGCCTAAGCTGATAGTTGGATTGCATTGGCTATATGCTCAATAGAAACAGACTCTCTCAAAGTGGTTCAATGCCTTTAAACATAATTCTGAGTAGTCATCCTTTCATTTGTTAGTTAAGGACATAAAAAAAAAAAAATCTATTGAGTAGCTTTTCTCATGTGTTTTTATCTTTCTTTAATCGATCAGCGAATTAGACATCTCATATGGTAGCTAAGCAATTTGTTTCTACGCCTGATTGTATGAAGTAGTTTAATAACCCTCCTCTCTATCTTTGTAATGTGGTGTCTTCGAACTTTAGTTAATTTATGATTTTATTCTCTAAAAAAAAAAGAGTTGAGTATGTAACAAAGCTCATGAGTTGTAAACTTCAACCTTATTAGTGATTGGAAAAGGATTTTTCAATCAATGGTTCGACATGGGAATCACTGGGCGAAGCCGCGAGAGTCGCCACCCAAACCAGATCACAATTCTGACTTAAGCTCATTGAGTCCCCCTTCCTGTAATTAATAATAATAATAATAATTAATTTCACTTTTGGTCCCACGACTTTTGAGTTCTTATCACTTTTGGTGCACAACTTTAAATTTTTTCACTTTTGGTGCCTAATTTTGTTATTTTTATCAGTTTTGGTCCTTCCAACCAAATTGATGGTAAAATATTTCCGGATTTTATATTTTAGGGACAAAATCGTCATCCAATTTAAAGATCTTCAATATTTAAACAAAAGAAAAATCATATTAAGAGGAAAAAAAGAGTTTGCCAATGGTCGAAACTATAAATCCCATAGATCTGTCTGGTTTCTGCCCGTCTTTCCCATTATTCTCATCGATCAAACACCTATAGATATGATTTTAAGTGATTTTGTTTAGATATTGAAGATGCTTCCTTAGGATAACGATTTTACCCCTAAAAATATAAAATCCAACAACATTTCGCTGTCAATTTGGCCGAAAGGACCAAAATTGATAAAAATAACAAAGTTAGGCACCAAAATTAAAAAATTTTAAAGTTGTGCACCAAAAGTGATAGAACATCAAAAGTCGTGGGACCAAAAGTGAAATTAATTCATAATAATAATAATAATAATAATAATAATAATAATAATAACAATAATAATAATAATAATAATAATAATAATAATAATGAGTTCTATCTTAACTAGTATTTTCACCTGTGCGATGCACGGAATGGAATTATTGTAATATATTAAGAATATTTAAATCGATATATAATTATTTAAGAATTAATTTCACCCGAGGTCGCTTATCTTTCATGACAATTCCAAATTTAAACCTAGACTATAGTTATTAATTATTACGATTTATTCTATGTTATAATTCTTAAGTTAATATTCTTACTATTATTATTAACACTTAATTACTTTTAGATATTATTATTACCACTTATATTATTATTATTATTATTAGTTTCTTTTCAAGTTCTGTTAGTATATAATGGCCGTGAGGCACAATAATAACATAACCATAATTAAATATTCTTGTATTGTATTCCGTGAGTCACAATAATAATATAACAATAATTACATATTCTTCAATTCTATATTCTTCTAGAATTTCTATTACCATAATTAATTATTCCCTAATTTATCATAATTAAATAATTTGACCAATTATAAAGAAAGATTATTAAATAATGCACGCGACAATTTTTTAATAAAAAATTTAAAAAATCCATTAATAAAATATAATGTTCTCATAGTTTTTTCTTAAAAACTATTTAATAAACCATTTTTTTCTAGAAATTGGTGGGCCAAACCGCCTACGGCAGTTTGCGGTGGATAGATCTTGAAAAAATACGCGATTTCAAAAATACATTTGTCCAAAACGGACAACCGAGTCAAAAGTTATGTCGTGCCGAAGTTTTGACACATTAAACCTTAAAAAAAAAAAAAATTAATCGCCGGTTCACCCGGCGAGGTGGCCGCGGAAGAAGCCGATTCCGGCCTTCATCGCCGCGGCCAGTGGCGCGATTTTTGCAACATTGATATATAGTATAGATATAGATTAGAATAGGAATTGTATTACACTATTTTATAATATTATAATAGAATTTTAACGCAGAATTATTGTACGAATGGGAAAGTATAAATCAACATATGTATATGTTATTAGGAAGAGAGATTTTTTAAGAATTGGGCGGGAAGTTAAAATTTCAGGATTTTGTTATTATATATAGTATAGATTGATAGATTAGAACAAGAATTGTATTACACTATTTTATAATATTAGAATAGAATTTTAACGCAGAATTATTATACGAATGGGAAAGTAGAAATCAACATATGTTATTAGGAAGAGAGATTTTTTAGGAATTGGGCGGGAAGTTAAAATTTCAGGATCTTGTTATTATATATAGTATAGATTGATTGATAGATTAGAATAGGAATTGTATTACACTATTTAATTTATAATATTAGAATAGAATTTTAACACAAAATTATTATACGAATGAGGAAGTAGAAATCAACATATTTTATTAGGAAGAAGGATTTTTTAGGAATTGGGCGAAAAAGTTAAAATTTCAGGATCTTGTTATTATATATAGTATAGATTGATAGATTAGAACAGGAATTGTATTACACTATTTTATAATATTAGAATAGAATTTTAACGCATTTTAACGCAGAATTATTATACGAATGGGAAAGTAGAAATCAACATATGTTATTAGGAAGAGAGATTTTTTAAGAATTTGGCGGGAAGTTAAAATTTCAGGATCTTGTTATTATATATAGTATAGATAGTATAGATAGATAGATTGATATATTAGAACAGGAATTGTATTACACTATTTTATAATATTAGAATAGAATTTTAACACAGAATTATTGTACGAATGAGAAAGTAAATCAAAATATTTTATTAGGAAGAGAGATTTTTTAGGAATTGGGCGGGAAGTTAAAATTTAAGTATTTTGTTATTATATATAGTATAGATAGATAGATAGATAGATTAAAAAGATTAAAATAATGTCAAATGCTTTATGCTCAAATTGTATTTCTATGACTCTCCTTCAGAGAAGGCTACAAGATCCAATCCAAGTAGTGGGGTATTGACTCGCAACATATAGAGTAAGTATAGAATGAATTGAACATATACTACATTGTAATAGAATTAAGAGTTAATTATCAAAACGGTCCCTTGACTATAGCGGAATTATCAATTTGGTTCTCGACTATTTTTTTGACAAATTAAGTCCTTTAACTTTAAAAATCTTAACCAATTTGGTCCTCCGTTAGTTTTGCAGTTAAAATTCCGTTAACTTGGGACCAAATTGGTAATTTTGCTATAGTCAAGGGACCTTTTCAGTAATTAATTTTAGGTGTAGACAATTCAGTTCGGTTTTTTCGAACTGAACTGTACCGAACAACCGAACGGTAATGAATTCTTGTATACTGAACGATTCGGTTAAAAATCGAAAGGAAATACCATTCAATTTTATTTATAATAATAATAATAATAATAATAATAATAATAATAATAATAATAATAATTAAAAAAAAGTAAATCCAAGTCCCTTGATGCTTCCTTTACCGTTCAACTCATATTCTCATTGGTATTTCTGGTATAAATTCAAAGTCTAATATATAACAAACCCAACGGATGTTTACTATTTTGTTATAAAACATTTACGAGAGATACCTGTGACAATATGAGTTGAACGACAGAGCATGCAACAAGGGACTTGGATTTACTTTATTATTATTATTATTATTATTATTATTATTATTATTATTATTATTATTATTATTATATTTAAAAAATTCAAACGGTATTTGGTTTGATTTGATTTTTTACCGAATAATTTGGATTGGTTTAGTTTTTTACCAAATCATTCGGTATACAAGAATCCATTATCGTTCGGTTGTTTGATTCGGTTCGAGAAAACCGAACCGAATTACCACCCCTAAAGTTAATTACTGAAATGGTCCATTGACTATATCAAAATTACCAATTTGGTCTCAAGTTAACCGAAGTCTAACGGCAAAACTAACGGAGGACCAAATTAGTTAAGATTTTTAAAATTGAGGGACTTAATTGGTCAAAAAAAATAGTCGATAACCAAAAATTGATAGTTTCGCTATAGTCAAGGGACCATTTTGATAATTAACTCTAGAATTAATAATACTTTTTAAAAAAAGTTTGAAACAATAGGTGGATGCTCCCATATATTTACTGTAGTACATATACATTTTTAGTAGATTCATTATATTTTTATATGAATTTATTTTTAAAGTACTAAAATAAACTTACATTATACTAAAAACAAGTATGTATCAGTAATTCATTTTTTTTTTTAAATTTAAACCACGATCCATGATATAATTAATTTGCACTCTTATGTGGCAAACATTAAAAACAAGAAGTTTTTTTTTTTTTTTTTTAGAAACTCATATCAAGAACGGTACGTTTAAAGTTTATATCTTAAGTTGTGTAAATTTGTAGCTTAAGGTGAGTACGTTTAAAGTTGAAGGTGCGTTACTTTCTAGTTTTAGGTGCACCGGGTTAACTCTTAAGGTGCATATGTTTACAGCTTAAGGTGCATAAGTTCAAAGTTTAATGTGCATAAGTTTGAAGCTTAAGGTGCGTAAGTTTATAGCTTTAGGTGCTTAAGTTTAAAGCTTAAGGTGCTTATGTTTAAAGCTTAAGATATATCAGTTTAACTCTTAAAGTTCATATGTTTAAAGTTTAAGGTGCATAAGTTCAAAGCTTAAGGTGCGTTAGTTCGAGACACTTGATCATTTGCGTCCATATTGCCAGGGAGCACGTTTTTTTTTTTATTATTAAAAAATTCCTTCAATTTGAGCCGTTGATCTAGATTAGATCAACGGCTTAGATCTCATCCCATTTTTTATCTAGAGAAGCTTCGCACGTGAACTATCACCCTTTGAGACATGGGCAGAGCTAGTATGGAGGCAGTAGGGGCAGCTACCCCCTCCCCCACCCCCACCTCACCACTTATGTATAGGGACCCTTGGTTATATATATATATATATATATATATATATATATATATATATATATATATATAGAAGAAAGTTCAAATGCAGCGGGGTCTTCCCGTGCGGCGGTGCGACGGAGTTTCAGAATACACCAACAGTATTAACGAAATGCACCAACAGTGTAAGGGAAACACACCACAATGAAATGTAAAAATACACCAAAAATACACAACACACCTAAAAAAATACACCATATAACTCACCACCCCTAATTGTGTATTTCTGAACACTGTATGGTGCGTTTACTCACAATTAATGGTGCGTTTTTGGTGATGTGAACCTAATTTGTATGCATTTTTGTGGTGCATTTTCTAACATTGATGGTGTATATTTGCTTTACTATTAATGACGCCGCACCGCCGCACGGAAAGACCCCGCCACACTTGAACTCGCCTCTCTTGATTAATTGTTTTTTTTTTTTTTTTAAATATCTCATTTATTTTAATTTTTCATCCTCACTTGATGAAATTTCTGATTCCATCCCTGTTTTGAGGGCTTGGCTAAGTATACAAAGAGCAGACCAACTTTTTTTTTTTTGGTTTTAATTGACGCTGCGTTTTGCTAAGTTATGTATATCCACTTTAATATTAAAGTGGTAGATTATTTCTTGATTCATGAATATCATATTCATTTAATGTAATTGTGTGCACCAGTGCTCTTTGGAATCTAGGTAAGTATTGCATTTACTTTTAGTGCTAAATATATAGGATTGCACCGGAAAACATATAGATATTTTGTACTCCCATTAAATTTGGTAATCTTAAATAAATTAAACTACTTTATTTATTTAAAGTAAAAACTTGTGTGAAACCATCTCATGGATCCTTATGTGTGAAACATATTGGGTCAAGATAAAAATGTAATATTTGTACTAGAAAATTGTTTGTTACTTATAAGAAAAAATGCAATACATTTGAAGAGAAATGTAATACTTTTACATTTCGATTTAAAAGTATTCTATTTTTCCTATCATGTCATCCACGTACGCCATGGAGGACCCGCTTGAATAACTTGACCACTATTTTCGTGTACGTGGCTCGATAGTTCTTCAGTTCGTAGGCCATCACTTGATAACAATACACTGCCTCTGGGATCGTGAAGGCAATCTTCTCAATATCATCCTCGTGCATAAAAATCTTGTGGTACCTCTGGATGGCATCTATGAAACTCATCAGTTGGCATCTCATTGTCTCGTTCACAAATTAGTCTATGTTGGGCAACAGGAACAGGTCCACGGGGCATGCCTTGTTGAGGTTAGTGTAGTCCACACATCCTCCAGTAGGCGGCTTAGGGGCGAGGACCACATTGGCAAGCCATTATGGGTTTAGGACTTCCCAAATGTTGTCTATCTTGAGCAAAGTGTTGACTTCCTTTTAGACGAATTCCCTATGCTTTGCTAGTAAGTATCTTTTCCTTTGTTGGACTGGCTTGGTCGTGTGGTCGACTGCGAGGCGGTGGGTGATAACTTCATGGTCTATGCCAGCATGTCATCGGGGCCCCACATGTTTATCATCTTAAAGCTTCGAATGATATATACTATCTAGGCTTGGAGCTCGGGCGTGAGGCTGGTGCCAATCTGTACTACCCGGTTTAGTGCGACTCGGATCCAGCGTGATCTCCTCAGTCTCGAGCCTTCTTGTCCAGCAAGGCTTCCTTTGACCTATCTTTTGGTTCACCTGGGCCCCGCCTACCCCAGTTGGAGTTGAGAACTTAATGCAGGTGTTCCATTGGGATCACACATCGGATGTCCTCTAAGGCCGGCTTCCCCAAGTTAATGTTGAAGGCATAGTTGATCTTGACTACAATGAACTCTACGTCTATCACCTTAATATGCGACCGAGTTCTGAACTCTACAGGCAATGTAATGCCCCCTCTGTCTCAGCAGAGTTCCATGTGAAGTTAGATAGCGATGTTTTCACTTGGCCGAGCTACTTTCGGAACAGACCTAGTTGGGTGAAGGTGTCGTAGTACACAACGTTGATCGAGCTACCTATGTCCACGAGTACCCGGTGCACAATGACATCACTTATCTCTACCTGGATCACTAGTGTGTTTCTATATAGCAACAAACCGTTAGAGAAATCGTCATCTGTGAAGGTGATGTGTTCCTTCCGGGGCCTCTTGTCGTGGGGGAACCGAATGACCTCACCCATTTCTTCATCTCGATTGGGGTATCACTGCCCCCCTCCCCCACGAATATAACATGGATCGCATGCTTCTTGTGATGACAGGGCTCGTCCAACTCTTTCTCCTCCTCCTTGGTGAGTTGCCCCGAGATCCCTCTTTTGGGTGCATGTAGCGGAAGGCCTGAAGCCATCCCTATTTTTCCATACATTGCCTAGGGTTTGTGATTGGCGGCCCGTGTGCTTCACGAACTAGCCCAAGCACCCCCACTAGATGAGTTATTCAATTTGCCAATTAAGCACATGACATTCGTCGTCTATATCGTGCTTGGGTTGGCGGTGAAGGCGACATATTGGGTGGAGGCTCACTGCCCCAACCCGGCCTTACCGGAAGCACACACATGCAATGGCAGAAGTAATGAAGAAAATCCCAAGGGAAAAAAAAGAAAAGAAAAGAAGAGTAAAAATACTAAAATACCCTAATTATTTTACCTATTAATATTTTTCGGTGAGTTTTGATCGACAATTTGGCCGTAGGGATCAAAATTGATAAAAAAATTGAATAATTAAGGTCTTAAATTGACAGTTTTAAAACTCGTGAAATGCAATTAACAAGACCCCAATAGTTATAGGACCAAAAATGAATCTTTTCTCTAATTTTCCATATTCAATTACTTTTTATTAACTAATAATAAGTCATTGGCTACCACTTTGTTCGAGACAAGTAGTTTCAGGTGACTTCCAGGTCAACTTTATTTCCATCAAGGACCATGTTGCGGATATTTTCACAAACCCCTTACCGGTTCGCGCTTCAATGCTCTTCGTGACGAGCTCAATGTTGTTGTCCTACAACCTTTATCTTGAAGGGTGTGTGTGAGATATATTAGGATATTGTTAATTGTAAGTTACGTTAGTTTAGTTGTATTAGTATATTGTAATTATCTTTTACAATTTGAATTCTAGACACATCATTCATCGTAGGAATGGATAACAGTGCCCTACAATGAAATTAACCATACTTAAATTTCTTGTTTGCAATTTGAAAAATGAAAGTGTTGAAATACAATATAGTGTTATGGGCATATACCTCTACATCATGGAAGACAACTTTTATATTCTTGATTTCAGGTAACACTTTCTTTCCATCACTACATAAGTCCGTACAACTCTGACACCTATTAAGCATTTACGGTTTCTTATTGCTATTTTATATTTTATATTAAAGGATTATATATTTAATAAACAACTTAAAGTAATTATAATCATACTTATCTCGCTATAACATAACAATAATATTTTTAATATTCAGTCTCTACTTGGGGTCTAGTGACACCAAATTGCACTCTCATATGGGAGGTTGTGAAATCAAGTAGTCTATATAACCTTCTAACAATTTTAAGATCCTAACTATTTATTATCATGGATATCTTCCTATTAAAACATTTGAATTTAAAATGTAACTTATCTATTTATTTATATAAATTTTATAAAACATAAATCCATAGATAGATTAAAGACATTTTGATAAAATTGAACAAAAACGATTAATTTACCAAAATATTTGTAATTGTCATAATATTCAAAATATTTCATAGTAATCTAAAAATTTAAATTTCAAAATATTTCATAATAATCTAAAAACTTAAATACTAATTAATTTGGAATATTTCATAATAATCTAAAAATTTAAATTTCAAAATAGTTCATAATAATCTAAAAATTAAAATATTAATTAATTTGAATAATATTTATTTTGGTGCTTGATCTAGGTGATCTTCATTTACCAACATTATTTATCTAGAGGTTTTGTTAATGGTCTAAATGTATAACAAGCTTAATTGGCGTGAGTGGTCCTGCACTCTCATTTTTAAGAGAGGTCAAGAATTCGAACTCCTCTCGTATGAAAAAATTAATTCGGATTCGGACCGGTTCAGTGCGAATGAGAATTAATCTAAGTAGGATATGAGTTTAAAGAGTTAAAAGTGTGATCGCTCAGGACAATTCATCGCATGACAAAAAAAAAATAATAAAAAATAGTCTAAATGTATTTTTGGTGATTGTGATATCTTATATTGACTATTGAGCATACTTTTGCAACCCTAATTCGGCAGACGGCATTCAGCACTTCCCAGCTCTCTCCTTCGACAAACGAAGATGGTTAAGAAGAGCAAGAGTAAGCTATCTACATTCCGTTTATTGCTTTAATTTGGATTCGATTATCTGTTGCCTTGATAGTTGATAGACATAGACTTTGTTTTAATAATTTTTTTTTTGGGATTATTGCCTTGGATGCAGAGAGCAAGAGCAAGAGAGTATCTCTGAAGAACAAGTACAAGGTCATAAGGAAGGTGAAGGAGCACCACAAGAAGAAAGCCAAGGAGGCCAAGAAGGCGGCGAAGTCAGGTGGCCGCAAGAAGGTCGAGAAGGACCCTGGTATCCCCAATGAATGGCCTTTCAAGGAACAGGAGCTCAAGGCTCTCGAAGATCGTCGTAATCGAGCCCTTGAGGAAATTGAGCAGAAGAAAGCTGCCCGCAAAGAGAGGGTACTAATTATACTATCATATCACTTGGAGATGCTTGCTCTTATATTTGATTTATATTACACACTTTTTCAAAAGAATTGTAGCTTAAATGGCAATGTAGGGGTTAATAAAATGAAAACTTTTGCCATATTTTTAATTTTATATTGGTTGTATACTTGTATATATAATAGATGATTGTTGTAGCGATTATGGGGTTTTAAACCAAGAACAGAAAAATTCCATTAAGGTCACATGGCACCTTAATATCTACTAGCTGGTTTTTAATAGTCTTGCAACAGTTTTAGAACTGGATTAGAGGCATTTTCTATAGGATTGGCTAAGTATGGGACTGTAAATGATCCCCAGAGAGAAAATAGGAGCAAGTTTGGGACACAGGGCCTTTCCCTAGTTTCTTGTTTGAAATTAGCGTTTTGAATAGGGTGCTTGTTATTTTATTATCTTAGTTTCCCTTTCTCATCGATAGTATAAGTTTTGTTCTCCTATTCTGCTGTCAACTAATAGATGTCTTTAATTGATTTTCTAGGCTAAGAAGAGAAAGTTGGGGCTCCTTGAAGATGATGATTTGTCAAAACTAGCAGACATGGCTTCTGTGAAAGAGCAAAAGTTTGTTGGGGAAATTATTGATGATGGTTTTGCAGCTGTTGGTAAAAAGCATGGTATGTTAGAAAGTTTTCTACACTTTTGTCTCTTTGTGGCTACTTGTGTGTTTGTTTTGCCACCTCATGTTTGATTGGTTCTGATTTTGCCTTTTCATTGGAATAATGCAGATAACTCAGATCGGGCTTTCTGCAAGGAATTAGTCAAAGTTATTGAAGCTTCTGATGTCATTTTGGAAGTCCTTGATGCCAGAGATCCACTTGGTACTCGTTGCATTGACATGGAAAAGATGGTTATGAGATCAGGACATGACAAACATCTTGTCTTGCTCCTTAATAAAATTGGTATGCATTTTCTTCTAGTTTTCTTCAGACTAATATTTTGTTCGTTTGAGGTTGTGATCTTAGACAGGTGGTTCAAGTTATATTTATATGTTTAATTGTTAATAATGTCATCTTTAGCTGACCAATAATCTCAAGCCATAATTAAATTTGCAATAAGGGTATAATAGTTTAAATTTCTTTTATATTTATTTACAATATAATATAATCTACTAGATATTTAGAGTTGACAAATATCTGAGATTCTGAGTTATGGTAGGCTTTGAATAGAATGGTGTTTCTTTGCTTGACTATGCAAAGATTGGAGTGAACCATCAATCAAATGTATAGTATATAGAGACTTACTGTGGTATTTTGTTGGATGATTGTATTTTCGTTTTTTATGGCTAAAGTTATCTTCTTTCCATTTCAGATCTAGTCCCAAGGGAAGCCGTTGAAAAGTGGCTCAAGTATCTTCGAGAGGAATTACCAACAGTTGCTTTTAAATGTAATACTCAAGAGCAGAAGTCAAACTTGAGTTGGAAATCTTCAAAGGCTGGAAAGACCAAGAATCTTTTGCAGACAAGTGATTGTCTTGGTGCTGAAACTCTTCTAAAATTGCTGAAAAATTACTCAAGAAGCCATGAGGTATTTAAAGCTCCTGTGGAATTCCAATTTCTATCTAAGATCTGAACGGTTAACAGTACTGATAATCCTGGTTTTCCTTGTTAGGATGGTTGAAATGTTTTTGATGAATTTATGATAGTCTGTTTTGTAGAACTGTGGGATTTTCTTTTCATTTCCAATCCATATTGTTGTCTCAGTTATATGAGTGAACTGCCTTAGTTAGTAATGATATGTTCTGGCTGCAGATAAAGAAATCAATCACTGTGGGCATTATTGGTCTACCCAATGTTGGCAAAAGCAGTTTGATTAATAGCTTGAAGAGATCACATGTTGTCAATGTTGGATCTACACCAGGATTAACCAGATCTATGCAGGAAGTTCATTTAGACAAGAACGTTAAGCTTTTGGACTGCCCTGGTGTTGTGATGCTTAGATCTGCTGAGAATGATGCATCTATTGCTCTTCGTAATTGCAAGAGAATAGAGAAGTTAGATGACCCAATTGGTCCAGGTAATTTCATTGTGTTTTCTATCTCTGCAAGGATACTTATCATTATATTTCCACGAGAAATTCATGCATATACCTTCTATGGATTGTGCAGTGAAGGAGATTCTCAAACTCTGTCCTGCTGCAAAGCTGGTGACTCTGTACAAGGTTCCCAACTTCGAAACAGCAGATGATTTTCTTCAAAAGGTTGCTACTCTAAGGGGTAAACTTAAAAAGGGTGGCATTGTTGACATCGATGCAGCAGCTAGGATAGTTCTACATGACTGGAATGAGGGTATGTGTTTTTAGGGTAGGATTTTTTTTTTTTCCTCGGGGGAACAGTATAAGATGGAAAACAAAGGTTCATAGAGTGTAGAGCATAATAATTTGATGTGTTCCAGGTAAAATTCCATACTACACAATGCCTCCAAAGCGGAATGAGGAAGAGCATTCAGAAGTGAAGGTTGTTTCAGAATTGGGGAAAGAATTCAATGTGGATGAAGTTTATGGCGGTGAATCGTCGTTCATTGGCAGCCTCAAGTCTGTTAATGAATTCAACCCAGTTGAGGTTCCATCTAACTGTCCGGTTAGTTTTGATGAGAAGATGCTTGAGGTATACGAGCTTTCTAATACCATTTACTCCTCATAACTTTTTTTTTTTGGGGTCAGGCCATGAGGTGTCCTGAGCAGGCCCTAACTGTAGGAGGCACCTTTAAGCCTGTACCATACTCAGACTAATCCCCATTCGCACCGGCCCGGCCCAATTAAGGGGCAAAGTGCTGGCTAGTAAGCTAGTTTGGTTTTTCCATACGAGAGGGGGTTCGAACTCCCGACCTCTCTTAAGGAATGAAAGTGCACGGCCACTCACGCCAACCAAGCTGGTTTTCGTGATAGCATATTTGATATGTGATTGATTTGTTTAGCCTCAAATTGTTGCCCGATTTGTACTGCTGCTGCAATTTGTTAAAATTTATATAAATGCTGTCAAAGGAATAATAGATAGAAATTCCTGTCCACTTAAAAAAAATCATGTTAATTGTTGGTTTGATGGTTATCCCTGTTGATTGGATATTATTGAATCCTATAACAGGACAATCCACAACAACGCCCGACTAACAGTGAAGGAGATCAACTCGTTGATAATGGAGATGATGAAGCGATGGGTTCGGGAGAAGAGGATGCAGGTACTACGGGAACCAAAAGTGCCAGTAGCAAACAAAACGAGAGGTTATACACTGAGGAGGGTATGCTGAATACCAAATTGGTAAAAGCGGAGAAAAAGAGGAGGAAAAAAGACAAGGAGTCGTCGATGATGGAAGATGACGATGATTATGATTTCAAGGTAGATTATGCCAAAAGCAGCTCAGCAATGGATGTCAGTGAGAACATTGTCATTGCTGATGATAGTAATAGAAACAGGTTTGAGCTACCTTCTGGGGTTACATTGGAGAATGAATAATGGGAAATTTTGCTTGTAGAATTTTTGAGGAAAGTTTTGAATTTCAGGTTGATTTAATGTATAAGGGATTTGGAGAGTTGATTTATTCAAAAGATTTTTCTGCGAAATAGAGTTTTGTGTAAATATGCCTTGCTAATTATAGTATGTTCTAATTATAGTAAACTAGCTTTTATTGAATTGGACCATGGAACATATGCCAAAATCCTGTGGACAAGAGGGACATGATGTTTATCTATAGGCCTAGTCAAGTCGATCGCGCTACATTTTTGAGCGGAAGCGACTCGGTTTGATGAGATGGCTGAAATGACGCTTCACGTGTTGTTCACTTGTTCAAGCAAGGACAACTTCCAAGTCTTTGAGGTAGGAAAAAGTGCTACGATGGTCACAATGATTTATTGAAGCATGAGGCAATTAGTAATGATTTATTGAAGCATGAGGCAATTAGTTTGTAAAATAATATTATGAAGCTAAAAGCTCCTTATCTAAGATAATGCTTTCTTACACGCCACCATAAACACCTCTTGTCATCGTTTAATTGTTTATGCTAAAACTTAATATCAAATAAATTAAATAACATTTATTTTTTTAAACAATTTTTTTGACATATGCAATATTAATAATCAATAACAATACTCTTAGAAAACATTTTTTATTGAGTTAATACCCAAAATTGTCCTCGACTATAGTGATTTTTCTCAATTTCGTCCTAAACGACTTTGGTGACCTAATATCGTCCCAGACTTTTGTGTTTCGCTCAATTTAGTCCTCCATTTGTTATTTCATCAAATTGGTGTTAAATAAAGGGACAATTCAGTAATGTCAATATTGATCTCTCTTTACTTTCAACATGTGAAGTGCGAAATTCATCTTTCTTGTACGAATTACACCCAGAATTACTCCCGGACCTGCAAATCAAATTTTATATTCGCAGTTTTAGGAGTAATTCTGGGAGTAATTCGTAAAAAAAAAAAGTTTTCGCAGTTCACATGTCTATGAGTAAAGAGATGTCAATATTAAAATTACTGAATTGTCTATTTATTTAACACCAAATGGACAGAATAACAAATGAAGGACTAAATTGAGCAAAAACACTAAAGTCTGGGACTAAATTGAGCGAAACACAAAAGTCTGGGACGATATTAGGTCACCAAAGTCGTTTAGGACGAAATTGAGAAAAACCACTATAGTCGAGGACAATTTTGGGTATTAACTCATTTTTTATTATATAAAACTAATAAATCATATCAAAATGTAATAATCAAACGATGATTGTTTATTTAAGAACCATGCTAGAGACTCGTACAATTATCACTCTTTAACATGCCATCTTTTTATTAAATTCGTAGATTTCTTATTAATACAAGCATGGCCGTTCCAATAACAATTGGGGCCCTGTACAATATCTTAATTTGAGACCCTTTTTTCTAAATAATATCTATATAAATAATAGTTATTCAAAACGTTATATCAAAATATAAATATTGTATAAAAAATACATAAATTTTCATTTAAAAACTGACATGCGCCGTGCAAATTTAGACGCAAAATTATCTACTAAACTTTTGATATCAACTAATTCCAAAAACTTATTTCCAATGGAGATTAAAGCTATTTCATTGACTCTCTTTTGCAACATACTTGATTGTAAGTAAGATTTCAACCATTTCAACTTAAAAAAAAACTCATTTCTGCAGAGGCAACAGTAATTGGGATAGCCAATAATATTCGATATGCAATAGTGGCATTTAGAAAACAACCCATCTGTTTCAATGAATTCAATATACTCATTGCCCATATCTTTTCTTTCGATAACAATTGTAGCTCAATAGACATTTCATTTCCATTAATATCACCACTGCACACTGTTCATTGAGATTTGGGAATATAATTGAATTAAAAAATAAAATTAATTGTAATTGCTAATTAGCGGAACGTCCCGATCGAAAATGCTAATTGTTATTTGAGATTTTCAATTGGAAATTGCCAAAAGCAGGGAAGAGAATCAAAGGATTAGAAAAAATATATAGTTATGCTGTGCATCCGTATGCACCATGCATGGTGCATACGGATACAAAAACGACGTCGTTTTATTAAAAACGCGCGTCTCCCCTTAAAAAAAAAACAGGTTCGATTCCCAGCAACAACATTATGTTGTTCATTCATTCTGGAATTTTAGTTCATAGATTATGGAATTTTAGTTCATTGATTCTGGAATTATAGTTCATCGATTATGGAATTGTAGTTCATCGATTCTGAAATTTTAGTTCATAAATTCTGGAATTTTAGTTCATTCATTTTGGACTTTTTAGTTCATAGATTAGATTCTGGAATTTTAGTTCATAGATTTTGGAATTATAGTTCATCGATTCTGGAATTTTAGTTCATATGTTGTTGCTGGGAATCGAACCTGAATTTTTTTTTTTAAAGGGAGATGCGCGTTTTTAATAAAATGACGTCATTTTTGCATCCGTATACACGATGCATGGTGCATACGGATGCACAACATAATTTGCCTATACTATATATACATATATAATTTTTTTTTTTTAAATATAGGGCCTCCAAAAATTGGGGATCCTGTGCGGTCGCACATGTTAGACATGTTCATAACTGGTCCTGAATACAAGGTGCGGTCAACCGATTCACCAATAACATTTTTTAACCCTTAAGTGGCATAGGGAATAGTAATCGTACGAGTGTGATTTTCTTTTTTTAATATCCAATATAAATTATTTTAAAAACATCATTTATTATACTGGAGTAATAATTAATTATTATAAAACTATAGATTGTTACCAAAAAAAGGCAAAAACTAAACAAAACTATTATCATCTGGATTAAAATCTAGCATAAAATAAAACTATATTTATTCGCAAAGTGTCTTTAGTTTTAGTTATTGAGAAAAAAAAATAGGACCAGCTAGAAGACCAATGAGCTTGATATGTGAGACACAAACCACAGCGAAACAGGATCTCCTCGTACTATCGTGAATCCCATTTTTGATATTTAATTTAAACTTATATTGGCAATTTATATCATATCAAAAAATTGTATAATAATATTTTAATATAAATAATCACGTTTTGTATCACCATAAAAAAATAATTCAAAAAGTAACTTTTCAAAATTTTGAGGAAATGTAAACTAATTAAAAATACAAAAAGTACACTATTAACACTTATGAAAGAAATCAACCAAATTATTTTAAAATATAAGTCACTATAAAAATGAGAGGACGATACCAATTGAAACCAATCCAATCGTTATACTGTGAACCACGGCGCACATAACAATGTGCGCCCCGCGCCTCTCAAAACGACGTCGTTTTGGTAAGTTTCATTGTAGACATAGAAAATTTGAAGCCGAATGCTACTGGAAATGGGCTGAGGAGATACTCAGTCACTTTGGCAAGCTACTTAGGAAAGGGTCCATATATGATGCTGTGTATGCATCATTATTCACATATGATTGCAACACCAACATCATCCAGGCCTTTTGCGAAACATGGTGTCCACTAACTAACACTTTGGTTACATCACAAGGCGAGCTGACTATCACACTCCGGGACTTGCACATGCTTGGTGGATTACTCTTACTTGGCGAGGCATATGATGAATGTATTCCCACTGCTTCGGAGCTAAACATGATTCATATCAACGCTAACTCTTCACCTAATTAGTGTTGCTCATACCTATTTGCTGCTTTCCATCACCTAAGCAAACAAGAAACTGACTCTCCTCATATTTATGCCTCTCAATGGATCGCATTTTGGTGTTGAAAACCTCAAAGATACGAAGCTCCCCCCACCTCATAAAGAAGCAAAGGGTAGAAGATCTCATCCAAAAGCTACGTATAACCCAAATGGGATTCTTGACACTTCCAAAAGTTGGTCAAGTGCTAGTGACGCGCCCTTTGAGACACTCGGCATTCCACGAATTCAAGAAGGAGAAGTCTACTTGACAATGGATTAAGACAATTGAGACACGCTAAGAATGCTGCCAAGTAGACTTCTCCAGCAGCAGACTTTTCCTTCTTGAATTCGTGGAATGCCGAGTGTCTCAAAGGGCGCGTCACTAGCACTTGACCAACTTTTGGAAGTGTCAAGAATCACATTTGGGTTATACGTAGCTTTTGGACGAGATCTTCTACCCTTTGCTTCTTTACGAGGTGGGGGAGCTTCGTATCTTTGAGATTTTCAACACCAAAATGCGATCCATTGAGAGGCATAAATATGAGGAGAGTCAACTTCTTGTTTGCTCAGGTGATGGAAAACAGCAAATAGGTATGAGCAACACTTATTAGGTGAAGAGTTAGCATTGATATGAATCTCGTTTAGCTCCGAAGCCGTGGGAATTCATTCATCATATGCCTCGCCAAGTAAGGGTAATCCACCAAGCATGTGCAAGTCCCGGAGTGTGATAGTCAGCTCGCCTTGTGATGTAACCAAAGTGTTAGTTAGTGGGTACCATGCTTCGCAAAAGGCCTGGATGATGTTGGTGTTGCAATCATATATGAATAATGATGCATACACAAGTACACAACATCATATATGGACCCTTTCCTAAGCAGCTTGCCAAAGTGGCTGAGTATGTCCTCAGCCATTCCCAGTAGTCTTTTGTGAAAGAAAATTCACCATCAAAGTTCAAGTGCTTGCTCCAAGAAACCTCTCCGTCAAGTATGCGCTTTCCTAATAACGGGAATGTGCCTGTGAAGGGTTCGTGATGTAGACCAGGTTGCAGAGTCCAAACTTTAGATGGAGGAAGGTCGTATTCAGAGGTCCAACCGCTTTCGCCGTATGATATCATTAATATTGGTAAGTGTTGTGGAACTAGAGGTGGGTCAATGGGCAGCATAACTTTTTGAGCATCCCTGCTATTCGTTAGTATGAGACTTTTCTGACCATTGGGTACGTGTGATCCTGTAAATTCATGATTTTGGAGTAGCTGCAAAAGGAAGAAGTTTGTTTATCGGCAATTAAAATGATGCAGAGTTTGTCCGCCACGTACATAATACAAAGGAATGTTTCGTACGTATGGCAGTGGAAAGTAAACGTACATGCTATGTAAAATCATGCATTTCAAGATGATGAACCATACACATATATTAGTCATTAGCACATAATTAACATGTGTGTACGTGAACATATATGTATGTACGTATATATCATGTGTATACACATATGTATTATATATATTGCATGTGTGTACGTGTGCCGTGTACTGTGTAAGAAAAGGGGAAAAAAACAAAGGCAAAATTGCAAGAAAAAAAGTTTGAAATTTTCAAGATTACCTTTGTGTGAAGATCAATCTTGAACACAATTCTTGATTCGTTTCGTGCGTTTTAATCCACCAGTGAAGTTTGTGATGCTGGAAGGTCCTATTTATAGGTATTCTTGGTGGTTCAATATGGGTTGAATTGAAATTCTGAGTAAATCAGGACTCATAGTTTGATTGGGGTTTAAAGTTTGAATTAGAGTTGGGATTGCAGTTTAAGGGATCTCAGAATTTATATTTCTGGCACGGTAAAAAGATTATGGTTTCAGGCAAATTTAAATTGATGGGTTAAAGCTCGTGAGTCGTGACTGGCACGGTAAAGCATGATGGCTTCAAGGAAATTTAAATTGATTGATTAAAGCTTGTGAATTCATGTTTAATAGATTAAGACAAGGATGAGTTCATAATTACAACGGCAGTTGATGACTAGAGATTAAAATTCAACACGTTCTCGCTCCAAGCACATCAAGCAGCGTGTTCGGACAAATTTAGAACGGACAATTTGTAGTCACAGAAAATTTGAAATCGACAAATGGATTGGTTTATATGTGTTGAGCTTTGTTTGATAAAATTGGACCAATTAAAGTGGCAAAATTATCCGAATTAAATATAAATTGAAGACTAGTGGACTCAGATTATATGGACTGATCCATATTTGGCCCAGCAAGAAAATATTTAAATTAATTATTTAATTGGAATATGTGATAAGATATTTATATATTTAAAATAATTAATTATTTAATTTGAATATGTGATAAGATTATGAATCTGGATGCAATGGTGACTAGATGCATTCTGGATAAATGTTCATATTATCCTAAAATATTAATTGATAATATAAGGATAATATTGAAGAGTTTGGGTTCTAGTGGAAGTCTCTTATATTCTTCCATATAAATAGAGCTCTTCATCCATTTTAAAGAACACACTTGAAGAATTGAAGAGAACCTCTGGATTGAAGATCAAATCAAGCTAGAGGATTGGAGATCAAATCAAGTTATGTGGATTGAAAATTAAATATTTCATCCATTCAAGCTAAGTTAAAGTGGACTGAAGATCAAGCCAATTAAAGATCGGAGACTCTAACAAGTCAGCAAAGTTTTCAACTCAGTAAATCAAGTGAAGAATCAGAGGACTTCTTGATAGATATCTTGTACCCGCGCAATTTTGAAATTTGAATATATAAAATGCTGTGCATTCTATTATATAATCTGTACATTCGAAACATGGGAATTTTTCGTTATAAAATTTTGTGTTTCATGTATAAAATTATGTGCATTCTATTATATAATTTTGTACACTCTAAACATGGGAATTTTTCGTTATAAAATTTTGTGTTTTCAGATATAAAATTATGTGTATTCTATTATACAATTCTATAGATTCGAAACATGAATTTTTTTTAAGGAGTTAACACAGCATACACGCGAAAAGGTCCAAAATGACGTCATTTTGGGTCATGACGCACAATGGTGCTAATACAAAACGGACACCTTCCGAATATCACTAGACACTAGCAATGCTATGACATTGCTTAACAATCCGTCCAACATATTTGAAGATCCAAATTACACTATAAGAGTTAATTACCTATTTGGTCCCTCGATTATGAGGATTTCACCAATTTGATTCTCGACTTTTCAAATTCTTCAATTTAGTCTCCGACTATGTTTTATTTATTTATTTATTTATTTATTTATTTTTTATACCCAAATTGGTCCTAATCGTTAGTCGTCTGTTACTCGAGACCAAATTGATAATTTTACCATAGTCGAGGGACCATTTCGGTCATCACATGCATCATGTTCTCTGAAAGTTAATTATTGAAATGGTCCCTTGACTATAACAAAATTATCAATTTGGTCCCGAGTTAACGGACATCTAACGGTTAGGAACATTTGGGTAAAAAAGCATAGTGGAAGACTAAATTGAAGAATTTTGAAAATTGAAGACCAAATTGGTAAAATTCTTATAGTCGGGGGACCAAATCAGTAATTAACTTTACACTATAATTACCGATGTCTTTTGAAATTGGGTAATTGGTATAATTATGTACTCCGTATAATTTTAGGATGAAAAAATACCAATTTTGGTCCCACGAGTATTAACAAAATGACAGTTTTGGTCCACATGTTTAATTCCTACCAATTTTCATCCACGACTATAGTTTTAGCACCAATTTTTATCCACAACTATTGTTCTAGTGCCAAAATTCATCACACTGGTCACCCCTTTGTTTAAGACATGTCGAAATATGAAATTATTAAGGGCAGTTTCGTGCTTTTCAAATTAAGATCCCTTTTTGAGCATGAATAAAAGAATTTAAACCCTAAGATCTATACCAATTCGCAGTTTTCTTCCTCAAATGAAGATATGATGAAAAGGAGAAATGCGAATTGAGATCGATTTTAGGGCTTAAATTCATTTAGTTATGCTCAAATTGAAATCTTAAGTTGAAAAGGACGAAAATGCCTTTAAATTTTTAAATTTCAGGATGTTTTAAATAGATAGGTGACAGACGTGATGAATTTTGGTACTAAAATAATAGACGTGGATTAAAATTGGTACTAAAACAATAGTCGTAGATGAAAATTGGTAGGAATTAAACATGTGGACTAAAACCGTCATTTTACTAATACTCGTGGGACTAAAATTGGTATTTGCTCTTTTAGGATTGTAAGTACATTAGAGGATTGTATCATATCCGATACAACTAAAAAAATAATTTTTTTTTTTTTTTGGTGTAAACCACACATTGTAGTTCGGGTCTTTCTCCGTCCGTTTAACGATCCAGATCCACCCGGTTCGCTCCGGGAGGCACAGAAACTAGCCCAAAGGAAATCTAACTAAAAAAATATATGATTGTACTTTATGTCTTTATGCAAAAGACACTAATGTTGATCAAATATTGTATATATATTTATATGATTGTACTTTGTCTTTATGCAAAAGACACTAATGTTGATCAAATATTGTATATATATTTTTAAAAATTTATATTTAAAAATACTTCAAATTAATTATAACAAATAATTCACAAATTTTTAAAATAACATTAAAAAAGGATGTTTAGTTCAAGAAATGTTTTGAAATATATAATATTTTCAAAAAATTTAGGTAACTTTAAAATATGAGAAGAATGTGATTCTCATGAGAATATCATATATTTTAAGGTGACCTTATATTTTCATGAATGGTTGAAGGGAGTCTGATATTAATAGTTCAAGTTCAGAACAAGTGGTTTCAAAATCGATAATTCGAATCTTTTTTTTTTTAATTCTATGTTTTTTGTTTTTTTTTTTTCAATTTTAATTTCAATTGTTAAAACTATCCATATTCAACTGTTATTTTTAAGAATTTTTTTAATTCCAAACAATTTTTAGATCAAATGTAGAATTTTTTTAGTAGTTTCTAGTAATAGCTTATTTTGGAATTGTAAAAAATATAACATTGTAACAGTTTTAATTAAAATATTTTAAATAACACCCGTAGTGATTTTTTTGTTTAATTTTTTAAATGAATATATACGTTCATAAAATTGCTACGCTAAGTTTATAAAGTCATTAAACTATTATAAATTCTTAAGTAACTATTATAGATTCATAAAGTTACCATTATAGTTTCATAAAGACTATTACAAAATTCACAAAGCTACTATTGCACTTTCATTAGCAGCATGTTTGGTTCACTAAATGAATAAAAATAGACATGGAGTAGGAGAATTACTAACCTGGGATAGAAGAGTAATGAATTCCAAGCAAGGGAACAAACATAAATATATAATTGTATGTAAGAGAAAATTTCAATTTTGGTCCACTGACTATTGGGGTTGTGTTAATTGCAACACTTGACTTTCAAAAATGTTAATTGAGTACCTTGACTATGCAATTTCTTTCAATTTTGGTCACTCCGGCCAAATTACCGGCCAAATCTCACCGGAAAAATTTAATAAGTCAAATAAGGAGGGTATTTTAGTCATTTGATCGTCTTTTCTTTCTTCCCCGGTGAGTTTTTCCATTTCCGGCGAAATTCGATGAGTTTCCCGATTCTCTTAGATGCGGCGGAGAGGAGAGGGGATGGGAGTCGGCAGAGTAAAATCGTCGGATGAATTAAATGCTCAACCACTAGCTACCAACCGAAGCAGTGCTGAACAGAGTAAGGTAACTAAGAGCATCAATGATCTGGCAAGTAGAATCGTCAGCTTCCACCAACAAAACTCTGAGCACCATCTTCGTCAGAAAGCTCTCCCACCTCAACGCCGTCGCAGCCGTCTGCGGCGGTTCTGCGCTGTTTGTTTCCCTATTCTTCCCCTGTTTCGCCTCGATTACTTCCATATGCTTTGTTTCTTGAACTCCGAACTCCGTTCCGCCGCCGTTCGCCTGCGCTTCACCCATTCTCCCTAGCAAAATAAACCCACCACTCTTTCCGATATTCGGTGCTCCAGTAATAGAAAAAACCAACAGTAGTGTGTCGAAGGTGGTGAAATTCAATGTTGTGTCATGTCTGGTTTCTCATTGCTTTGCCATCTAAAAATAGCCTCGCCGGAGCGACTGATTTTGAGCCGGCATACTCGCTGGAAATGGAGTTGCTCGCCGGAGAAGAAAGGTAAAAAGTAAAATGACCAAAAAAGCCCTCATTATTTGACCTATTAAAAATTTCCGGTGAGATTTGACCGGTAATTTGGTCGGAGTGACCAAAATTGAAAGAAATTGCATAGTCAAGGTATTCAATTAACATTTTTGAAAGTCAAGTGTTGCAATTAACACAACCCCAATAGTCAGTGGACCAAAATTGAAATTTTCTCTTGTATGTAATTACAGCAGAATAAGCACTTTGTATCTCCAATTCATACACTAATCCTTTTTTTGGAACATTATCCAGTCACTAGTACAATGAAGAAGGGATGAACAATGGTACACAATGAATATCTTTCAACTCAACCTTGGATAATTTTTTCCATGAAAACTCCTGTTTGGACCAAATGGATCGTTCAATGCCCCGTTTTGGAGTGTCTAATGTTTATAAATTTATGAGTCTAGGCTATCGTCCAACATTGACAATATATGAATAAATAAAGCATACCCGTTTAAGGTACAAGTCTTCGGTTAGATTGCCATCACCATTAAACAATATTCTGTCATTTCTTGGATTATCATTTCAGCAGTGGAGTTTCTGTGGTTTCAGACTGAAAGAAGGAGAGCAACATTAGTATAATTAGAATGATAATTAGCATATTTTTCCTGGATAGCAAACCATTTCTGTAACCCTTATATAAAATGTTTATTAATATTCTTTAAAAGAAATTTTTAAAAAAAAAAACCATTAAAACAGTAAAGCAGCATAACATACCGGGAATGACTCTTGGATCAACACTGCTAACAAAAGCATGTCTATTGTCTGGAAAAAGAGTCTACAAAGTGTAATCTGTGGATCAAACAGAAGATTTCTTGCTTTATCATCGCCTCTTCAAACTATATCGATTGTGTAACTCCAAAAGCTGCTCAAGAGACACGAAAGACCATTTATCCTCGGTTTGTGCCAATACCTTCTGATTCAGAGAGTCTATTATTATGCTTATGCTACCAAAGCCATATATTTGATGACCATCATGTATCCTGCCTGGCTTTGGCTTGAATAGCAAACCATTCTGCTGCGCATGAACTTCTATTACTTCTTTCAAGCTGAGCTCTGATCCACCGTCTTTACCATCTCCTTGTAGCCCACCACTCAAGTTTGCTTGAGCTTGGGCTGCCGCCTTCTTCTGGGTCTCAAACTGCCTCTGTTCAAGTGCTCTGAGATAACTTATATTCTCTCTCAAACCTGGCTGGACTACCTCCATGCCTTCAGCAGCCTGGTTCATCATATCCAGACCAACATTAAGCCTATAGCGGATATGATCATTTGCAAGAAGTTCGGGTGGGAAAAGTTCCTTCCAACCTAAATACCATTTAGTAACTTCTTCAAAGTTTGGATTTGAACACAACCAATGGTATAAAACTTCTTGCCACTTGTTGAAGAAGATGTCCATAAGTGGAAGCATGTGATGAATGGGAATAGCAGTAGCCCATGTCTGGACCCAGTAAAACTGATCAAGGTTTTGATTTGATGGGTTTAATTGGAATTCATGCATGACAGCCAGCAACTTTGGGACAATAAATCTTACCATCAGCTTTTCCCAACTGCTTGGATCAAACACAGTCTTCCAAGGTGACAATATGTAGTATGCAGACATATCACTTGGGTGCCAAGCATGAAGTACACTTTCCAATCTGCAACGTATAGTGTGATAGCATGTTTCCAGCTTCTGTCCCAACAAGGGCAGCCAAGGATGAATCCAAGAATGGATTGGAATCGTCTCTCGACGGGGATCCCACGAATCCACAGCAGCTGATAATTTTGGCAAAATAATGTTATCCAGAATGGTGTGAAGGACTGCAGGAGGCAACAGCTTCTCCCAGGAATCCAAAAATCGAAGCATGGGTTCTGGATCCCTAGCCTGCCAAGTGTTGGTCCCAGATATTCTTATAGCAGGAAAAACTACTTCCATAAACAGCTGACAATAAGGAGATGCCATATCAGAGAAACCAAAAGAGTTGTCTTCCAATAGATTCTTCCACAAAGAAACAATCTCTAACCCATGTGTTGGATTTTGAAGCGGGTCCCATCCCTGAAATACTCTAATAAACAGAGGCAGAGCATACGAACATGCTATGGATGACAAATTACAAAGTTTATAATCATCAGCATAACGTTGTTGCAAATCTAGAAATGAGTTTGCAAGTGAGTCAAGAGTCAATGTACCCTCTTTACTCTCTCCACCTATCCGGTCCAATTCATTCATAATGTTTTCCATATTTTCAAGCTGTTTTTTCTGGTGAACTGCCTCAGCTTGGAGTTTCTCCTTCTCTTTCTGCAAAGCAACCGCTGTCTCCCTTTCATTTCTCAAATCCCGATCAATTTTTTGTATGTCAAGCTCTGCTAAATCAACAATCAAATTGACATTGTGCTGAAATTCAGGCATAGGAATATCATTTTCCCTTGCTTTTTCTTCAGCATTTAAGTTCTCCAGGTTTGTCAATACCCGAACTTGTGGACCCCTCATATCAAACACCTTTTGAACAACATCAAGACTCTGCTCTTGCTTCCTGGCCAGCAATTCGTCTGCTGTTATGTAAAGCTTCTTTTTTGAAGCTTGCTTCAGCCAGGGCTTCTCTCTTTTGTGGCTTTCCAATGGCTGAGCAGGAAGAGGGGTAGACTTTGCTTCTGATTCTTGAAGTGCTGGCACCTTAGTCTCTTTGTAGTCATTGAAACCCATTCCCATGTTCTTGGGTCGCAACTTTGCTTCAATAGGAGCTGTGATACCTTGTTTATTCTTCCCAAGGCCACCTCCCTTATAACCCATCTTTTCAAGCAACTTCATCCCAATCCCCTTAGTGTGCTTCTCAAAGGATCCAACGTCACCCGCGACTGGTTCTTTCCTCTCAGCCTGAGAAGATTTTTTGGCTAACACTGACTTCTCCTTTTCCTTCTCCCGTCTCAACAGTGCGCCTTCCTTGATCTTCTTTCCAAAAGCAGAGGGAAGAAAATTGTCAACATCTCCCTCTCCATCCCCATGAGTGGTCTTTGAACCAAATCCAAGGCCAGAAGATGATGCTCCAGCCCCCAGAACAGGCGGCCTATCATCATCATCCTCTTCCATCTCTTTCAAATCCTCCTTAAGATCACTATCAATTTCCTGGTTGGGCATTACACTCCCGGTGGAGACAAAGTGAACAGGCTTGGTAAGGTCTGGCTTCTTAGAAAGGTCTTTCTTCCGCTTTCTGGAGGAACCTAACCCCTTTCCCTCATAGTCCGAGTCACTGTCCCCAGAAGCAAAAATGCCATAGAGAACATCGTCTTTGGTCTGCGTCCGCTTCTCCTTGCGGTTACGGTAGTAAAACTCACCACCAATCCACTGACCGTCATCAAAATCATTCTCCATCCCAAATCTTTCCATCTCCTGGTCCTCATCCATCTTCACACCCTCCTTATAAACTGCAGAAACACTTACAAGTCAACACAATAAACTCTAATCAAAACGAATAATTGCCATTAAGTAAGCACAACAACACTCAAACTTGCAAAAAAAAATCAGCAAATCAACCCATATTAATA
Organism: Ipomoea nil; assembly: GCF_001879475.1. Classification (NCBI taxonomy): domain Eukaryota; kingdom Viridiplantae; phylum Streptophyta; class Magnoliopsida; order Solanales; family Convolvulaceae; genus Ipomoea; species Ipomoea nil. Next base: position 3,140,988 of record NW_017617232.1, on the reverse strand, counting down.
AATTTCAGATAGGGGTGATCAATCAGTCAGCTGAATAACCGATGGGGTTTTTTGACCGGCATAACCGACTGAAAATCCGACCTGGGTTTTGGTCGGTTGCTGAAAAACCGAACAATTAACAAGCATGGTTATTTCTCAAACACAGTGATACATCAAATAATAATGAACCATTACACAGTATGGTTATTTCTCAAAGTCAGTAATATACAAATATACAATGATACAACCATAGTAGGGTTATTTACTTATTTCTCAAAAGTTTACATAAAATAATAATGAACCATTAAACGGTAAGTCGGTAACACACTGTCCAGACTCCACAATTAATTTTCAAACAATTAGAGCTCCATATATTCGCAGAAAATCCAGCATATATAATGTATGAAATTCCTTTTAATTTTAATATGTAAAAATTTACCTTGAGGGAGTGGAGTTGCAGTCGCTGAGTCCCGTACGGTCGCCGGTGAGTCGCTGACCGTCTGAGGATGTGAGGAGCGACCGAGCGAGGGCGAAGGGCGTGAGGGAGTGAGGCGGTGAGAGACGAATGACGAGGGCGAACTGCCGGACTGCGGAGGGAGAGACAGAGAGTGGTCGTCTTGGTCACTGGTCGAGAGTCGAGACAGTCAGAAAGAGAGATTTGAGAAAGAAGGGGAAGGGCTAATTGGGTTTTGTTTTTCTATTGGGCTAAATTTTTTTACTTTTGGCTATTAGAGTATCCTCAATAATCATAGATTTTGAGAATTTTATTTTTATTTTTATTTTTATTTTTTTTGTAGATGATTAAGAAAAAAGATGGAAATGAAGGAAAAAGTAAAATAAAATCTGAAAAAAAAAAAGAAAAAATGGTTGTAGATTAACGCTCCCAGCAAGCACGTGAAGTGCACGAGTCCGATTGGATGCATTCTGGTGTTATTCACGCGGCAAGTGACATTTTTTATAGGTGGATTCCATTTTGGAGACAAAACAAAAAGAAAAAGTTCTTGCACAAGGAAAATACTGCTTGTGTATTCTCAACTTTTACTCATTCTCACAAATCATGGATGTAGACAATTTTTTCTGGGCCCACAAGATGAAAATATCTTGAGAAAATGTGACAAAATTAGCATGTATTTCTAAAATTAGGACTTTTTTTCTAAAAATTGGACAAAATTAGAAAAAAGACATTTGAAAAATGTGTTTTATGTCAATCCCGATCAAACACAAACGTAAGTGGAAGATAGTCCCACTTGCCTATGTTTTTTTTTTTTTTCCTTTTTAATCTTGGTCTCTGGCAATCAATTTTGGACAAAAAATTATTTGGTACTCTGACGGGTCATATATGCAGAGAGGGAGAGGCCTAAGTTTTTTCTCTATGTCTGCTGGGTTAATTACACTGTCATCCCAACCCTCAAATGGAGCTCTACTTCAAGAGCAAACACATGAGAAGTCTGCCAATCGTGCTAATCACAAGTGCGACACAAAGAAGGCACATGAAAAATAAAATATAGACTACAAATTGAAGAGAAATTCTGAGAAAATAAGATATAATGAGGGGGTGAATTTACCTTGGAGAGAAGCGACGACCGGTAGTGAATCGGAGAAGGTAGTCACGAAGGTGAGAAGAGATGGAATTCAGACGACAGACGACGTGATATGGGGACAGGAGGCAGATGGGAAGGTGAGAACTAAGCGAAGGAGGCAAACACAAAGGTGAGAACTGAGCGAAAAATTAAGGATTTCAAAAAAATAACATTGTCATTTTACAAATAAAATCAATAAACTATTCTAGGTATAGAAGCATTTAGTATTTTGACTGATAAGCCCAATCAGCCAAGACCCATAAGCCATTTATCAAATACTCCAAATCAATTTATTCATAGGATCAAACTACTAAACATCAATCGTACCAGGACTATATGGTCTAATGGTATCCGGGTTGAACTTCCATTTGGAAGATTATGATTATGATTTCGAGCCTCAGTGGAGAAAGTATATTAACAGATACTACAATGTAATAGAGCTAGTAACGTAACTTCCAACAAAAAAAACTTAAAAACCCGGTAAGTTGCTGTGACTATGTATATTCTGTACATTCTAATTAGAAAATTTTTGTGTATTATGTGTATTATCTTTTAAAAAAGAGTATGTATATTTTGTTATATAATTATGTACATTCATGTATACAATTATGTGTATTCTAGTATAACATTATGTACATTTTTGAACATGATTTTTTTTTTAAAGAAAAATTAACTGCCAAACACTGGAGCGGGAAATTTCAAAAAAAAAAAAAATTAAAATGAAGTCGTTTTGCATCTAGCCGCACAATGCAACGCGCGCCGTGGTACATGATATAAATTGCCACTAAACATGGTCCAAACAACCATTTTTTGACTGATAAGGCAATAACCAAACACTCCCTTAATCAAAATTTTCGTACCGATTCAGCGGCGGCGTGTGTCTCTCTCTCTTAACTTGCGAATTCGGGCAGCAGAAGTATCAATGGCAGCTCGACAGATTCAACGGCGCCTTCTCTCTCTCCTCGCAGCCAGTCAGCCTCAGTTTCAGACCCCCGCCCGTCGCTTCAGAGGTACTTAATTTTAAGCCCTAAATTTCACAAAAAATACATGTCCATTCCACTTGAAGCCATGAATTCTGGATGGACATGCCATAAATTTTGAATCTTTTTCTACGGGGGATTATCTATATTTGTGTGTAGGGGTGTTTCTGGTCTCGAAATATCTTTCAATGATCAATATTAGGGAAAAAATGGAAGTGTTTATATTTTTCCTCACTGTCATATATGCATTTCACCATATAAGCAGCTAACTATTTTGAATCATATATTGTCGCTTGTCTATTGATGCTGTGGAGCATATTCTGGTTATACTAATAACCTTTAAGAGCTGCAGCATCTTTGTGAATTTTGCATATTGAAAGTTACAATAATGGTAGTCTTGTTTGTGGGCTTGGTTGAGGAATGAAAATGAATAAAATTTTCTCTGAAAGAGACTGAATCCATGGAATTTCGTTTCAATGTGTGTACAGGGAATATGAAATAGTACTAATATGGATTAATATCTTTTAATTCTTTTACAAAGAATGAAAGGAGAATTGCTAACAGATTATTTGTTTTCTTTCTAAATAATCTGTGCTGAGCTCTGGACTATGGCATCAAGCCCAAACTTTGAAAAGGTTTTTCTAGTCTCCAGGCTCCTGTATGTTGCAGGCTATGAGGAAGAAAGATTTGTAGATTCTTGGGAAGGAACATTGCTTTGTTCAGTTATATCACTGGGCAACTAACTTCATTGAATATTTTCGAGATTTTCTTCACTTGGAGTGTATATTATTGTTTGTTTACAGTTGTGTTTTTTTCAGTATGGCAAAGTATATCTTTCTGAGAATACCATTTGCTTATCTCATGATTTTTTTTTTCCTAGAAGTGGCTTTCTGTATTGTGCTATCATCACCTGTTCACGTAGAAGTTTATTTCTCTTTTCTAAAGTTGCTAAACAGTGATGGAATGACTATTTTTCCTAATCGTAACACATATTATGGCTGATATATGGTGATATTTCTGGTTATACCTTTACCCTTGCAACTTCTGCATGTCTTGATCAAGTTTTGGCATACTATTGTGTTTCTTATATATGGTTTTTTTTTTTTTTTTTTTTTAATAACTTTGTGTATGGCTGCAGAATCGTCCTGGCCTTTTCTTTCCTCGACAAGTTCATTTTTAAGCAGGGATGACATTCACAGCAGAAGTCTAGGAACACTTGCAGAAGCCAGTAAACAGGATGGTGAAACTGGGGAAGAACTTGAAAGTTGCGGTGTATCTGCTAACTCTGCCCCTAGTCCAATCAACAGCAATACCATGATAAAGCAGATGACATCAAATTTGAAGATCTCTCCAAGACACGACCTTCTTATGTTCTTTACATGCAAGAGGTGCGAAACCCGGTCCATGAAGTCAGTTTGTCGTGAGTCATATTACAAAGGGGTCGTGGTGGCTAGATGTGATGGGTGCAATAATTTGCACCTCATTGCTGATCGGTTGGGGTGGTTCGGAGAACCTAGTAGTGTGGAGGACTTTCTGGCTGCTCGTGGGGAGGAAGTGAAAAAAGGTTCTCCAGAAACTTTAGGTTTAACACTTGAAGATCTGGCTGGAAAGAATAATCTTGAGAAGTGTTTAGAGAAAGAAGATTGAGAATTCAGGGTGTGAGAAATGGGCAGAATGTTACATAGGCCCTTGTGGTGAAGTTACACTAGAAAGTTGTTTCCCCCATTCTGCACTTCATCTGGTATTGGGAAGCTATTCATTGTGGGAAATTGACAATTGATAGATGTTGTGGTTATTTATATATTGATTTTTCTCAAAGGAATTGAAACAAGTTCACCTACGAGGTCAACGTACAAATAATTACAAGAAATTTATATTGGTTTTATCGATAGGTATTAGATCCAAATGGAATCCCAAAAGCTTGTTGGGCAGTTGTCGTGGGCGTAGGGTGATTATTTGAGAAATAAGTTTAAAAATATTTCTATTTGAAAAAATAAGATTTCAAAGTATTCTTGTTAGGATTTTTTTTTTTTTTTTTTTTTTTTTTGGGTCCAAGTCTTCCAAATAAAATCAAATTAAAAAGTGGCCCAAGTCTTATAAATAAAATGAAATTTAAAAAATTAATATAAAAATTTGGAGTGATCAAGCATACGCGTTGGTCTGTGCACACGCCGTGCTTATTTTTTTTCTTTCCAAAATTAATTAAGAATCCCTAACCCTTATCCTTCGCAACTCGCTCCTTCCCCAACAAATGCAATGCTCCGCTCCTTCCCCAACAAATGCAAAGCTCGCTCCTTCTGCAATCTCCCGATGTTTCTGCTCGTCCTCTACTTGCTCTGCATTGCCTGCACATTTTTGATGAGTTCTCGTCATCGCCGATCACCGTCGACATCAACTGGTACTAAGTTCATTAGTGTCATATTAATTTTGCCTTAGTATTGCACTATTGCCTTTGCCAATTAACCCGTGTTACATGGTGGAAATGAGTTTACTTATCTAAAATGGTAGAAATTAGTTATAGATCTAGGGTACGCGCTCTTCCCTTGTAAGTGAAATAGAGTATAATTACCTAAAATAAAGATGATCAATGATGAGAAATTTGATTTTTCTGAAAGGAATTGAAACAAGTTCACCTACCTGAAATGGTAGAAATTGTCAAATGATCTATGCTTACAAGTGAAATAGAGTATAATTACAAAATAGAATGGTGAATGATAATGAGATCGAGTCGAGTTGTTTGCAAAAATGGAAGAATTTGGTGAGAAACGATTCGAGGGTGAACCAATCTATTGAGTTGGGGATCTAATTAAAAATGCAAGAAATGGTGAATTAGGGTGAACACAATTTGTGATCTATGACTCCATTGTCTAGCTAGACCAGCCGTCGTCTACTCGTCCTCCGCTTACTCTGCACCGTTGTGCCGCCTGTACGTCTTCTCTAAGTTTTCGTCGTTGCGGGTGACATCGACTGGTACTAAGTTCATTAGTGGCATATTAACTTTTTTTTTTAATTTTTATATAAAACTGGAAGGGGGAAACCCGAGTTGTAGTACATCAATTAGCTGGAGTTATAAACCTCCCGCCATCTAGGCACACCGGAAATATCATCTTCAATAAGTCCTAAGATTTCATATTAACTTTAATTTGCCTTAGTATTGCACTATTGTTAGAGTTTCAATAATTTTTTTTTTTTTATTAAAAAAAAATTAGTTGGCCACCTAGGCACCTTAAGTGCTAGGCATTCCCAAAATACCCGAGTAGAGCCTAAGACATTCTGCAACATTGGATTGCACTTATATATATACTAGTTTTTTACGCGCAATGCGCGATTGGGATAATGCCCAATATTTTTCTTAAATAAGTATTTTAAAGTATATCAAGGCAAGATTATATTGGAATTGTTCATGCATAGATAATTGGATGTTGAATTTGCGTATTTAAATTGGTAATTCTAAGTTTACAAATGCAAGATAATATATTCAAGATTGATTATAATTGTCAATAAAATAATTGTATGGGTATGGTTTAAACCAAATACGGGACATAAGGGAGAGCAAATAAAAATTAAAGCATAAAATATTAAATATATGCTAATATTGTTTGAGGAGATTCCGACTGTAGGATTTGTGGTTAGAGTTCTATTAAGAATTTAATATTAGAATTAGATTAATGTTGTAGTTATAATTCTATATTAGACTTTAATATTAGAATTAGAGTAATGGTGAATTAAAGGTACTTAATGTAAAAGTTAACGGATCACATAATCATATAATTAAGGATAAATTAGAAAATCTCAAGGAAAAATTAAAATCTGAATAATCTGAACTATTCATTTGATTTAATAATTTGACGGTTATTTTTTCTACCTAATGTTTATAATTAAATAAATATTTGAAACTATATCAATGCAAGATTATATATGAGAAGTTCAACATAAGTAATTTAATGTCTAATTTGTTTATTTAAATATGTAATTCATAAGTATACGAATACAATGTAATATAGGAGATTCATTATAATTGTTACTAAACTTTTTTTTAAATAGTAACCAAGTATTTTTGTTGCAAAGGGTTCTAATATATTTAATGAATGCACATATATACAAGATCAATGAATGAATCAACGGTACCAATCCTTTAGGTGTTTTTGCTCAGTGTTCATTTAGTTCAACCATTATTGTTGAATAAATTATTATGGATACAGAAATTTCTAATTTAAGGAATTTAGATGTAGTAAAAATTTAAAATTTTTAATTATAATGTAACTCAAATATATTGGACGATTAGTAAATATGATGTAACCCAAAGATCAAAATGCTAAAGAAAGTGTTTTGGTTATTCAACAGTTTGAAGCAACAATTTGTTCCAAACCACTGAAAATACAAACATTGCAATTTACAATATTTTCACTTAGCGTTTTTAAGAATGATTTCCGCAAAACACATCTATATTTAAATAGTTAATTTTTTCAAATATCTTTTCACCAACCGTTGATGTAATTCGCTGGTCAAATCCGATAATGCTAACCGCTAACTGTTGATTGTCAAACAAGGACACTGCGAGATAGTTTCTCACTTCAATTTGTTGTGTGATTTGAATACACTCTTTGTCAACCAATCCCTCAAATAGTTAATATGATTGGCTTTATTAATTTATTTTTTAAAATTTTTTTCATGGTATTAATAAAATACTTTGGTAAATAAATATATAACATGATTTTGTATTATAACTTTGATATTTAATTAAAAAATAGTGCACAAAAAAGATAATAGACAATGTAGTGAATATATATAATCAATTGATGAATTTGAATGTAAAGAATTTTTACATTGGAGAAAAATAAAGACAATATAACTAATGAAATTATTTTTCTTAATTAATTTATTGATAATGAATAATTTTTTTTTTAATAAAGACATTGTAGGGACAATGTAGCGAATATAATCAATTAATAAATTTGAAGTTTGAATGTAAAGAATTTTTATATTGGAGCAAAAATAAAGACAATATAACTAATGAAATTATTTATCTTATTTAATTTATTGATAATGAATAATTTTTTTTTAATAAATGCATTGTAGACACAGAATTCTAAATCAAAGAAATGCATATGTATTATTTTTTGTTGTAGCTACTAAATTATTATTTAATTTAATAAGAGTAAAATAGAGTACTAAATATGCCAACTTTGATTAGGATGGGGTTCGAACCTAAGACCTTTCTTATTGAAATCAATGAGTAAGTTAACGGTGAACTAACATAAATTAACAGAAAAGATAATATTTAATGGAAAAGTTAACGGATAATCATATTCATTAAGGATAAATTAGGAAATCTCAAGGAAAAATTAAAATATGATCAATATGAGCCATTCATTTGATTAAAAATTTTGACCGCCATTTTTTCTACCGATTATAGGCCTAACTCTCTTGGACTCTTATTAGTATAGTAGATAGATATAAAAGATATATATAACAATCAAGTATCTTAATTTCTCAATTAAACTTGTATATGTTGAAACATTTATACATATTGCCTTGGTGTCATCCTAATAAAAACAAAGAACTATTCAAATAAAAAATAAAAATTTTGAAAATGATAGTCATCATCATCAGCTACAATAGAAAGTTGTTTCCCCTTTTCTGCACTTCATCTGCACTATTGAAACAATAAATAAATAACTGAAACCAACTCCAATCACTACATACACAAAAGAAATCAAAACACAATAATTATTCACACTTCAACCCCACAGTAATCAGAAAGTAACAATGCAAGTTCCAACAAACCAACATTAAAATTTAAAACACCTTCATATTCAGTTCCAACATTAAACCACCAAATACATACATACATATATAAGAAGGTGGACAAGATTCTATATTCATAATTACTGAACGTCAGCACCTTCAACTACCCTTATCTTCTTCCTCCTCCCTCCCCTTCTAGGCTGCGGCCCATCAGCCGGGTCTCTACGCCGATGAGGTGCCGGTGGAGGAGCATCACCATCATCATCTGCAACATCAGCTCCCTGAGCATCATCACTTGGCGGGATGGAGAGATCAGGACGACTTTCAAGCCTCTTCTCTTCACCAATAAGCTTCAAAGCTTCAACACATGCTTCATTAATGGCAAAGTATCCTTGATGCCCCTCAGTTATATCTGTATTTTTCTCCAATTCATCCCTTGCCATCCAGCTTATGCCATGAATCACCCTCGTCTGCAGCATTCCAATATAAATGGCAAAAACAGTCAAATTATGAATATGTATTAGGATCAAGAACTTACTGGAGAGGCAGGGTGTTGGGTTTGACCCTGAACCCTCCGTCCCAATCTTAAATGCACAGTTTGTATAGTTTTGACTATTGCTGAGACTCAAATCAAGTTATAGCTCGTAATAAATGTCTAACTGCAAGTGTTGGTCTTGACCCTTCACCGTCATCCATTGCTGGACTCGACCCTTCACGAGTCTCAGCCCAATAGAATGGATTGGTGATTTAACTTACCAGGTGTTCTAGTTTTGATGCTAAGGGCATGAATCCGCGAGCAGGACGGTGGACGGGGTTGGTGATGATGCGACGTCCGATCAATTCAAACCATTTATCATACTCGCCTTCCCAACTTCTATCGTCGTCATCATCAGCCACTGCACGCACGACATTTTCTTGGCGCTTTCCCCATTCTCTCACGTACTTGTCGTGTCGGAGGCTCCAATCTGCGCACCCTTTCCCTCTCCCGTCGATCTTGTGCAGTTTTGGTTCTGTGTCGAAGTTCGCCGGCGGTGGCTGCTTGAACTTCCCGAACTGACGGAGAACTCGGTCCGGCAGGTGCCACTCTACAACCTCGTACATGATCAGAGGCGACTTCGTCATCCAAATGCCCTCCCCGGCTTTGCAGTAATCTGGGTACTCATCCAAGTTGTCCCCGTAGGGTCTCCACTCAAACTGCACTCAAAACGCACAATTAAGTAGTTTGCAAGTTCATAGATTTATCTTAGTACATACTTCTCCCAAAAATGTTGAATCTCTAATCCGATAGAACATTTTAGATGATGAAAATTATCATTTTTTAAAATCATGATAATGACAAATTCAAACACAGGACCTTTCATAAATTGCACACATACCTTACTAACTTCACCAACTCATTTTTTTCTTTACTTTTAGGGGCCCACAGTGTAGCTCTGCCCTATGACAGAGCCAAATAGATTTGTCCACTTTAGACATATAATTCTCATATTGTAGTTGATGTTCGAACCTTAGTTTCTTTTCTCAAATACTACCTATTGAATCATTTAATTAAATCCGTACGGACAATCATAATACGTACCTGATCACAAGTCATATGGTCAAGTTGATCTCTGTATGCTTTCAAGACATGATTGGCTACATCATCAAAACATCGTTCACCAGACCACCTATAATAAACATATATAATGTGTTAAGTACAATATTTATAGCTTGGGTTATTTAGCTAATGGCTTCTTGAATAAAGTCATATAGTATTGGAATAATGTTGAAAGAAATTAATATAAAAAGTGACATACTAGGTTATGTACCTGGCACCCCTAGGTCGATCTGCTAAGTCTAGAGGAAATGACAACATTTTTGGGGAGAATAATGCAATATGCTCCCAAACCCAAAGTTGAAGAAGAATGAGGGCTCCACCAATTATACTTGCACTTTTCGTTGTTGCCTTACACATACTTCGATACAAGTAGGCAAGGACAGCACTGCCCCAACTGTATTCACTAGCACCCTTTAAATCGGCAATATGGTCTAAGAAACATAACTTTACCATGTTGTTTGATGTGGTGGGGAACAACATTCCACCTAGTAACTGCATGATACGCAGTCGGGCCATACGTTGCACTTCTTCGTCTGTGGAATGCTCAGTCAGAGGTATCGGGTTCTGCAAACAAGTAATGACCAAACGAGAGGCCCCAGGAATTGCTTCTTTTTCCGGCCTAACACCGAGGAGATCATGGCATGTGTCACACCACTCTTCACTAGTTCGTTGGGGGAAACTGCCCGTCACGGCCAAGCCATCAACTCGTAGTCCTAAGAGCATCTCAACATCCTGCAATGTGATCGTGACTTCCCCGAAAGGGAGCTGGAAACAATGGGTTTCAGGTCGCCACCTATCCACCATTGCAGTGATTAGAGGCCAATCTAACATTATAAATCCCAATCTTGACACCCCATAAAAGCCAGCCAGTCGAATGTAAGTCATAATTCTATCATCTGATTGTAGTTTTGCATCCCAAAAAGAGCTGTCATATCTACAACACCTTAAGGGCTCATTCATGCGATGAGATTCTTTCCAAACTTTAGTAGATCTGTGAGGCTTTTGCTGAGTAAGAACAGAATGACAAATGGGACCTGGTTCAAGTTGTGCCATATCCTACCATACAAAGCCAAGTGAAATAAAATATATTCAAATACAGATATTGTAATTCTCTGCCATACACACATGATCGAAACTAAACATTTTAGTTATTTAGATGATAAAACAACTATGACAAGATAATAATGAAATGTAAGAAAGGCATAAACTAATGGAAAAATAAATTATCACTCCTATTTTATTTGGTAAATTCAAAATTAAGTTATAGATTTACCACTAATAGAAATTATAGAATTTCCGACTACCTAAAAGTGATCTTAAATCAAGTTAATATCAAAAAGTGGTCGGAAATAGCAACAAAGGTTTTTCCAGATACCAAAAGTGGTCGGAACAAGACTTTCGACTTGATTTAAGATCACTTTCAGGTGGTCGGAAATTTCATAATTTCCAGTAGTGTACAATTCAATTTTTATATTAATTTAATTGTTTGTGTGTATACTTTGTATGCATAAACATTATATTAAAAGTTCTATTAAATAATTGAACATGAAGAATATTTAAGAAAATAAGTGGATAAACAATTTTTTTTTACCATTATGTTATTTCTCTTCATTTTCGTATACTTTTCTTCTCAAATTTTTTGAAGGGAATAATAGTCTTCAATAGAATATAGAATTGGATAATTTTATCCCAATTTCCAAACATAATTTGTCCATGTAATATTTCCTTACATTTTCTCTAATCTCATCCAAATAAGATAAACTAATTAAAACTTTCATAAAATTTTATAACTTCTTATCCTTTATTCTTTATAATATCCTCATTTTCTACCCGTCCAAACACATTGACAATGCCCATTGTGCTCATAGCTGATAAGTTGAAAAACTCCTAGGCAAAATTGAACCATAAATTACATGCATATTTTGATCGGATCACAAGTATTTCTATATATGTATTATTATTATGTAAGATCATATATAAAATCCTACATTCAAGGAATTTCAATATATAACACATGAAACTAAGTTGCTTTCCACTATATATCTTTAACACAACATATGATTGATACCAATAACACCCTAAAAGTTATTAAGATTTATGCACAAAATAAAGGTAGTAAAATACCTTTAGAAAAGGTAAATTAAGTATCCAATTTTCAGTGTACTAAAAAAAAAAAAAAATTTCCAATTTTCAGTATATACTCCATATATTGCTTTGTCATAAGTAACAATTATATTGTATATGTTTTTGTTGATTTATTTTTTATGCTTAGTCAGTCATTTAGTTTTTTTTTTTTTTTTTTTTTTTTTTTTTTTGAGAGGTAAAAATTAATTCATCATATCAGCACTTAGAATGTTTACAAGAAACAAAGGAGGGTGGTCATTCCACTCCTCGCAATCTGGCACAGAAACGGCTTGCCTAGCTATCGCATGAGCAGCGCGATTCGCAGATCGCCTTGCAAAATAGAAAATCACATCATGAAGTTTAGATGCGATTTCCTTTACATCAGTCATTTAGTTCTATTTTCATTATTTTATAAATATTTGTTTTTCAAAATAGAACACATCAAGAAAATAATTGTGTAACAATGTAATGAAAGCAAGAACACTACACATATACAATTTAAATGAAAATTTTCACGAAGTCAATTTATTATCCATTTATCTAGATCTCAAATAAAAAATAAAATAAAAATTGAGAGATCATATTTGAAGAAAAAATATTAACAAATGAGTTGAAAATATATGAATTGAAATTAATGTAGTTGAAATATATTTCACATCCCAAAAAAGGAAGTGATTGAAGTATAAGACCGAGTTGATTAGCTCTTAATGCGCAAATTATGCCGTGGAATCGTGTTCACCATGCTTGGTGAACACGGTCCTAAACGACATCGTTTTTACCGTTTTTTTTTTTTTTTTTTTTTTTTAAAGTTAATGTGCTGTTAACGGCGTTTTGCATTCTATGTTCAGATTATGAATTTATATTTATTAAATTATGAATTTTCTGTTATGAGATTATGAATTTACAGTTATATAATTATGAATTATATATATATTCATAATCTCATAACAGAAAATTCATAATCTCATAATAGAAAATTCATAATTTCATAACAGAAAATTCATAATCTCATAATAGAAAACTCATAATTTCATAACTGCACATTCATAAACCTTGCCTGCACATTCACAATTTATGAGTGTTGAAGAAACTTGCGCGAAGAGGAAGTGAAACCGCAAAATGTGAATATGAAAAGAAAAGTCGCGCTGTTAATTAGAAAAAAAAAAGAAAAAAGTAAAAGATTGGTGGAAGATAACGTTGCCAGTAGGCACCGTTACCGTTTGGGACCGTGTTCACCATCGATGGTGAACACGATTCCATGGCATAACGATTGCTCTTAATGTCATCAAAACGGGCTGGCAGGTCATGAGTTGGAAAAGAAATTGGGCCGGGCTTGGCCCAACCCGTTTTGAATTCGAGTTGACCCAACTCGGCTAAGCACAGCTGGGGGGCTAAATGGGCCAGCTCGCCAGCCCTTTTTTTTTTTTTTTTTTTTTTTTAATTTATATTATTTTAAAATTATCTAAATATTCATATGTACTAAAACTCAAACCCTAAACCTATTTGTGAAGAACTAGAATCTTTACCAACTAAACGCAAAGAAATTCTTGAACAAATGTCATGTGTACTTTTTTTTTTTTGAATGCTACTAGCTCTATTACAATATAGTATCTGTTCATATACTTTCTCAACCTACTGAAACACAAAGAGCTAATAACGGCTCCACTGAGGCTTGAACTCACAATCTTCCACATGTGTACTTATATATAATAGATGTTTAGATAATTAAATTTTAATTTATGTTTAAATAATTGGATTTTAATTTGTAATATAACTACAATTTATTATTTAATTTACATTTAACACTAACATAATTTATATGTTATATTTTATTTTATAATTACAATACTATTAAGTTATAAAGTTTATAAAATTTTTATAACTTTATATAGTTTATGTAATAAATAAATTTTATATTTACTATATAAATATATTAATATTTATATAAAGTTACAATTAATCATATTAATTAATAATTCATATTAAATTATATATATGAATGACATGAATAATGAATAATAACACATAACACAAGAATATTTATAAAGTGTTGTTAGCATAGTTGGTTTTTATAATGTTAGAATAATTGGAAGGTTTGGGGTTCAATTCTTGTAATAAATATTAATTTTAAACACTGATTCAAACTTCAAATACTCAAAATATAATTAAATAAATTTGGGGTGGGGTGAAAAGTGAGTTAAAATAAATTTGGGGTGGGGTGAAAAGTGAGTTATACGGGTTGGCCCGTGAGTTGCACTGGCCAAACCCGTAGAAATCGTTTACAATTTAGGATTTGCTTTTTTCATATGTGCAAGACAAAAAATAATACAAGTAAAATTACTTAAAACATATATGAACAACGGTGAGAAATCTATTCTTCCTCCAAGTAAATGAATTCACATACCTAAAATGGTCGAAATCGTCAGAAAATCTAGAGTTTGTTGTACCTGTTTAAGACTAAAAGTTATACCACTAAAATAGATAGAATTACCAAAAAGGAAGGTTTGCATAAAAAATTAAAACAACAAAAGGAACCAACCCCCAAAAAAAAAAACGCAGTAAAAAAAAAGAGGGATAAAACAATCACTGCCGGCCAACCCAAAATTCGCGTTCCATGTATTTGCATACGCTATTGCTCAATAATGGATACACGCTTTTATTAAATGGTAAATTCATAGGGTACTGTTTTTTTTTTTTTTTTTTAAAATTAAACATCTGTATTACTTTAAATGGCACATGCCATTTGTCTTCATCGCACAGGCCACCGCCATATGCGTATACGAACTGATTTCACATTTATAAAAAAACTTTTATCCAAATAACAACATGCATGAATTCAAGCTCACCGAAAATAACGATTTTTTTACATCACTAAGAAATTAAAAATACAAAATAATAAAATAATGGCATGGCAAAGGACGCACAAACCTTAAAAAAAAAAAAAGAACCGGAAAAAAACACCTTGCGAAACCCTAACATCTCTACCCACACCCGCAGCTTTCGGACGACATCCTAAGCAACCTACCGCCCAACACCGCCACACCACCCCATCACCCCCAACAACCGTCAACAACCCCCACGCAAAAACCCCACCCCACGGGAACATAGCTTTCGGACGAAAACCCTAAGCACCCTACCGCCCAACTGTGCCACGCCCCGCCACCAGCCCCAACAACCGTCCAAAACCCGCATGCAAACCCCGCCCCACCCCGGAACAAAAACCCATGCTGGAAACCGAAAACCCACACAAAAAAGACATGGAACTCGAAATACCTTTAGAGGCACCGGAAGAACTGCCCTCTTGATGCTTTCAATGCCTGATAGAAGAACTCACAAAAAACGGAGGAGTCTGCCTAACCCTTGCGTCACAACGATGGAGAAAACTCTGACTGGAGAGGAACTGAAGAGGCGGACGCGAACTGAAGAGCCACGGCAGTGAGAGAAAATTTTTGAAATTGATTTGATCCTAATAATAACGCTACAACCCTCTACACACGCGCGATAATAAATAAGGGAAAGAAATAAAGACAGTGATAAAAGACCACAATGACCCTAGCTACATTTAAACTCATCAGCACATGGGATCCAAATACAAATAATCTGAACCGTTAAAAATTAAAAATAAACGAACAAGATGTAGTCTCACGATCTCATCAGACTAGGGGGTCTCACTGGATCCTCTCTCTCTCTCTCTCTCTATATATATATATATATATATATATATATATATATATATATATATATATATATATATATATATATATATATATATATATATATATATATATATATAATGGGAAATTTGCATCTTTGGTCCCTGATGAGTTCAAATTAATGTAGTTGATCTAAAAGAGAAATAATAGAAGGATAAGATTGAGTTGATTAGTTCTTGTAGTGTTCCGTGGTGGAAATGAGTTTACTATCTAAAATGGTAGAAATTGGTTATAGATCTAGGGTATGCCCTCTTCACTTGTGCAAGACAAAAAATAGTGCAAGTGAAATAGAGTATAATTACCTAAAATAAAGACGAACAATGATGAGAAATTTGATTTGATTTTTCTCAAAGGAATTGAAACAAGTTCACCTACGAGGTCAACGTACAAATAATTATGAGAAATTTATAGTGATTTTATCCATACGTATTAGATCCAAAGGGAATCCCAAAAGCTTGTCGGGCAGTTCTCATGCGCGTAGAGTGATTATTTGAGAAATAAGTTTAAAAATATTTCTATTTGAAAAATAAGATTTCAAAGAATTCTTGTTAGGATTTTTTTTGTGGGGCCCAAGTCTGACAAATAAAATCAAATTAAAAAAATAAAATTAAAAAGTGGCCCAAGTCTTATAAATAAAATGAAATTTAAAAAATTTGTATAAAAAATTGGAGTGATCAAGCATACGCGTTGGTCCGTCCGTATTTTTTTCTTCCAAAATTAACTAAGAATCCCTAGCCCTTATCCTTCGCAACTCGCTCCTTCCCTAACAAATGCAATGCTCCGCTCATTCTCCAACAAATGCAAAGCTCCGCTCCTTCTGCAATCTCCCGATGTTTGCTAGTGTCACATGGTCCTTCTCCAACCGGACCAGCCGTCTTCTGCTCGTCCTCTACTTGCTCTGTGTTGCCTGCACGTCTTTGATGAGTTCTCGTCGTCGCCGGTCACCGGCGACATCAACTGGTACTAAGTTCATTAGTGGCATATTAAATTTTACCTTAGTATTGCACTATTGCCTTTGTCAATTAACCCGTGTTACATGGTGGAAATGAGTTTACTTATCTAAATTAGTTTACTTATATATATATATATATATATATATATATATATATATATATATATATATATTACATAATACCATATAAGTAATACACGTTAATTCAAAAAAGGTAAACATTAATAATATTTCCATAATTAGGTATTAATGTTTACCTTTTTTGAATTAACGTGTATTACTTATATGGTATTATGTAATATATATATATATATATATATTACATAATACCATATAAGAAATACACGTTAATTATTCCGTAATTAAAAAAATGTACACGTTAATAATATTTTCCATAATTAATTAGTCTATATTGTCGGCATACCTATGCTTACAAGTGACATAGAGTAGAATTACAAAAGATAATGGTGAACAATGGCGGAGGAGGTGTATGCCATGGGGGGCCTTGTGCCCCCCCCCCCCCCCCCCCCCCCCCCCCCCCTCAATTTTTAAAATATTATATATGTATTTTTTTTTAAATATTATATAGGATTTTAAAATTTTGTTGTTCCTTCAAAATATTTGACCCCCCTCCCACTTAAATTAATCTTCTCAACTTCTCCAGTTCTTTCTCATTTCAAATTATGTTTTTCCTATATTGTTGACTCATATTCAAATTAAACCTCATTAACCAACCTACTAGTTTCGCTTCAAGAACCATACATATATGTGGCATATACGGTATAACAAGATAATTTGTCACTAATAAAATCTATGCATATTTTTCAAGTTAATTTAAGTTTGTAGTTTTTAGTTTTAGATTTTTTTTTTTGTTTTTTTTTTTGTTTTTTGTTTTTGTTTTTTGTTTTTTGTTTTTTTTTTTGTTTTGTTTTTTTTTTTTGTTTTTTTTTGTTTTTTGTTTTTTTTTTTGTTTTTTTTTTGTTTTTTTTGTTTTTGTTTTTGTTTTTGTTTTTGTTTTTGTTTTTGTTTTTGTTTTTTTTTTTGTTTTTTTTTGTTGTTTCTAACTACTTGTTTTGTTAGTTTTTGTTTCATATTCTATTGTTTATCTTAAATAGTTGTTTTGTTTGATTCTAAATAATGGACATCAAGGTGCATTTGTTTGGTTAATTATACAGATATGTGGTTATGTGATAAATTTTGTATTTAATTTAAAATGCATAATAATGTAACAATTGTGTAGTATATGTATTTGAGAAAACAATTGCTATTATGTTATGTTGTGAAGAGGGGTTTTCAAGAAATAATCAATAGTCTTTTAAAACATGCACGAATGTTTTCATTCTTTCCACGATACAAAGCAATGTGCATTGAAAATCATCTCTATATATATTAAAGCAAAATGATATCCATAAAATTTTCCCTCCAAAGTGTGAATGCATTTTGATAGAAACAAGAATAGCAAGTATGAATGCATTAATTGTGTGAGTAGATGTATTTATACATATTTTTTGAAGTTATTATGTGTATTTATATTTTATTATATCTCTTTCTCTATCTCTTTCTCTATCTCTATATATATTAAAACAAAATGAAGTAGGGAAAAAGTTTATTGTGTTCAAATTTATTGGTAAAGTTTTATATTTAATATAATTTGTGTATATATTCATTTAAACGTCAATTATAATTAATTTGACTCCACATATATAAAAATGAGAAATTAGATATAAAATAAATATAGTTCTTACATAAATAATCTTTTTCAAATGAATCAATTTTTTGTGAAGATTTTCAACAAATATTGCCTTTTATTTTTATTTACAAATTCTATTTAAATAGGTTAGTTATATCATTAAAGTAGTTATTTCAAATTCAAATAATAATACAAGTAACAATAAACTTTAAAATCAACATAATAATAACATAATTAAACTTTTAAAAATATTAAATATTACATTATATAGTTATACTTACATTTTTATTAAAACTAATTCTGAGCTGAAGAACTAACAGGGCGTTTGGTTGGAGGGATTTTAAATTCCCTTTCCACTTAATTCCCACCTAATTCCAAAGGCCATTAAATTCCGTAGTTTGGTTGGAGGGAATTGCAATTCCATGGAATTAAAATCCCATGTCCCCCCCTGGTATTTTAAGTACGTTTTTCTGTTTCCACAATCATTACTTTCTTTGCAAATTTAGAAGATGTCAAAAATTTAATTGGAAAATTTATTAAATTAATAATAGTCCGTGCATCGCATGAGATAATTACTATTTTCCCGCTCAAACTCATTGTGTTAGTCAAATTATTTAATTATGGTAGACTACGAAATAATTAATGATGGTAATAAAAATCCTGGAGTAATTAATCACGAAATATTTTGAACCAATTTAAGATGGTAATATTACAGTAATATTACACTCACCAATTTAAGATGGTAAAAAAAAATCAATATTTACGATTAGATATTTACTCCGAAATTTCAAAACTTAAATAAGTTAGAAATATAATTTTAAGTATGTAGTTTCGGATAATTTTAAATGAGTAAATTGAATAAAAAATATTTAGACTATAGAATAAATAACTATGGTAGTTGAAATTATAGAAGAATATGGTAGAATATAAATTAATTAATTATGAAAATATTATTATAGTAATATTACATGGAATTGTTTAAACCATTTCATAAATGAGTCAATTGAATAAAAAAAATATTTTAAATATTGCAGATTATAGACTAATTAATTATGGAAATATTATTATGGTAATATTACACGGAATTGGTTGAACCAAATCATAAATGAGTCAATTAAATAAAAAATATTTCAAATATCCCAAAATATAGACTAATTAATTATGGCAGAATATAGACTAATTAATTAGAAAAATATTATTATGGTAATATTACACATTATTGGTTGAACCAAATCATAAATGAGTCAATTGAATAAAAAAATGTTTTAAATATGGCAGAATATAGACTAATTAATTATAGAAATATTAGTACGGTAATATTACATGGAATTGGTTGAACCAAATCATAAATGAGTCAATTGAATAAACAATATTTTAAATATGTCAAAATACAGACTAATTAATTATGAAAATATTATTATGGTAATATTACACGGAATTGTTTGAACTAATTCATAAATAAGTCAATTAAATAAAAAATATTTTAAATTTGGTAAAATATAGAGTAATTAATTATGAAAATATTATTATGGTAATCTTACACGGAATGAATGAATTAAGTATTAGCGTGTACCTTTTTTTGACTAATTAATTAACATTACACGGAATATTATGAATATAGACTAATTAAAGAATTGGGTATTAATGTGTACCTTTTTTGAATTAACGTGTATTTCTTATATGGTATTATGTAATATATATATATACACACACACACACACACACACACACACACACACACTAATTAATACACGGAATATTATGAATATTGACTAATTAATGAAAATAATCTTTATCAAATAAAAAAGATTAATCTTAATCTGTCCCCAAAATGTGTATGTGTTATTTTAGTTTTTAGCAGTTTGGAGCAAATTTGATAAAGAATATGTTTACTCCATTGATGCAAATGGAAAATGACTTCCTCTAGAAAAAAAAAAAAGGGGAAGTCATTTTCCAGAAAATTTCCCTCTCAAGCCAAACACTTAACACCCAGGAAATAATTTATGGAATCATTTTTCCAGTTTTCAAACGCACCATTAATATAATTGACTAATAGGCCGGTTATTATGATAACTAAGCTAAAAACCTATCTATACTTATTATTAAAAACAAAATCCTTCTTTCGTTCTTGCCCAAACACTTCTTCCCAAACAATAGAAAAGAAAAAATGAAAAAGGAAACCGAATTAACTTAATAATAAATAATAATAATAATAATAATAATAATAATAATAATAAATAAATAAATAAATAATCTATATCTATACCTATACTATAATTAAAAAACAAAATCATATTTACTTGATTTCCAGCCCAAACAATAGTAAATAGTAAATTAAAAAATGAACGTAAATTAAAAAAAGGAATATAAATATGTCACAATAATTTTCTACATCATCAATTAAAAATGGAACGAGAATTATGTAAATTGAAAAAAGGAAATGAATATTGATAATTGACTGAAAATTAAAAATTATAAAAAAAGAAATGGAAATTAGGTTAATTGGAAAAAGAAATAAAAATATTCATAATTGACTGAAAAAAAGATCCATAATGGACTAATATGGAAAAATAAATGGTCAAATTATTACATTATAATTTGTCACAATAATATTACACAATATAATAAATCAAATCACAATTATATCATAAATCTTTCACAATTTTAAAAAATGGAACGGAAATATTTCAATAATAATATTCTACATCATCAAGTAAAGGAAAATTAAAAATAGAAAGAAAATATTTCAATAATAATATTCTACATCATCAATAGTTAAGATATATTTTAAAAAATAGTAAATGTAAATAAAAAATGGAACAAAAATTTAAAATGAAAAGAAAAGATTTCAATAATAATATTATACATCATCAAATAAAAATGGAACAGAAATATTTCAATAATAGTATCTATAATCTACATCATCAATAGTAACATAGTAAATGCATAAAAAAGAATAATTGGCTGAAAATGAATCTGATATTACTAATTGACTGAAAATATAAAAGGATCACTAATTGAGTGATATTCTACCATTATATATTTTCACCCGAGTCACCCGTCCCGATGGACTGAAGGTGTTAGCTCTAGATGAGGATGGACAAGATTGTGTTGCCACTACCAATGTCGTCTACAAAGAGGTTTCAATAATGTGTAAATATAATCGGTGATATTATGTTTTTTTTTTTAAAATTAAATGGAAAAATTGCTATATATTTAGACAAAAAATATATCTCAGTACAAATAAATTAGGATATCAATTCATTCTTATAATTATCTGAGTTGTTAGAGAATGAGCACATTTGCCTAATTTATAAAAATACTAAACAATGATAAATAAAATCTTCAAAGTTATAGTACCGCATGCGTACATCTAGACATTAGCTATTAATTTGATTGGAGTGGTCACAAAGTTATGTGAAGAACGGAGAAATATGTTTTCATTATTTGGGGTGATGTTTACACTGTGTGTCTAGTCTAATCAAATGCAGAAAGAAGACGACTAGCTCTTATATAACAAAGGAGGGAGGCGGGAAAAACGGTTGTAACCACCTCTTGAAGCAAAGACCACACTGCCCTTTATTACGTAGTAGCTTCGATCACCACCCTGCATGCTAGTCTCCCTTTGTTACCCCCCGTAAGCTGGAGTGTGAAGGTTCTGAACACCTAGCTTAGAGAGGAAAGCTTGAAAGAGTGACACCGGCAAAGGTTTGGTGAAACCATCCGCAATTTGGCCGGAAGAAGAGACATACAGAAGCTTAACGAGACCTTGGTTGATTTTCTCCCGAACTATGTGGCAATCTATCTCGATGTGCTTCGTCCGCTCATGAAAGACACGGTTCTCCGCAATAGCAATGGCGGACTTGCTATCACAGAAGAGAGTGGCTGGTCTGGTCATCTCAACCTGCAAATCACCAAACAAATACTTAATCCACTGAGTTTCACATACAGTAGCTGCAAGAGCTCTGTATTCGGCCTCGGAAGATGATCTGGAAACTGTCGGTTGTTTCTTTGTTTTCCAAGATATAAGAGCTGAGCCAAGGAAAACACAAAAACCCATGATGGATTTTTGACTTTCTGGACATGTTGCCCAATCGGAATCAGAGAATACGTGAAGCTGCATTTCGTTGTTCTTCGGGTAGAACAAGCCTTGGCCAGGAGCCTTCTTTATATAGCATAAAACGCGATGAGCAGCAACTAAGTGATCAGTCTTTGGAGAGTCTACTGAGCTGCTGCACAGCATATGTGATATCTGGTCGTGTGGCCGTGAGGTATAAAAGACGACCAACCAGACGTCTATAAGAGCCAGGATCTGCAAGAGGATCACCACCTTCTGTTCGTAGCTGATGGCCTGCCACCATGGGAGTACTAGCAGGTTTACAAGCCAGAAACCCTGACTCAGAGAGGATGTCTAAGGCATACTTTCTCTGGCATATATTTAGACCCCTGCTGGTAGTATGTGCCTCATTCCCCAAGAAATAACCCAAAGAGCCAAGGTCTTTAATTTTGAATGTGTTGTCAAGAAAAACTTTGAGCTCATTAATCAATAGCATCTGAGGGCTTGTCACCAATATATCATCAACATAAACTAAGATGGCAATGAACTGCGTACCATGTCCTCTTGTAAACAAGGAAGGATCAAATTTGGATTGTGCAAAACCTTTACTAATCAGGGCAGTAGTTAATCTTGAATTCCACTATCGACTAGCCTGTTTGAGGCCATAAAGAGATCGTAATAGTCTACAAACCTGCCCTGTTTTGTTTCCTTGAAAGCCAGGTGGAAGGCTCATGTAGACCTCTTCATCAAGATTCCCATGGAGAAAAGCATTATTTATATCAAGTTGATGTATGATCCAGCCATGGGATGCAGCTGTAGCTAGAAAGGTTCGGATAGTGGTAAGCCTAGCCACTGGTGAGAATGTTTCTATATAATCGATTCCCAACTGTTGTGTGAAACCTTTCGCGACTAATCTGGCTTTAAAACGCTCTATAGAGCCATCAGCTTTAAGTTTCGTTTTATACACCCATTTGCACCCAATTGGTGTCTTTCCGGGTGGTAAATCAACTAGTTCCCATGTGTTATTCTCTTGCAGAGCCTTGATCTCAGTATCCATAGCTTGTTTCCAGCATTCATGTTGTATAGCCTGTTTATAGGACTTTGGCTCATCAATAGAGTTAACTGCCATAGAGAAAAACTTGTGGGGTGTGGAGAGACTGTCATAGGACATGACACTGGATAGAGTGTGTGGAGAAGAACCTTCCTGGGTGACTGGATCACAATAATAATCATAAAGTTTGGTGGGAGCTCGATGAAGCCTCTCAGATCTTCTAGGCTGCAAGGTAGGTTCCTCAATCATCATATGATCACTTTGATCTCTAATGGGATGATCCAGATGTATTTCATCATTTTCAAAAGTCTGAGAATGGTGGCTATCAAAATCTGATGATGATTCATTACTTGGCAGATTTGGCACTGTCTGTTGATTGTTGCTAAACTCATCATCCCCATTCGGTTCATAATTGAAAGGAATGTGAGCTGGAATAGTTTCAGCATGCGATTTCTCGGCCACTGCTGGCTGAATGGAAGTGGAATCATCTTGGCTATGCAGTTGGAAATCTAGGTGAGTATCAACAGAGAGATTAGGAAGGGAAGGCTGCTCATCCCATTGCTTCTCAACGGTTTGTTTGTGCATAGGAAACTGGCCTTCATAGAAGATGACATCTCTTGAGATAAAAGTAGAACCATCTACCACGTCATATAACAAATAACCCTTAATGCCTGCAGGAATTCCAAGAAATATGCATTTTCTACCCCTTGGAGCCATTTTGTGTCGATTCTGAGCCAAGGTAGCAGCATAACTAAGGCAACCAAAGACCTTTAGGTTTTCAATGCTAGGAGACTTCTTGTATAACCTTTGATAGGGACTCGTCCAATCAATAACCGGAGATGGTAGTCTATTTATCAAAAAAACAGCATGCATAACGCAATGACCCCAGAATTGCAAGGGGAGATGAGCTTGAAAGCGAAGAGCCCTGGCAACAGATAGAACATGTTGATGTTTACGTTCCACTATAGCATTTTGCTGTGGTGGATTAATGCAAGACCTCTGGTGGATAATGCCTTTTTCAGAGAAGAATTCATTCATGAGAAATTCTTGACCATTGTCACTACGGATCACCTTAATCAAAACATCAAATTGAGTAAGAACATATGCATGAAACTTTCGAATGAAATGTCTAGCCTCAGATTTTGATGTTAGTAAATGCAGCCATGTGAATCTAGAATAATCGTCTACAATGGTTAAGAAATAGCATTCCCCTCCTAAGGAACAAACCGGGAAGGGTCCCCAAATGTCAACATGGATAAGATCAAAACAAGCATTTGAAATGGATGAGCTTAAAGGAAAATGAGAGCGTTTTTGCTTGGCCAAATGGCATATATCACATGCCAAACTTTTATTACTGGAAACATTTATTTTAGAGAATAAATGCAGCTTGTTAATAGGGAAGTGCCCTAATCTTTGGTGCTAAATCTCTACACTGTTACAATGCACTGAGTGTATTTTTCCAGATTTCCTTGGAGGCTTCTTCAACAGGTATAGCCCTCCTTCTTCTCTAGCTAAACCAGCCATCAGACCAATCCCCTGAATCATACACTGTCCATCAACGAAAGTTAGAGTATGTGTGGAGTCTTTAAGCAATTTGCTCACAGAAATAATATTGAACTTAAACAAGGGAATATGCAAAGCTTCTCTTAACCATAGACCATTGTCAAGTTCCACATCTCCTATATGTTCAACATTAACCACCTGGCCAGTAGGTAGGCTAACTGCAACATCATTAGCTTTGTGATAACTTGCAAAGAAATCAGAGGAGCACACAATATGGTTTGTAGCTCCAGAATCGATTATCCAAGATGCTGAGCATAAGGTAACAGAATTGACAGTATTAGGTGTTATATACTTGCCTTCATCAGTGGATTTGATCTCATCAAATTTTGACATTAGGGTGACTACTGCACTAATATTTGAATTGCCATTAGGAGCAGGCTGTGGCTGAAGAATAACCATAATTTTTTGTATCTAATCTGCTGTAACACCTAGGCCTGCACCATTGTTATTCACAGTAGCTGATGTAGCAAAAATAAGATGTGAGCTCGGGTGTGAAATGTCGTCCTCAGGGGATTGGGGGATATGGCACGCAATATGCAATCACAAGAAACTAGACACTAGCATAAGGAAATCAACAAGAAGCTAAGCAAATCATAACGAGATTGAGGCTATGGTAACTAAAAAAAGTAACAAAAACACATATGAACAAGATGGAAACACAAAATAAAGGAATAGGACTCAAGTTCGGGAGCATTATCATCTAGATGCTTTAACAACCTAAGGGATTAGGGAGAACAAGTAACCAAGGAATAGAGGGGATGCACGTAGGAATCCTAGTCTATAAGTCACTCATTTGAGCAAATTAACAAGGATTATAACAAGGAATTTCCCCACTCTCATGGTAAATCAACTCCAAGTTCTTCAAGAACACAAAGCATCTAAAACCCCCAATTTCCCCCATTTTCATAGGAAAAATCGGGTTTATGCAAGGAGTAGCTTGGAATCTTGACCCAACTCTCATTGAAGCCAAGAATCCTCCAAAACATGCCAATGAATGTTGTACACCAAACATTAACAATATACAAACACAAATCCTTCATAAACTCAAGAACCCTAGGTTAGAGTTCTTCCCCTTTTTGCAATAATCACAAATCAAGCATCAAGATAGAAAATACAACCCTAAATCAAGTCTATAAACTAGCTACTCATGATTCAATAGCAAAAAGAACACAAAAACATAAATGTAAAGCATAAACATTGCAAGATAAAGATATAAAAGGGAGAAGAAAACTTCACTAAGAAATGGATGGTAAATCTTGAAATGTTGGAATCCAAGTGTTGAATCCTTGATTACAAGCTTGAAATATGTTAAGAAACCTAAATCTAAACCTAATCTAACACTACAATATGAAAGGAAGTGAAAGAGAGAAGTTAGGGCTCAAGCATAGCTCAAAACCGAGTTGAAATGACCCAAAAACGCGCCTAAATAGAGCAGAGCACAGTGGGACGCCCTTAGGGATGGGCGTATGCCAGGCAGTACCATTTTGGGTGCATTTCCAGTGAACACTGGAATGGTCGTACTGGCATGCGTACGGGCGTACGGCAGGGCGTACGCCACCTGCTTCTTTTTTAAGATCTTGGATGGGCTGATGGATGGGCGTACGGGAGGCAGT
This sequence comes from Ipomoea nil, assembly GCF_001879475.1. Classification (NCBI taxonomy): domain Eukaryota; kingdom Viridiplantae; phylum Streptophyta; class Magnoliopsida; order Solanales; family Convolvulaceae; genus Ipomoea; species Ipomoea nil. The sequence continues at coordinate 3,114,341 of NW_017617232.1, read as the reverse complement.
ACGGTACTCTTGAAATTCCTAAATGCATTCCAAACTCTTTGATTGATCTCTTGGTCCAAGAATTGTTAGGATCTTTCCAAAAATCATTGAATTTCTCACTTGTTGTGAATGATTGCACCTTGAAATAAAACCAACATAACTTAGTCACAATTCACACAAGTTTTTAAGTAATTCACAAATAAAATGGGTTCAAGAAGGGGTAAAAATATAGACAAAAACGCACTTATCAGTAGCTGTAACATGTCTACCTTTGGACTTATATCCCGGGATCCACCCCGGGGGATATCCGTGTTTTTTATAACACTTATCCACAGTGTGTCCTAACATGCCACAGAAAGTGCACTTAGGTTTAGAAGTATTAGTCCTTTTTCCATTAAAATTGTTCAAAGCTGCCGCTACATGATCTCCAGTTTCAGACTCTTGATTGTCACATACTGCATTAGAATGAACAACATCTAGATTTCCCAGGTTCAGGTTAGCTAAATTTATTTGCCTTTCTAACTTCTCAGCCATAACAAATACCTTATAAACTTCAGGTAAAGGATCAAGGAAAAGTATATGAGATTTCAGAGAATTATAGTCATCATGTAGTCCCTGTAAGAATCGAATTACCTGATCAACATCCCTTTCTTTCCGAATTTCGTCAACAAGATCACAGCCACATCGCGGATCGCACTTGCAAACTGGAAGAGGCCTTAGGTTGTTCATTTCTTCCCATAGAGTTCGACTTTTGGTGTAGTAGTCGCTCATACTCAGAGATCCTTGCTTCATATTATAGATCTCGCTATGTAGAATGGAGATGCGTTGAGCATCATGCTGGGAGAATCTCCTTCTCAGATCTTCCCAGATATCTCTTCCCTTCTCAAAATGCATTATGCTTTGAGCGATTTGAGGATGTACGGACTTGAACAACCATGAACAGACTAGGAGATTGCATCTGCGCCAAACAGAATGTTGTGGATGCTCTCTGGACAGAGGTGCGATACTACCGTCGATTAATCCCCATTTGTTTTTGACTTCTAGAGCGATTCTCATAGAGATACACCAACTACTGTAGTTGGAGCTCCCTAATAGCGGCGGATTGACGAGGACGACTGAAGGATTGTCGTTGATCATCAACGGTGAAGTTTCTCTGTGAATGACTCTGTTGATTCTCCTGCGAAATAGCTCCTAGAACAGCAGGAGGTTGTGATTCATTGATCGGAGAAGCGGCATTCGGCGTCTGAGTCTTGCCTATGCCGGAAGTAGCGGCGGCGTACGATCGGAACCGTAGCTCTGATACCATGATCGGAGTGGTCACAAAGCTATGTGAAGAATGGAGAAATATGTTTTCATTATTTGGGGTGATGTTTACACTGTGTGTCTAGTCTAATCTAATGCAGAAAGAAGAAGACGACTAGCTCTTATATAACAAAGGAGGGAGGCGGGAAAAACGGTTGTAACCACCTCTTGAAGCAAAGACCACACTACCCTTTATTACGTAGCAGCTTCGATCACCACCCTGCATGCTAGTCTCCCTTTGTTATAATTTGAGCAATTATTTGCATAAAATCGAGCAATGATAACATCAAAATACATAAACGATCTAAACCATATCTTTAATTGCACTATATAATATTTGATGTTCTAATTTAAATAAATATATATATATATCGATTCAAATATTCTTAATATATTACAACAAATGCATCCCGTGCATCGCACGGGTGAAAATACTAGTACTGCAAAATAATTTAATATAGATTCAATTATAAATGATTTGTTTTAAACTTTATTAAATTTGTAATGTAATAATGATTTTGAAATATGTTAACTGGATATCAATATATTTGATTTAGTACCTCAACCGTAGTTGGCCCCCGCACTATTAAGTTCTGGCCCCGCCCCTGATGGTGAATGATGATGAGATCGAGTCGAGTTGTTTGCAAAAATGGAAGAATTTGGTGATAAGCGATTCGAAGGTTAATTATGATAAGATTTATTGAGTTGGGGATCTTAGAAAAAAATGGAAGAAATGTTGAACTAGGGTGAACACACTTTGTGATCTATGACTATGGGTGTTAGCGAACAGAGCTTTCGGTAAACTACTCGTGTTCGTGTTCGGTAAGCGTTCGTTTATTAAGGTAAACGAACAATAACAAAACAAATTTAGAGATCGGTTTATAAACGAACATAGTCTGAACAGTTGTAAGCTCGTTTGCTAAGAGATCGTGAACAAGTTCGTTTGTGTTCGTTTAATAATGTTCACGAACAAGCTCGTTTAATGTTCGTTTAATAATGTTCGCGAACAAGCTCGTTTGTGTTCGTTTAATATTTGTTTGTATTCTCTTTGTAGTTGTGTTACTTGTTTGGTTATTTTTCGTGAATATAGATTATTTCTTGTTCATGAACGAATTGTGATAATGAACATGTTCATATGTTTGGTTATTAAGCATTCACGAACGTGAACGAACGTTGTTAGTGTTTTATTTTTGAGGAAAACCCCAACATATAATTGTGAATATTATTATGACAAATTAAGATAGGGTTTAGCTTGATGTTTGACCGTCTTTGAAGACTCAAGAAGACTGATTGATCAGTACAGACAACAGAAGCGTCTCTAGGTCAAGCCGTCAAAGATCTGTTAAAGGAAAGTTACTATAAGCTGGCGGGCGCGTTTTTGAGGAGTCTATTCTGGAAAGAATATCAGCGGATCATCTCCTTAGGTATAGACGAAATCTCCTTAAATATTCAAGATTATTCTTCTACAAGTCATACCTTTTACAACCAGAGTTATATATGGAGAGAGGTCAAGTCAAGAAGTATATATACACATATACTTTCAGAAGTTAGGGTTGCATTGATTGAAGCCGCAGCTCTTATACTAAAAGATACACATCTCTGGTTTTATGTCTCTTCTGAAGACCTAAAGTTCATGATGCTTACGAAGATGAACTTGATTAGAATCAACATTGCTTAACCTGTGGACGTGAAGATCACTCAGTTGTGGGAACAACATAGGACTGCGTCAGTGAAGCCGACTGCATCAGAGTTAGCTCTCCATTGAAGGGATTTCATTGGACTTCTGAATGCACGGCTCTCCGACTTCAACAATCCACTAAACCTTTGTAGACTGGGTACATACCTTGTGTGGGGCACTTGGGTGAGATCATTCCTCTCTACCTTTGTACATTGGATTCTGAGTTAGTGGATTGGAAGCAATGACGATCGTCCCCCAGATGTAGATACACAATGTATCGAACTGGGTAAACAAACCTATGTGTTGATTTACTTTCTGCTTTAATCTTCCGCTTTACGCTATATCTGTTTATCTATCTGAATGATTGTCTGATCATAAGCCTGAGTCAATCAGTTTTCTATCCAGTTGGCAAGAAAGTAAATCAAATATCTTAGATTAAGAGAATATGCAAAATTACATGTGTTTGCAAATATTAATAAACATGTTCGTGAACGTGTTTGCGAACGTTAACAAACACTAATGAACGCTTAACAAACGAACACGAACAAGATTTTCAAAAACATTAACAAACGAACACGAACACGAACACTCCAAAAAACCTTAACAAACGAACACGAACAACCTCCGTTCGTTTATGTTCGGTTCGTTAACAGCCGCTCTATAGTGATGTGGGGGACAAGCATGAGCTATTAAAAGTGTCGATTAAGCCAACTATAAGGTCAATGTACAAATAATTATGAGAAACTTATAGTGGTTTTATCCATAGGTATTGGATCCAAATGAAAGCCCAAGTAAAGGTGTAGGTTGAAGAATCCATCAATAAAAGCTTGCCTGTTAATTGTCATGCACCGTGTGCGTATGGTGATTATTTGAGAAATAAGTTTAAAAATTTGCCAAGGACCTTGTGGTCCACTGACACCAAGTTGCTCCCCTATATAGGAGGTTGTGGGTTTGAGCCACAGCGGACTATTGGCTCTTTTAAAAATTTCTCTATTTGAAAATTAAGATTTCGAAGTATTCTAGTTAGGGATTCCTTTTTTTTTTTTTTTTTTTTTTTTTTTTTTTTGGGTGGGCCAAGTCTTACAAATAAAATGTAATTAAAAAATTAGAGTGATCAAACATATGCGTTGGTCCGTGCACGTGTCAGTGCATTTTTTTTAATCATTTTTTATTTTTCGCTCAAAATGATATGGTTTTGAGAAAAAAAAAAGAACCTAATTTCCTAAATTAACCAAGAATCACTAGCCTTTCTCCAGCAAACACAAAGCTCCGCTCCTCCTATCTCTCGTCATTTGCCGGTGTCGCATGCTCCTTTTCCAGCCAAACCAGCCGTCATATGCATGCTCGTCCTCCACTTACTCTGCACCGTTGCGCTGCCTGTACGTCTTCTTTGAGTTCTCGTCGTCCTTGATTGCCCGTCGATCTTGTGCAATTTTACTTTAGTGTCGAAGTTCACCGGCGTTGGCTGCTTGAACTTTCCAAACTGATAGAGAACTCGGTCTGGCAAGTACCACTCTACAATCTCGTACATATGAACATATATTACATTATAACATAGTTTTCAATAGCAAAAAAAAAAAAAAAAAAAAAAAAAACCCTTTGGTGAAGCTACAATAGAAAGTTGTTTCCCCTTTTCTGCACTTAATCTGCACTATTGAAACAATAAATAAAAAACTGAAACCAACTCCAATCACTACATGTATTCAGTTCTGAGCGCCAGCACCTTCAACCACCCTTATCTTCTTCCTCCTCCCTCCCCTTCTAGGCTGCGGCCCATCGGACGGGTCTCTACGCCGGTCACGTGCCGGTGGAGGAGCAACACCATCATCATCAGCTCCCGGAGCATCATCACTTGGCGGGATGGGGAGATCAGGACGACTTTCAAGCCTCTTCTCTTCACCTATAAGCTTCAAAGCTTTAACACATGTTTCATTAATGGCAATGTATCCATGATGCCCCTCAGATATATCTGTATTTTTCTCCAATCTGCGCACCCTTTCCCTCTCCCGTCGATCTTGTGCAGTTTTGGTTCTGTGTCGAAGTTCGCCGGTGGCTGCTTGAACTTTCCGAACTGACGGAGAACTCGGTCCGGCAGGTGCCACTCTACAACCTCGTACATTATCAGAGGCGACCTCGTCAACCAAGTTGTCCCCGTAGGGTCTCCACTCAAACTGCACTCAAAACGCACAATTAAGTAGTTTGCAAGTTCATGTTGTGTATAGATTTATCTCTCAAAAATGTTTAATCTCTAATCGGAGAGGATATTTGGAATGATGTAAATTATCATTTTTAGAAATTATAGTAAAATTCAAACTCAGGACCTTTCATAAATTGAACACATGCCTTACTAACTTGATCAACTCATTTTTTTTTTTTTTACTATGTGTAATTTATATTTATACCTAAATAAACATGTAATATATATATATATATATATATATATATATATATATATATATATATATATATATAAAATTACTAGGGTTATATATGGGATGGGATGGGGTGGGGTGGGGTGGGGTGGGGGAGGGGTAGCTGCCCACAGTGTAGCTCTGCCCCTGGACAGGGCTAAATAGATATGTCCACTTTGGACATAATTCTCATATAGCATCGATGTTCGAATCTTAATCTCTTTTCTCAAATATTACCTACTGAATCATTGAGTTAAGCTCGTGCGGACAATCTTAATACATACCTGATGGCAGGTCATGTGGTCAAGTTGATCTCTGTATGCTTTCAAGACATGATTGGCTATGACGGTAATAACGTTACCGGTAATAATAATATAATAATGCTATAAGAGAGTAACAATAGTTGTATTGCTTTTTGTCTCAATATAGAAAGTACAGTGTCATTACTTTATTTTTCTGTTTTTCTATTTTCAGTTTTTCATTTCTCCATTTCTCCAGTTTTCCTTCTCCATTCTTTCAGTTTTCCATTTCTCCATTTCTCCATTCTTTAAGTTTTTCATTTCTCTAATTTTTTGATTTTATTAAATACAATCATCCTACACAGCATTTGTACATTTATATAGTAATAATAATAATAATAATAATAATAATGATAATAATAATAATAATAATAATAATAATAATAATAATAATAATAATAATAATAATAACAACAACAACAACAAATCTGTGTAGATAAAGAGGTGGAAAAACGAAAAAAGATAATAATAATAATTAAATAAAAAGTAAAAACAATAAAAATAATAATACTAATAATAATAATAAGAAGAAAAACATAATAATAATAATAATAATAATAATAATAGTAATAGTAATAATAATAATAATTATTATTATTACAATAAAAACAATAATAATAATAATAATAATAATAATAATAATAATAATAATAATAATAATAATAATAATAATAATAGTTTAATAACATTAACAATAACAATTGCAGTAATAATAATAATATGATTTTAATAATAATAATAATAATAATAATAATAATAATAATAATAATAATAATAATAATAACAATAACAATAACAATAATAATAATAATAATAACAATAACAACAACAATAATAATAATAAATAATAATAAAATTTGTGTTAGGAATATAGCGGAAGCGAAGAATTGAAAATTGAGAATTATAGAAGTTAAATAATAGGGAAAATATAAAATGACAAAATTAGGAAATTGATGAAATTGAAAAATGCACTTGTAATACATTTTACTTGCACCTCGATGTTCAATTATTTACGAAAATGCCACCGCATTTTTTTAAAAAATCAGTGTTTCTCATCCATTAGATCTGGACACGTGGACGAACAGAATCCATTCCTATTTCGTGCCTGGGCGAGTCGTTCGCACCCGAGTGCAAGTCTATATATATATATATATATATATATATATATATATATATATATATATATATATATATATATATACTCTACTTAATAGAAAGAAGAAAAAGGAATGAATGAATTCAATGAATTGATGATATTACAAGACAAGAGCTTAGCGTATTTATACATTCAAAAAAAGGAGAAATAAGTGGCATTAACATTGAGGATGTGTGGAGAATGGAGGACGTGTGCATGCAGAACGTGAAACATGGAGAATGGCGCCAAGTGTGTAGTCTTGCCAAAGAATTTGAGCCACAATTCTAACAATCTCCACCTTGGATCAAATTTATCGTGGAAATTAATAATTGGAACAGCCAACTAAACTCAATCACTGCTTGAACTTAGCAATAGGAAGAACCTCAGAATAACAGGATAGATCACCATCAACTTCCTATGCGATTGAAAGAGCATAAGCAACCAAGTTGGTTTCATCATCACTTGCATACCTAGCAGGTTTTTTAATTGTCCTCCTGGGACGATCCATAGCAATGGAATACTCTCGTTGTGGCTCGACGAGAGGTGCGGTGCTAGTCGATGCATCATCTTTAGTATTACCATCAGCAGTAGTAACACTATCAATAGGCCTGAACTCAAACTCCACCTTCTCACCAGTACTCTGCGTCTCACTTGTACTGAGAACTTTTCCAGAAGAAAGTAGTGCATTTTCATCAAAAGTGATATCTCGACTCAGAATGATTTTCTGAGAATCAGGAGACCATAGACGATACCCTTTTGATTCAGAAGCATAACCAAGGAAAATGCATTTGACAGCTCTCGGGTTTAATTTACCCGTACTGGAATGAGCATAAGCAGGACATCTAAAAACTCTTAAGATAGAGTAATCAATAGGATTACCTGACCAAACTTCCTCTGGAATTTTGAAATCAAGGGATGAATGTGGAGATCTATTTACCAAATAGCAAGCAGTAGAAACGGCCTCGGCCCAAAAATCACGCCGGCCGTTTCCATAACCCAGCATTAGAGAGCATACAACGAGCTCTTTCCAATAGAGTGCTGTTCATACGTTCGACAACACCATTCTGCTGGGGTTTACCAGGCAAGGTCTTGTGCCTGGCGATTCCATTTGCCGCACAAAAATCATTGAAATCTGACTCACAGAACTCCAAGCCATTGTCTGTCCTGAGCTTCTTAACTTTTTTACCTGTCTGAGTCTCAACAAGTATTTTCCACGTCTTGAAAATTGAAAATGCCTGATTTTTATGTTTCAGGAAATAGACCCAGACTTTACGAGAAAAGTCATCAATAATAGACATAAAATATCTACACCCTCCCATAGACTGGAATTTAGTCGGTCCCCATAAATCGGAATGTATATATTCCAATACATCTTTGGTACGGTGTGTAGCAGTAGAGAAACTAACCCTCTTTTGTTTCCCAAAAATACAATGCTCACAAAATTGTAATTTACCCGTACCTGAACCACCAAGGAAACCTTTCTTGCTCAGGAGATGCATGCCTTTCTCACTCATATGCCCCAGACGCATATGCCATAATTGAGTGAGATCCGCATCAGACACCGATGAGGATACCGCTACTGAACCTGTTACAGTACTGCCGTGCAAGATGTACAAGTTTCCAGAACGAGAAGCTTTCATGAGAATAAGAGAGTCTTTTATGACTTTCAGAACTCCACCTTCAGCTATGTACTTGCACCCCAGAGATTCCAAGGTGCCCAAGGATATCAGATTGCGTTTCACATCAGGAATATACCGAACATTGGTAAGAGTCCTAATAACGTTATCATGAGTTTTAATCTGCACACTTCCAATTCCACTAACCTTGCATTGGGTATCATTACCCAGCAAGACAACTCCACCATCAATCGGTTCCAGAGAGACGAACCAGTCTTTGTGAGGACACATGTGGAATGTACAACCAGAGTCCAGAATTCACTCAGTCTTGCTCCATTTGTCACCGGAGCTAACAGATAACATAACATCGCCTTCTAAATCACTTTCAACAACACTAGCTTCAGCGGACTTTTCTCTCTCTTGCTTGTTTTTCAACTTAAAGCATTCAGTCACATCATGACCATGCTTCTTGCAGTACTTGCAGGATTTGTTGGACTTACGTCCTTTGGACTTGGATCTAGAATTTTTATTGCTACTCCCTGATTCAAGTGAACGACCCCTTACAGTCAAGCCTTCACCTTTGTCCTCAGACTTAATTTCAAAGTCAAACTTTTCTTTGGACAATAGGTTTGACTTAACATTTTCGAAAGTAAGGGTATCACTACTATTACCATACATCATAATTTCTTTGAAATGCTTGTATGATTTAGGGAGAGAGACAAGAAATAAAACAGCACGATCCTCATCGTCAATTATGACATCAATATTTTCCAAGTCCAATAAAATAGATTTGAATTTATCCAAGTGAGATTTAATAGAAGTATCTTCCGTCATACGGATTGTGTACAGACGCTCCTTCAGGCGCAGTGTGTTCGCTAGAGTTTTGGCCATGTAAAGCGTATCCAGCTTGGACCATAAATCTGACGCTGCCGTTTCACTTACTACCTCACGTAGAACCTCTTTAGATAGGCACAAAAGAATGGTTGAATGTGCCTTGTCATCCAAATCTTCCCAAGTTTCTTCTGTCATTGCAGCCGGTTTCTTCTTCTTCCCAGCTAGTGCTTTCTTCAAACCGTTCTGGGTTAGAACGGCTTCCATTTGAACCTTCCAGATAGAGAAGCTAATTTTCCCGTCTAACTTCTCGATATCGAACTTAGTAACAGTCGACATCTTTGAAAATAACTCTCAATTAAATCGCTCTGATACCACTTGTTAGGAATATAGCGGAATAATGCGGAAGCGAAGAATCGAAAATTGAGAATTATAGAAGTTAAATAATAGGGAAAATATAAAATGACAAAATTAGGAAATTGATGAATTGGGAAAATATAAAATATATAGGATGTGTGGAGAATGGAGGACGTGCGCATGCAGAACGTGAAACATGGAGAATGGCGCCAAGTGTGTAGTCTTGCCAAAGAATTTGAGCCACAATTCTAACAATTTGAATAAGAGGCGTTAATGGAAGAAAAAATATGAAGAAAGAAGCATCGGAAGGAAAAGCGCTTCAATAGGATTGATCACCTACGAGGTCAATGTACAAATAATTACTAGAAATTTATAGTGGTTTTATCCATAGGTATTAGATCCAAAGGGAATCCCAAAAGCTTGTCGGGCAGCTGTCGTGCATGTAGGGTGTTTATTCGAGAAATAAGTTTAAAAATATTTCTATTTGAAAACTAAGATTTCAAAGTATTCTTGTGAGGATTTTTTATTTTTATTTATTTATTTTTTTGTGTGGGGCCAAGTCTTACAAATAAAATCAAATTTAAAAATAAAATTAAAAAGTGGTCCAAGTCTTATAAATAAAATGAAATTTTAAAAATTAATATAAAAAATTGGAGTGATCAACCAAGCATATGCGTTGGTTCGTGCACGCGCCGTGCGTGTGTGTGTGTGTGTGTATATATATATATATATATATATTCCAAAATTAACTAACAATCCCTAGCCTTTATCTTTCGCAACTCGCTCCTTCCCCAACAAATGCAATGGTCCGCTCCTTCTCTAACAAATGCAAAGCTTCGCTCCTTCTGTAATCTCCCGATGTTTGCTGGTGTCACCTGGTCCTTCTCCAACCGGACCAACCGTCTTCTGCTCGTCCTCTACTTGCTCTGCGTTGCCTGCACGTCTTTGATGAGTTCTCGTCGTCGCCGGTCACTGGCGACATCAACTGGTACTAAGTTCATTAATGGCATATTAAATTTGCCTTAGTATTGCACTATTGCCTTTGCCAATTAACCCGTGTTACATGGTGAAATGAGTTTACTTATCTAAAATGGTAGAAATTAGTTATAGATCTAGGGTACGCCCTCTTCCCTTGTAAGTGAAATAGAGTATAATTACCTAAAATAAAGATGATCGATGATGAGAAATTTGATTTTTCTGAAAGGAATTGAAACAAGTTCACCTACCAGAAATGGTAGAAATTGTCAACTGATCTATGCTTACAAGTGAAATAGAGTAGAATTACAAAATAGAATGGTGAATGATAATGAGATCGAGTCGAGTTGTTTGCAAAAATGGAAGAATTTGGTGAGAAACGATTCGAGGGTGAACTAATCTATTGAGTTGGGGATCTAAGAAAAAATGCAAGAAATGGTGAATTAGGGTGAACACACTTTGTGATCTATGACGCTTTAAAAAATTGGAGCGAACAAGCATATGCATTAGTCCGTGCACGTGCCGTGCATATTTTTTTTTAATTGGATTTTTTTTCCCTTAAAATAACGTCGTTTTGAATGAAAAAAAAAAAAAAAAAAACATGATTTCCCAAATTAACCAAGAATCCCTATCCCTTCTCCAACAAACGCAAAGCTACTCTCCTTCTCTAATCTCTTGCCGTTTGCCGGTGTCGCCTGCTCCTTCTCCAGCTAGACCAGTCGTCGTCTACTCATCCTCCGGTTACTCTGCACCATTGTGCCGGCTGTACGTCTTCTCTAAGTTTTCGTTGTTGCCGTTGACATCGACTGGTACTAAGTTCATTAGTGGCATATTAACTTCTTTTTTTTTTTTTAATATAAAACTGGAAGGGGGAAACCCGAGTTGTAGTATAACAATTAGCTATAGTTATAAACCTCCCACCATCTAGGCACACCGGAAATATCGTCCTAAGATTTCATATTAACTTTAATTTGCCTTAGTATTGCACTACTGCTAGAGTTTCAATGATTTTTTTTTTATTAAAAAAAAATAGTTGGCCACCTAGGCACCTTAAGTGCTAGGCACTACCATAATACCGGACCACGATCAAGCACTCGCAATGTCAAACAACACATGATCCGGCTTATAGCACGGTAATCATGCGATCTATGCCTGTAGCTCTGATACCAACTGTAACACCCATAATTTTTTAAAACATTTAAAACTTATGAAATAAAGGCGAATCTATCATTAATACCCAACATAGCGAAAGTTAACAGTATAAGTATCGGGGCACTATGCCTGTTGGGTGGCATTGCTTTTGGTCGGGCTTTTTTTTTTTTTTTTTTTTTTTTTTACTTTATGTTTGTGGAATTCATCCCGTTATTAGGTTTTGCTGCCTTCCAAATTAGGGTCTAAGGCATTCTGCAACATTGGATTGCACTTATATATAAGAATTAAGTAACTCAATTTCTCAATTAAACTTGTATATGCATGTTGAAACATTTATACATATTGCCTTGGTGTCATCCTAATAAAAACAAAGAACTATTCAAATAAAAAATAAAAAATTTGAAAATGATAGTCATCATCATCAGCTACAATATAATAGCTAGAAAGTTGTTTCCCCTTTTCTGCACATAATCTGCGGGCAGTATTGAAACAATAACTAAAAAAATAAAAAACTGAAACCAACTCCAATCACTACATACACAAAAGAAATCAAAACACAATAATCATTCACACTTCAAACCCACAATAATTAGAAAGTAACTATGCAAGTTCCAACAAACCAAAACATTAAAATTTAAAACCCCTTCATATTCAGTTCCAACATTAAACCACCAAATACATACATATAAAGAACATAAGAAGGTGAACAAGGTTCTATGTTCATAATTACTGAGTGCCACCACCTTCAACCACCCTTATCTTCTTCCTCCTCCCTCCCCTTCTAGGCTGCGGCCCATCGGCGGGGTCTCTACGCCTGTCACATGCTGGTGGAAGAGCAACACCATCATCATCAGCTCCCGGAGCATCATCACTTGGCGGGATGGGGAGATCAGGACGACTTTCAAGCCTCTTCTCTTCACCAATAAGCTTCAAAGCTTCAACACATGTTTCATTAATGGCAAAGTATCCTTGATGCCCCTCAGTTATATCTGTACTTTTCTCCAATTCATCCCTTGCCATCCAGCTTATGCCATGAATCACCCTCGTCTGCAGCATTCCAATATAAATGGCAAAAAATGAGTCAAATTTTGAATGAATACGTTAGGATCAAGAACTTACTGTCACATTTTCGAGAGGCAGGGTGCTAGGCTGGCTTGCCTTTTACAGCCTCAACCAATCTTAACTACTCAGTTTTTACTCCTGTGGTTTGACCCTTCACCATCTCTGCCTAATAATTCCCTAATCACCCATTGCTGGACTTGACCCTTCATGGATCTCCGTCCTACCTACGGAATGAATGGAATGAATTAGAGTTTCTAACTTACCAGGTGTTCTAGTTTTGATGCTAAAGGCATGAATCCTCGAGCAGGACGGTGGACGGGGTTGGTGATGATGCGACGTCCGATCAATTCAAACCATTTATCATACTCGCCTTCCCAGCTTCTATCGTCGTCATTAACCACTGCGCGCACAACATTTTCTTCGCGCTTTTCCCATTCTCTCACGTTTTTGTCGTGTCCGAGGCTCCAATCTGCGCACCCTTTCCCTCTCCCGTCGATCTTGTGCAGTTTTGGTTCTGTGTCGAAGTTCGCCAGCGGCTGCTGCTTGAACTTTCCGAACTGACGGAGAACTCGGTCCGGCAGGTGCCACTCTACAACCTCGTACATTATCAGAGGCGACCTCGTCATCCAAATGCCCTCCCCGGCTTTGCAGTAATCTGGGTACTCATCTTAGGGTCTCCACTCAAACTGCACTCGAAATACCTTTAGAGGCACCGAAAGAACTGCCCTCCCGACGCTTTCAATGCCTGATAGAAGAACTCACAAAAAACGGAGGAGTCCGCCTAACCCTTGCGTCGCAGCGATGGAGAAAACTCTGACAGGAGAGGAACTGAAGAGGCAGACGCGAACTGAAGAGCCACGGCAGTGAGAGAAAAATATTGAAATTGATTTGATCCCAATAATAACGCTACAACCCTCTACACACGCGCGATAATAATTAAGGGAAAGAAATAAAGACAGTGACAAACGACCACAATGACCCTAGCTACATATAAATTCATCAGCACATGAGATTCAAATACAAATAATCTGAACCGTTAATAACTAAAAATAAATGAACAAGATGTAGTCTCACGATCTCATCAAACTAGCATATCAAGCATATGCGTTAGTCCGTGCACGTGCCGTGCGTATTTTTTTAAATTTACATTTAACACTAATATAATTTATATGTTATATTTTATTTTATAATTACAATACTATTAAGTTATAAACTTTATAAAATTTTTTATAACTTTATATAGTTTATGAAAAGTGAGTTATACGGGTTGGCCCGAGAGTTGCACGGGCCAAACCCGTAGAAATCGCTTACAGATTTAGGATTTGCTTTTTTCACATGTGCAAGACAAAAAATAATACAAGTACAATAGAGTACAATTACTTAAAACATATATGAACAACGGTGAGAAATCTATTCTTCCTCCAAGTAAATGAATTCACATACCTGAAATAGTCGAAATCGTCGGAAAATCTAGGGTTTGTTGTTCCTGTTTAAGACTAAAAGTTATACCACTAAAATAGAAAGAATTACCAAAAAGGAAGGTGAATGATGACAGGATCGATTCGAGTTCTTTGAAAAAATGGAAGAATATGGTGAGAAGCGAGTCAGAGATGAACTACGACGAGGAGATTGATTATGTTGTATATCTACGCAATAATGGAAGAAAATGAGCGGGGGTGAAGCCACATTGTAATAGACGAGGCTCAATAAGGGTATGATTAGGGTAGGAATTTACCTGAACATGAATCTTCTCTTGTAAGCTTGGGTTCGATTCTTTGGAAGACTTCCACTGGGTTCTACAGAGATGAAGGTTAGGTATTATATATGATGAAATAGTAAGATTAGAAGTAGAGAAAATTCTATTGTAGTGTAGTGAGATGAGGGGAAAACCAGAGACACAGAGTGCCGACGAAGGTGCAGTGTCGACGACGGTCCTACGGTGGTGCCCGGAGCAGTGCCGACGACGGTACTACCGAATTGCTACTATGTGAAGTAATCGTTGAAGATGAGGAATACTGCTGCTCTGGTTTGTAGTGAGAAGTGAAGTACTGCTGGTCTGCTGCTATGGTATTGACGTATCGTACTGCTGCTTTGGGAAGAAATATTTTAGACACTTTTTTATTGCTGAAGAAAGTGTGTTTTAATGGCGCCAATTGATAATAATTTTCCGCCAAAATATTTTCACATTTCCCGATGTTTTATGTTAAAATTGATTTTTAAAATAAAACATTTAGAGACATTTATTATAAAATGTCATTAATTCTATATCTCTTTACTGACAAGTGTGTTATACGGGTTCACCCGTGGGTTGCACGGGCCAACCCTTATAACCCGCCTCCCACCACGAGTTAGATAAGCCGGGCCCAAAATGGGTTGCGTCGAAAAAATGTCTACCAGTCCCGTAAAAAAAAGGGGTTGGGCCCAGTTTGATGGCTCTAGCTCTTATAGTCTTCCTTGGTGGAAATGAATTCACTTACCTAAAATAGCAGAAATCCGTTACAAATCTAGTCTTTGCTTTTTTTCATATGTGTAAGACTAAAAATAATACAAGTTAAATAGAGTACAATTACTTAAAACATATATGAACAATGATGAGAAACCCATTATTCCTCAAACTAAATGAACTCACATACCTGAAGTGGTCGAAACTGTCGGAAAATCTAGGGTTTGTTGTACATGTTTAAGACTAAAAGTTATACAACTAAAATAGATAAAATTACCCAAAAGGAGGGTGCAATAATCCTTTACAAATGCTGCTCCATTCGTTTGTGTAAAATACAAATCTAGAAATGGTGAAGCAACAAAAAGGTTAGGGATTAGAGATTACAAAGTTAAAATTGTCATTTAATAAATATACCCCATCAGTTGCTCAAAAATGCTGCCCACCCTAGTGTTTCAATTTTTGGCTGATTAGCCCAATCACCCAAAGCCAAGTTACTAAACACTTTTAAACAGCTTATTGACCGATCAATTAGCTAATTTTGATCAAATCAGCCAATTTTTGGTTGATCAGTCAATAACCAAACACCCCCTTAGAAGATTAATAGGGCGTTGAGTTGGGAGGAGAGAATTACGCGAAAATTAATTGTAATTTCATGGGGAAATAATATATATATATATATATATATATATATATATATATATATATATATATATATATATATATATATAAGGAATACACGTTAATTCAAAAAAGGTAAACATTAATACCTAATTCATTAATTAATCTATATTCATAATATTCCGTGTAATGTTAATTAATTTTTGGTTATATATATTATATAATACCATATAAAGAAAACACGTTAATTATTCCCTAATTCAAAAAATGTACACGTTAATAATATTTCCATAATTAATTAGTCTATATTCATAATATTCCTTGTAATATTAATTAATTTTTGGTTATTATATATATATATATATATATATATATATATATATATATATATATATATATATATATATATATATATATATATAAAACATAATACCATATTAGGAATACACATTAATTATTTCCTAATTCAAAACATGTACACGTTACTAATATTTCCATATCATTACTTTCAGTTACATAACTTAGCCGTTCTGCCATCACTCAGTTATAAATTGGTTCAACCAATTCCGATTCCGTGTAATATGACCATAATAATATTTTCATGATTAATTTGTTTATATTTTGTCATATTTAAAATATTTTTTATTCAATTGACTTATTTATGATATAGTTCAACCAATTCCGTGTAATATTTCCATAATTAATTAGTTTATATTCTGCCATATTTAAAATAATTTTTATTCAATTAATATAGACATGTACTATTACGCTCCTCCAATTTTCTATAGTATGTCACGAAGCATAATTAACTAATTAATACTTAAATAAAATTTATTATTAATTTGACTATTCATATTAAGCAATTATATAAATAAAATATACTATTAGTTAAACTGTGCAACGCTGATGTGAGCATAATTAATATATTTTTTCTTCTACAACATTATCATAAATAATTAATATATTTTTTCTTCTACAACATTATCATAAATTAATATTATGCTAATTAATAATTAATAGAATCCATCAATAAAAGTTTGCCTGTTAATTGTCGGAGCGTTATGCTGTGCAGCCGTGTGCACCATGCATGGTGCACACGGTTGCAAAAACGACGTCGTTTTGACCTCCGACTAAAAAAAAATCAGTTTTGATTGTCGTTAACGACGTTATGTTTTGCATAATTTGAACTATATAGTTCATTCATTCTGGATATATATAGTTCATTCATTCTGGATATATAGTTCATTCATTTTGGATATATAGTTCATTCATTTTGGATTTATATTTCATTCATTCTGGATATATAGTTCATTCATTCTGGATATATAGTTCATTCATTCTGGATATATAGTTCATTAATTCGTGATATATAGTTCAAATTATGCACAACATAACGCCTTTAACGGCAATCGAAACTGATTTTTTTTTTTTTAAGTCGGATGCGTCGTTTTTAATCAAAACAACGCCGTTTTGCAACCGTGTGCACCATGGTTGCACGGCATAATTTGCATGCGCCGTGTGCGTATGGTGATTATTTGAGAAACAAGTTTAAAAATTTGCCAAGGACCTTGTGATCCACTAGCACCAAGTTGCTCTCATATATGGGAGGTTGTGGGTTTGAGTTTCAGTGGAGGCGGACTATTGGCTCTTTTAAAAATTTCTCTATTTGAAAATTAAGATTTCAAAGTATTCTAGTTAGGGATTCTTTTTTTTTTTTTTTTTTTTTTTTTTTTTTTTTGCCCAAGTCTTACAAATAAAATCAAATTAAAAAAATAATTTTAAAAATTGGAGTGATCTATTTCAAAGTATTTTTGTTAGGGAAAACCTTTTTTTTGGGTGGCCCAGGTCTTACAAAAAAATGTAATTAAAAAATTAGAGTGATCAAGCATATGCGTTGGTCCTTGCACGTGTGTGTGCGTTTTTTTTTTTAAATTGTTTTTATTTTTCACTCAAAATGACGTCGTTTTGAGCCAAAAAAAAAAAAAAAAAAAAACCTAATTTCCTAAATTAACCAAGAATCACTAGCCTTTCTCCAACAAACACAAAGCTCCGCTCCTCCTATCTCTCGTCATTTGCCGGTGCCGCATGCTCTTTCTCCAGCCAAACCAGCTGTCATATGCTCGTCCTCCACTTACTCTGCACCGTTACGCTGCCTGTACGTCTTCTCTATGTTCTCATCGTCGTTGATTGCCAGTCGCCGGTGACACCAACGGGTACTAAGTTCATTAGTAGCATATTAACTTTAATTTGCCTTAGTATTACACTACTGCTAGAGTTTCAATGATATTTTTTTAAAAAATAAAATTAGTTGGCCACCTAGGCACCTTAAGTGCTAGGCATTCCCAGAATACCCGATTAGTCTAAGGCATTCTGCAATATTGAATTGCATTTATATATAACAATCAAGTATCTCAATTTTTCAATTAAACTTGTATATGTTGAAACATTTATACATATTGCATTGGTCTCATCCTAATACAAACAAAGAACTATTCATATAAAAAATAAAAAAATTTGAAAATGATAGTCACCATCATCATCAACCACTGCACACTCACGATGAGAACGGAATGGATTGTATTGAATAATGTAATTACAATTGTATAGATTACATGTAAGTCTCAAGGAGACTGGATAGGGAATCATAATCTAACTCAAATACATAGAGTCCTAATACTCCACCTCAAACACAAGGTACACTGGTGACTTGTAGCTTGTCCCTAAGAAAAGAAAACCGAGGACCATGTAAAGCCTTTGTAAAGATATCTGTCAATTGATCATTGGTTGAAATAAAGTTAACTTGTATATCTCCATTCGCAACTATGTCTCTAACAAAATGATAATCAATTTCTATATGCTTGGTTCGAGCATGAAAAATAGGATTTGCACACATATATGTAGCTCCAAGATTATCTCACCGCTTGGGAGTGAGCACGTTAGTTATACCGATTTCTCGTAGGAGCGAGAGAGTCCGAATTACCTCAGCACAGACATCTGCTAAAGCTTTATATTCGGCTTCAGTAGATGATCTAGCAATAGTTCGTTGTTTCTTGCAGACCCATGATATAAGATTAGAACCAAGAAAATCAGCATACCCACTGGTTGACTTACGATCATCAAGACAGCCAGCCCAATCAGAATATGAGAAAGCATGTAATTCTCTGGATACTGATTGCCTAATTCGCAGACCAGAGGTGATAGTTCCCTTTACATACCTTAGGATGCGTTTCAACTGCTTCCAATGAGAGATTATAGGCGCATGCATGTGCTGACATAATTGGTTTACTGCAAAGGACATATCTGGGTGAGTAACTGTAAGATATTGTAAAGCACCAGCCAAAACTCCTATACTGTGTGGCATCATCATATAAATCATTATTGAAGACAGTGGGTTTTGAAACAGATATGGGGGTGGCTAAAGGTTTACAGTCTGTCATGCCAGCCTGTTTTAAGATATCTGTCATGTATCTTTGTTGAGAGAGCGAAATTCCATCCTTACATTTAATGGTTTCAATCCAAAGAAAGAAACCAGGTTCACCAAGATCCCTAATCTTGAATGTAGATGACAGTGCAGTTAGAAGAGTACTGATGTGACTGTGATCATTGCCCATTACAAGAATGTCATCAACATAGACAAGAACATAAATGAACCTGAACCTTGTGAGTAGTAAAACAATGATACATCTGTTTTTGAAGCTTTAAAGCTTGTTGTCATCGAAAAGGTATGTAATTAAACGATTAAACCAAGCTCTATGAGCCTGTTTTAATCCGTATAGAGAACCTTTTAATAGACAAACATGATTAGGAAACTGTTTATCAATATATCCCGGTGGTTGCTTCATATAAGCAGTCTCAGATAACTTCCCATTCAAAAAAGCATTGTGCACATCAAACTGCTTAATAATCCCACCAGAAGATATAGCCAAAGATAGAAGTAACCTGATAGAGTTAATACCATCCGAGGTCCTCCGAGTATAGTGATTTTGTCACGTTTAGTCCTAAACTTTCAAATTGATCATTCATAGTCCTTCGACTTTCAAATTTAACCATTCGTGGTCTAAGTTAACCACACATGGTCCTTCAATTATTAAATTTTAACCAACCATGGTCCTTTCAAGAGGACCACAATTGGTTAAATTTCGAAACTTGAAGGACCATGGGTGGTTAACTAGGACCACGAATGGTTAAATTTGAAAGTCGAAGGACCACAGATGGTCAATTTGAAAGTTTAGGACTAAACGTGACAAAACCACTATACTCAGATGACCTCAGATGGTATTAACTCTAACCTGATAGTAGTGGGTTTGACCACTGGACTGAAGGTGTCAAAAAAATCCTTACCAGGTACTTGATTAAATCCTTTAGCTACTAACCTTGCTTTGTAGCATTCGATTGACCCATCAGCTTTCCTTTTGGTGCGAAAAACCCATTTGCACCAAATAATATTCATATCAGACTGTGATGGAACAAGATACCAAGTTTCATTCTGAAGAAGCGCATTAAACTCTTCATCCATTGCCTTGCGCCACTCATCATGGTTGACAGCCTGTGTATAACAAGTAGGTTCAGTTTGGCAAACCTGAGTAGATAGAGCCAAAAGGGGACCTTCACCATGACTCCGAGTGGCCATGGAGTGGGTTCGGACCGTGGGCCGTGATGATCGCCCTCTCGGCCGGCCATGACGACTCTGGGTAGGGGCTGCTTCGTTGTGCGCCGAGGGCTCATCTTAGACCTGGTCTGGCTGGCTGAGATCGTTGCTGGATGGAACCGGTTCAGGTGGAGTGGGTCGAACCGGAATGGAGGATGAAGCCGGAATGAGAACGGATTCATCCCATGGTTGAGTTGCCTGAACGGGTGGTGCCTGCAAAACTGTCTAAGTGAAAGGAAATACACCTTCATCAAACCGAACATGCTTGCATATATATATATATATATATATATATATATATATATATATATATATATATATATATATATATATATATATATATATATATATATATATATATATCTTATTAGTTTGAAGGTCCATGCACCTATACCCCCTAAATGACTCAGGATAACCAAGAAAGACACAAGGAGAAGATCTGGAAGATATTTTGTGACGATTATAGGGATGTAGGTACGGATAACATAGACAATTAAAGACACGAAGAAAAGAGTATGACGGAGGGAATTTATGCAACATGAGATGAGGATTTGATTTATTTAATACAGTAGATGACATCCTGTTAATTAAATAAACCGTAGTCTCAAATGCATAATACCGAAACTTAGAGGGAACAGAAGCACAACTCAAGAGAGCTAAACCTGTTTCAACAATATGTCTATGCTTTCTTTCAACACGACCATTTTGTTCATGAGTGTATGCACAAGATTGTCTATGAATAATGCCTAGTTCAGCCAAGGTGGAATGTAACTTTTTGTATTCAGCTCCTAGATAAGACTGTATGGATTTAATCTTACGATTGAAGGATCGCTCAACCATAGCACGAAACTTATAAAATATGACATAAAGATCAAATTTCTGCTTCATAGGAAAAAAAACCAGGTGTAACGAGAATAATCATCAACAAAGATGACAAAATAACGATAACCATTGGAGGATAGCAAAGGAGCTGCGCTGGTCCCCAAATATCAGTGTATATCAAATCAAGAACATCGGAATTATTAGACTCAACACGTGCTAAAGGGAAACGTGCAGATTTTCCCAATTGACACGCTGAACATAGACTAGAATTACAACGAATAGTACGACTAGAGCCACTAATCGCACAAGACTGAAGAATTTGACTAAGGACACGCTGATGAGGATGACCCAAATGATCATGCCAAACCGAAGCGGAAGCACGAGCAGAGAGAAACACGGAAGGAGACGAACTTGAAACATGCAAAGTGTATAGGTCACCGGAACTACTGCCCCGTAGGAAGATTTCCTTGGTGGTGATATCTTTCACAAGAAAAAAAGAAGGATGAAACTCAAAGAACACATTGTTATCTGTAGCAAAACGTTGAACAGATAATAAAGAGGTAGACAGACCAGGAACATGCAATATATCAGACATCGTAAAAGACCTAGAAGGGGTATCAAAAGTAGCATGACCAACATGACTAATAGAAAGGCCCATACTATCACCGACACGTAAAGTGTCATTACCAGTGTACTTCTCCGAGGTAGAAAGGGCAGCTACGTCTGGAGTTGCATGATTTGTGGCTCCAGTGTCCGGAACCCAAGTATGAGAATTTGACGAGATTTTAGTTCTCAAACCATCCTGAAACTCTAAATTAGCCTGAGAACCCAGAGCCCCTGAATAACGCTGAAAACAATGGGCTCCCGTGTGACCGAAACCTTTACAAATTTGACACAGATTATCATAGCGCCAAAAACAATTAGTTCCCGTGTGACTGAAACCATTACAAATTTGACCCGAATCATTATAGCGCCAAAATAATTGGCTCCCATGTGACCGAGACCATTACAAATTTAACACGGAATATTAAAGCTACGTCTGTCTGCCACGACCCATGCGTGAAAGATTTGTCCGTATGTGCCTTTGCAATGTTATTATCGGCGAACGGGTGATTCTGATTCTGTTGATTCTGCTTCAAATTGTTTGCCGAAGAAGAGTTGCAGCACCGCCCAACCTTAATTAGCAAACATAGCTAACTGCATGGTGATTACGTAAGTTGTTATTTCATTCTCTAATTTACTTTGCAATTATTCATGGCAATAATAATTATCATGAATCCTAGTTAATTGATACCAGATGAGAACATAATGAATTATATTAAATAATGTAATTACAATGGTACAGATTACAGATATATATAAGGAGGAAGTCTCAGGAAGAGAAAATCATAATCTAATTCATCTCAAATACATAGAGCCCTAATACACACAACATTTTGTTCACGTTTTTCCCATTCTTTCCCGTATTTGCTTTGTCTAATGCTCCAATCAGCTACGACTTTCCCTCTCCCGTCGATCTTGTGCAATTTTACTTTAGTGTCGAAGTTCACCAGCGTTGGCTGCTTGAACTTTCTAAACTGATACAGAACCCGGTCCGACAAGTACCACTCTACAACCTCGTACATATGAACAGATATTACATTGGAACAGAGTTTTCAATAGCAAAAAAAAAAAAAAAAAAAAAAAAAAAAACCCCTTCGGTGAAACTACAACAGAAAGTTGTTTTCCCTTTTCTGCACTTCATCCGCACTTAATCTGCACTATTGAAACAATAAATAAAAAATTGAAACCAACTCCAATCACTACATACACAAAAGAAATCAAAACACAATAATCATTCACACTTCAACCCCATAGTAATCAGAAAGTAACTTTTAACTTACCAGGTGTTCTAGTTTTGATGCTAAGGGCATGAATCCGCGAGCAGGACGGTGGATGGGGTTGGTGATGATGCGACGTCCGATCAATTCAAACTATTTATCATACTCGCCTTCCCAGCTTCTATCGTCGTCATCATCACCCACTGCACGCACGACATTTTCTTGGCGCTTTTCCCATTCTCTCACGTATTTGTCGTGTCGGAGGCTCCAATCTGCGCACCCTTTCCCTCTCCCGTCGATCTTGTGCAGTTTTGGTTCTGTGTCGAAGTTCGCCGGTGGCTGCTGCTTGAACTTTCCGAACTGACGGAGAACTCGGTCCGGCAGGTGCCACTCTACAACCTCATACATTATCAGAGGCGACCTCGTCATCCAAATGCCCTCCCCGGCTTTGCAGTAATCTGGGTACTCATCCAAGTTGTCCCCTTAGGGTCTCCACTCAAACTGCACTCAAAACGCACAATTAAGTAAGTTTGCAAGTTCATGTTGTGTATAGATTTATCTTAGGGTCCGTTTGGAAAGCAGGAAAATGACTTCTGGAAAATGTTTTCTGGAAAATGAGTCATTTTCCGGAAAACATTTTCCTTTCCACTGTTTGGTTGCATTATGGAAAACTGTTTTTCTGTGTTTGGTTCATTTTCTGGAAAATGAGTAGAATTGTATAATTAAACATTTTAATTATTTTATTTAGAATATTACAACATGTATAATAATATATAATAATATAATATTAATTTTAAATATAATAAAAAATAGCTAAGTTTTTCAAAAAAAAAATTAATAATATATCAAAAATATTATGGTGGTGGTGGTGGTGGTGTAGTGGTAGTGGTGTTATTCGTTATATAATAATAATAATAATAATAATAATAATAATAATAATAATAATAATAATAATAATAATAATAATAATAATAATTGGTGGTGGTATGACGGTGGTGGTGTGGTGGCGACGGTGGTTGCGGTGGTATGGTGGTGGTGGTGGCGGCGACGGTGGTGTGAAGGTGGTGGTGTGGTGGTGGTGGCGGTGGTATGGTGGTGATGGCGGCGGCGGTGGTTGCGGTGGTATGGTGGTGGTGGCGGCGGCGGTGTGATGGCGGTGGTGTGGTGGTGGTGGCGGTGGTATGGTGGTGATGGCGGTGGCGGTGGTATGGTGGTAGTGGTGGCGGCGATGGTGGTTGTGGTGGTATGGTGGTGGTGGCGGTGGTAGCGGCGACGGTGGTTGCAGTGGTATGGTGGTGGTGGTGGCGGCGACGGTGGTTGCGGTGGTATGGTGGCGGTGGTATGGTGGTGATGGCGGCGGCAGTGGTATGGTGGTAGTGGTGGCGGCGACGGTGGTTGCGGTGGTATGGTGGTGGTGGTGGCGGCAGCGGTGGTGTGAAGGTGGTGGTGTGGTGGTGGTGTGGTGGAGGTGGTGTGGTGGTGGTGGCGGTGGTATGGTGGTGATGGCGGTGATGGTGGTTGTGGTGGTATGGTGGTGGTGGCGGTGGTAGCGACGACGGTGGTTGTAGTGGTATGGTGGTAGTGGTGGTGGTGGCGGCGATGGTGGTTGCGGTGGTATGGTGGCGGTGGTGGCAGTGGTTGCGGTGGTATGATGGTGATGGGGGTGGCGGTGGTAGTGGTGGCGGCGACAGTGGTTGCGGTGGTATGGTGGTGGTGGTGGCGGCGGCGGTGGTGTGAAGGTGGTGGTGTGGTGGCGGTGGTATGTGGTGGTGGTGGCGGCGGCGATGGTGGCGGTGGTATGGTGGTGGTGGTGGTAGTGGTTGCAGTGTTGGTGGTGGTTGTGGTGGTGGTGTGATGGTGGCGGGGTATAGTGGTGGTGGCGGCGGCAATAGTGGTGGTGATGGTGGTATGGTGTTGATGATGTTGGTGGTGGTGTGATGTTGGTGTAAAAGTTGGAAAATGACTTCCCCCCCAAAAAAGGGGAAGTCATTTTCCTCCAAAACAAGCCTATTTTCCAAAGTCAACGGAAAATGATTTCCGTTGACTTGATTTTCCAGGCACATCCAAACACTGAAAACTTGGAAAATGATTTCCAGAACTCATTTTCCAGGTTTCCAAACACACCCTTAGTACATACTTCTAGCAAAAAGGTTGAATCACAATCCTAAGGCTCAACAGAGCATTTGGAAGGAGGTAAACAGGCCTAATTTTAGTGCGTACAAGAAATTTGACCACTTTGAACATATATATAATCCCTACACCTGTAGCCACCAAAATTCGAACATTGATATCTTCTTTCAAATACTGTTAAGTTCGACAATTTTAATACGTACCTGATCGCAGGTCATGTGGTCAAGTTGATCTCTATATGCTTTCAAGACATGATTGGCTACATCTTCAAAGCATCGTTCACAAGACCACCTATAATAAACATATATAATGTATTAAGTACTATATTTATAGCTTGGGTTAGCTAGTGGCTTCTCGAATAAAGTCATGTAGTATTGGAATAATGTTGAAAGAAATTAATATAAAAATTGATATATTAGGTTATATACCTGGCACCCCTAAGTCGATCTGGTAAGTCTACAGGAAATGATAACATTTTTGGGGAGAATAATGCAATATGCTCCCAAACCCAAAGTTGAAGAAGAATGAGAGCTCCACCAATTATACTTGCACTCTTCGTTGTTGCCTTACACATACTTCGATACAAGTAAGCAAGAACAGCACTGCCCTAACTGTATTCACTAGCACCCTCCAAATCGGCAATATGGTCTAAGAAACATAACCTTACCATGTTGTTTGATGTGGTGGGGAACAACATTCCACCTAGTAATTGCATGATACGCAGTCGGGCCATGCGCTGTACATCTTCTTCTATGGAATGCTCAGTCAGCGATATCGGGTTCTGCAAACAAGTAATGACCAAACGAGAGGCCACAGGAATCGATTCTTTTTCCGGTCTAACACCGAGGAGATCATGGCATGTGACACACCACTCTTCACTAGTTCGTTGGGGGAAACTGCCCGTCACGGCCAAGCCATCAACTCGTAGTCCTAAGAGCATCTCAACATCCTGCAATGTGATTGTGACTTCCCCAAAAGGGAGCTGGAAACAATGGGTTTCAGGTCGCCACCTATCCACCATTGCAGTGATTAGAGGCGACCTCTTCATCCAAGTTGTCCCCGTAGGGTCTCCACTCAAACTGCACTCAAAACGCACAATTAAGTAGTTTGCAAGTTCATGTTGTGTATAGATTTATCTCTCAAAAACGTTTAATCTCTAATCCGAGAGGACATTTGGAATGAAGTAAATTATCATTTTTAGAAATCATAGTAAAATTCAAACTCAGGACCTTTCATAAATTGCACACATGCCTTACTAACTTGATCAACTCATTTTTTTTTACTATGTGTATTTTATACTTATACCTAAACATGCATGTACTATATATATATACATATAATTACTAGGGTTATATATGGGGTGGGGTGGGGTGGGGGAGGGGTAGCTGCCCACTGTGTAGCTCCGCCCCTGGACAGGGCCAAATAGATCTGTCCACTTTGGACATAATTTTCATATTACATCGATGTTCAAATCTTAGTCTCTTTTTTCAAATATTACCTACTGAACCATTGAGTTAAGCTCATGCAGACAATCTTAATACATACCTGATCGCAGGTCATGTGGTCAAGTTGATCTCTGTATGCTTTCAAGACATGATTGGCTACATCATCAAAGCATCGTTCACTAGTAGACCACCTATAATAAACATATATAATGTGTTAAGTACTATATTTATAGCTTGGGTTAGCTAATGGCTTCTTGAATAAAGTCATGTAGTATTGGAATAATGTTGAAAGAAATTAATATAAAAAGTGATATATTAGATTATGCACCTGGCACTCCTAGGTTGATCTGGTAAGTCTACAGGAAATGATAACATTTTTGGGGAGAATAATGCTATATGCTCCCAAACCCAAAGTTGAAGAAGAATGAGGGCTCCACCAATTATACTTGCACTTTTCGTTGTTGCCTTACACATGCTCCGATACAAGTAGGCAAGAACAGCACTGCCCCAACTATATTTACTAGCACCCTCCAAATCCGCAATATGGTCTAAGAAACATAACCTTACCATGTTGTTTGATGATGAGAAATTTGAATTGATTTTTCTCAAAGGAATTGAAACAAGTTCACCTACGAGGTCAATGTACAAATAATTACTAGAAATTTATAGTGATTTTATCCATAGGTATTAGATCCAAAGGGAATCCCAAAAGCTTGTCGGGCAGTTGTAGTGCGTGTAGGGTGTTTATTCGAGAAATAAGTTTAAAAATATTTCTATTTGAAAAATAAGATTTCAAAGTATTCTTGTTAAGATTTTTTTTTTTTTTTTTTTTGTGTGTGGGGCCCAAGTCTTACAAATAAAATAAAATTAAAAAATAAAATTAAAAATTGGCCCAAGTTTTATAAATAAAATGAAATTTTAAAAATTAATATAAAAAATTGGAGTGATCAACCAAGCATATGCGTTGGTTCGTGATCAACCAAGCATATGCGTTGGTTCGTGCACGCGTCGTGCGTGTATATATATATATATATATATATATATATATATATATATATATATATATAGGGAATGGATCAGATGCATTTGAGGCTTCCCGTGCGGTTGTGCGGTTGGAAGCACAGAGACTCCGAAACTTGTCTGTGTTTAAGAATGAGTAAACAGTGGCTAAGAAGAAACAAAACAGTAAAGGTTAAGTTAGATTATCTGCACAACTTCACTTGCGTACAAAGAAATGTGGTTAAGAATGAGTAAACTGTGGCTAAGAAGAAACAAAACAGTGAGAGGTTAAAGTACACACTCACGCATATTAAGTACACAACTCACGCACATCAAGCACACAACTCACGCACTTTAAGTACAAAAGTCGGGCACATTAAGCACTACACACTCACGCACATTAAGTACAAAACTTACGCACCTTAAGCATAAGACTCACGCACATTAAGCACAAAACTCACGCACATTAAGGTTGTGTTGTTATTGAGCTATGGCCAATTCCTAACTCAAGTCCTTCAAATGATAATACATCAGGTTGTTGCAGGCTCAAGCAAGCAACCAACAAGATTGAAACGCACATTAAGGTTGTGTTGTTATTGAGCTATGCCCAATTCCTAACTCAAGTCCTTCAAATGATAATACATCAGGTTGTCTCAAGCAAGCAACCAACAAGATTGAATATGTCTCTGCATAGCATCAGAAAATAAAAAACAACAAACTAAAGAACAAAAAAAAACATACATAGATATCGTAACGTAACGATCGAAACGCAAGGTGAAGAAAGAAGTACATACCCAGTAATCCAAGTGAGAAGAAAGAGAAGGGAGATGCCATGGGCTGGATCGGACTTTGTGTGAAAGTTGGTGAAAATCATTAACATTAAATAAATTTGTGGTGGGGTGAAAAGTGAGTTATACGGGTTGGCCCGTGGGTTGCACGGGCCAAACCCGTAGAAATCTCTTATAGATCTAGGGTTTGCTTTTTTCACATGTGCAAGACTAACAATAATACAAGTTAAATAGAGTACAATTACTTGAAACATATATGAAAAATGATGAGAAATCCATTATTCCTCAATGTAAATGAATTCACTTACCAGAAATGGTCGAAATCGTCGAAAAATCTAGGGTTTGTTGTACCTGTTTAAGACTAAAACTTATACCACTAAAATAGATAAAATTACCCAAAAGGAAGGTGAATGATGACGGGATCGATCCGAGTTCTACTTTGCAAAAATGGAAGAATATGGTGAGAAGCGGGCCAGAGATGAACTACGAGTCTACGACGACGAGATTGATTGTGTTGAAGTATATTTCACATCCCTGAGAAGGAAGTGATTGAAGTATAAGACCGAGTTGATTAGCTCTTAATCTCGTCAAAACGAGTTGGCATGTCATGAGTTGGGAAAGAAACTGGGCCAGGATCGACCCAACACGTTTCGAATCCGGGTTGAAATTTTTTGGCCCTACCCGACTAAGCACAGGCTGGCGAGCTAAACGGGCCAATTCAACATCCCTTTTTTTAATTATATTATTTTTAAAATATCTAAATATTCATATATACTAAAACTCAAACCCTAAGCCTATTTGTGAAGAACTAGAATATTTACCAACTATACACAAAGAAATTCTGGAACAAATCAAATGTCATGTGTACTAATATATAATATATGTTTAGATAATTAAATTTTAATTTATGTTTAGATAATTAGATTTTAATTTGTAATATAACAATAATTTATTTAATTTTTTTTTTTGAGTTTAATAATTTATTTAATTTAATTACATTTAACACTAATATAATTTATATGTTATATTTTATTTTACAATTACAATATTATTAAGTTATAAAGTTTATAAAATTTTTATGACTTTATATAGTTTATGTAATAAATAAACTTTATATTTTCTATATAAATATATTAATATTTATATAAAGTTACAATTAATCATATTAATTAATAACTCTAATAACATAATATAACTAAGTTACACACACACACACGAATGAATGCATGACTTGAATAATGAATAATAACACAAAAATATTTATAAAGCGTTATTAGAATAGTTGGTTTCTATAATGTTAGAATAATTGTCAGATTTGTGGTTTGATTCTTGTAGTAAACATTAATTTTAAACACTAATTTAAACATCAAATATTTCAAAATATAATTAAATAAATTTGGGGTGGGATGAAAAGTGAGTTATACAGATTGGCCCGTGCAACCCACGGGCCTAACCCGTAGAAATCGCTTATAGATCTAGGGTTTACTTTTTTCACATGTACAATACTAAAAATAATACAAGTGAAATAGATTACAATTACTTACAACTTATATGAACAATGTTGAGAAATCCATTCTTCCTCAATATAAATGAATTCACATACCTGAAATGGTCGAAATCGTCGTAAAATCTAGGGTTTGTTGTACCTATTTAAAACTAAAACTTATACCACTAAAATAGATAAAATTACCCAAAAAGGAAGGTATATGATGACGACATCGATTCGAGTTCTTTGCAAAAATGGAAGAATATGGTGAGAAACGAGTTAGAGATGAACTACGACAATGAGATTGATTGTGTTGTATATCTACACAAAAATGGTAGAAAATGAGCAAGGGTGAAACCACATTTGTAATAGACGAGGCTCTATAACAGTGAATGGAGCAACATGAGCAATTAATGGCCCATTTGAAAACTCAAAAAAATGACTTTCGAAAGTCATTTTCTAGATTTGGGGTTCGATTCTTATAGTAAACATTAATTTTAAACACTAATTCAAAATTCAAATACACAAAATATAATTAAATAAATTTGGGGTGGGGTGAAAAGTGAGTTATACGGGTTGGCCCGTGGGTTGCACGGGCCTAACCCGTAGAAATCGCTTATAGATCTAGGGTTTGCTTTTTTCACATGTGTAAGACTAACAATAATACAAGTTAAATAGAGTACAATTACTTAAAACATATATGAAAAATGATGAGAAATCCATTATTCCTCAAAGTAAATGAATTCACATACCTAAAATGGTAGAAATCGCCTGAAAATCTAGGGTTTGTTGTACCTGTTTAAGACTAAAACTTATACCACTAAAATAGATAAAATTACCCAAAAGTAAGGTGATTGATGACGGGATCGATTCGAGTTCTTTGCTAAAATAAAAGAATATGGTGAGAAGCGAATCAGATATGAACTACGACGACGAGATTGATTGTGTTGTATATCTACGCAAAAATGAAAGAAAATGAGCAAAGGCGAAACCATTTTATAATAGATGAGGCTCTATAACAGTGAATGGAGCAACATTAGCAATTAATGGTCCATTTGAAAACCCAAAAAATAACTTTCGAAAGTCATTTTCTAGATTTGGGGTTCTATTCTTGTAGTAAACATTAATTTTAAACACTAATTCAAACCTCAAATACACAAAATATATTTAAATATATTTGGGGTGGGGTGAAAAGTGGGTTATATGGATTGTCCCGTGGGTTGCACGTGCCAACCCGTATAACCCGCCTCCCACCATGGGTTAGACAGGTCGGGCCCAAAATGGGTTGTGTTGAAAAAATATATACCTGACCCGTAAAACGGACCCGTTTTGATGGCTCTAGCTCTTATAGTCTTCCTTGGTGGAAATGAATTCACTTACCTAAAATAGTAGAAATTGATTACAGATCTTGGGTTTGCTTTTTTCACATGTGCAAGACTAAAAATAATACAAGTGAAATAGAGTACAATTTCTTAAAACATATATGAACAATGATGAGAAATCCATTCTTCCTCAAACTAAATGAATTCACATACCTGAAATGGTCGAAACCGTCGAAAAATCTAGCATTTGTTGTACCTATTTAAGACTAAAACTTATACCACTAAAATAGATAAAATTACCCAAATGAAGGTGAATGATGACGAGATCGATTCGAGTTCTTTGGAAAAATGGAAGAATATGGTGAGAAGCGAGTCAGAGAATAACTATGACGACGATATTGATTGTGTTGCATATCTACGCAAAAATGAAAGAAAATGAGCAAGGGGGAAACCACATTGTAATATACGAGGCCCTATAACAGTGAATGGAGCAACATGGGCAATTAATGGTCCATTTGAAAATCCAAAAAAAATGACTTTCGTATACGGGCCAAACCGTATAACCGCCTTCCACCACAAGTTAGACAGGTCGGGCCTAAAATGGGTTGCGTTGAAAAAATGTCTACCCAGCCCGTAGAAAAAGGGATTGGGCCCAGTTTGACGACTCTAGCTCTTATAGTCTTTCTGGGTGGAAATGAATTCAGTTACCTAAAATAGTAGAAATTGCTTATAGATCTAGTGTTTGCTTTTTTAACATGTGCAAGACTAAAAATAATACAAGTGAAATAGAGTACAATTACTTAAAACATATATGAACAATGATGAGAAACCCATTCTTCCTCAAACTAAATGAATTCACATACCTGAAATGGTCAAAACTGTCGAAAAATCTAGGATTTGTTGTACCTATTTAAGACTAAAAGTTATACCACTAAAAGTTATTTTCCGGAAAATATTTTTCCAATTTCCAAAATATATCGTAAAAGTTCTGTTTGAACCAATTACAAGCTTAAGGTCTAAGTAATCATCTTGTACTCTAAGTAATCATTTTTTACAAAGATGTACAACATTTTGTAAGTGCACACCTTAAACCCCTAATCCCTAACCCTTAACCCCTAAAACCAACAAAATTGACCACACGGTGGATAACCAATGCACATCCCAACATCATATGATACACTGTACTAAGCGCACCAATGCACATCCCCAAACAAATATCCCAGTGACTAAAAAATCTCCAAATGCATAACCTCACACCAACAATGATACCCGATGCCCTCCAACCAATGCACAATCCATAGTCCTACGTTGCACCACATCTAGCGCCCAATGCATAGCTCAACAGCCTACGATGCACCATCCTCCTAAAATCATCGATTCATCAACATACCTAATAAAAAACATACTCCAAAAAAAAATGAGGACAAACATGAAGTCATGCCGAGTAGTCACAATCAGCACCGAAAAAAACAAAAGAATAATGAAGGAAAATGATCAAAAAAATTGCTAAAATCACGCAGCATAATCTATAAGGAAATCGCCTCCAAGGAAACTAGGTGGAAAAATACCTAAATTCCCCTAACATAAAAAATTAAAAAAAGGTTCAAAATACCTATTAAATCATATCAATAAGATATTGGCAAATGAAGAGCCCACATTAGAGCACCAGTTTTCATTTGGAGAGTGATTCTCATATGAGCCAGATCATAAATAAATAAATAAATAAATAAATAAATAAATAAATAAATAAATAAATAAATATATATATATATATATATATATATATATATATATATATATATATATATATATATATATATATATCAGTTCTCGTGCGGTTGGGTATCTCCCGTGCGGTTGTACAATTAAATATGACAATTGATCTTGTTTAAATCAACGTATAGGATTACCAAATTTAAAAAAAAAAAAAAAAAAAAAAACACACACAATGATAATTTGGTAATTTTTGCATCTAGGTCAAATTTAAGGTGTGTGGTTTTCCTTCTTCAGGTGTGTGGTTTTCCTTCTTAAGGTGCGTGGGTTGTATGCTTAAGGTGAGTAGTTGTTGAAGCTTAAGGTGCGTGATTTTTGTGTTTAATGTGCGTGATTTTTGTGCTTAAGGTGCGTGGTTTTTGTGTTTAAGGTGCATGGTTTGTGTGCTTAAGGTGAGTATTTGTTGAAACTTAAGGTGCGTGATTTTTCCTTCTTAAGGTGCGTTGTTTTTCTTCTTAAGGTGCGTGAGGAAAATACTTGGTGTACTCCCATTTTAAACTCCCAACTTGTACTCCCTCTCACATGCTCTTGATGTAGACATTTTTCTATGGACCCACATGATAGAAAATAACCAATCCTGGTTTGCCACCTCAGGGAGTATAAATGAGGGAGTAGAATTTTGGGAGTCTATGTAGTAGAACTCGGTGCGTGAATTGTTGGAAATTAAGGTGCATCATTTTAAAACCTTAGGTGCGTGGTTTTCCTTCAAGGTGCGTGATTTTTGTACTTAATGTGTGTGGTTTTTGTGCTTAAGGTGCGTGGTTTTTGTACTTAAGGTGCGTGAGTTGTGTTTAAGGTGACTAGTTGTTGAAACTTAAGGTGTGTGGTTTGTGTACTCAAGATGTGTCATTTTAATGCTTAAAGTTTGTCAACCGCACAACCGCATGGAAAGTTATACCCGCACCTGAACCATTTCCTATATATATACCCATGATTATATTTCATAGGCCTAAAAAATAACCACTCATGATGCTTTTAAAACGTCTCGTAGTTATTTTAAACTCGAGTTATTTAAAAAATTAAGACCGCAAGTGATTATTTTTAAAAACATGAATGGCCACAACTGGTAAACATTTTCCATGGAAAATGTTTTCTTCAAAGTGAAGGAAAATGTTAGTTTATGTTGTTTGGTTGGATGGAAAACATTTTCCATTGGAAAATGAATTCCTCAAAGTTGAGGAAAATGAATTCTTTGCAAAGGGGTGAGATTTTGTTTTTCACAAAGATTGGGAAGAAAAATAACATGAGTGTACCATTTTACCCTTATGAAAATTTCTTAATTACATAGACACCTATTTATTCATTTATCTTTTTAAGGGCTATTGGTCTTTATATTCATTATTCCTTATCTTTCTAAACTCAACCAAACAATGAAATTCATATTCTCAGTAATTTCATTTCCACCAACCAAACAATTAAATTTATTTTCCTGAAATTTATTTTCCATGGAATTTCAATTCCATTTCTCTTCAAATATTTTTCAGCGAACCAAACCAGCTATTAATAATTTGAGAGAACCGTATTTACTCTTTGTAGCAATTACGGAGTTCAGGAGTTGTAAGGGCTGTAGGTGTAATTAACAAAAGTGAGGGACGTGCAGGTTAATTAAACACGACAGACGCCGCACTTGCTCTCTGTGGCGGCGGCTGCTTCTGAAGTAAGTAAACTTCACAGTTCACAGAGCTCTTCCTTTCTTTCTTCTGTCAATGGAAATTCACAAGGTAAAGCTTCATACACTTTCTTCAATTCTTCCCTGCGCACAACTATTTTTGTTTTGACGAGGGGTTTATGCTACTATTTTTTCGTGTTTTATATGGAGAACTCGAGAATCTAAAACCCTTTTCCACGTTTCGCCGTGTGTGCAAAAGCTACTGGAGGAACGTTGACATTATTATTGGTGAAGAAGATGAATGTGATATTATATTATCAAGAAAATTTAAGTAATTTTAAGCGAAATGGATTGGAGGATGCCCTGTGTTAATTCCTCCCCCTGATTTCCTTATTGTAGAGCTGGATTTCATAGGCTTAAAAATGTGATAGTATTCAATTAGATGTCTTGGCTTTTTACAATGAAAATAGTAGATTTAACTTATCTGCAAAACAAGTTTAATGTTTGATTTTTGAAATAAGTTGCGTGGAAATATATAGCTATTTCACAAAGCATAGAGCCTTAGTCCATTTGTAGATGATTATCGCCTTCCTTGTCTCTTCTAATTACCTATAGGGATTCATAGGTTGTGTTTACTAATCAGTGAAAATCTCCCCTTTTTTTGGGGAAAGAAAAACAGAAATTTTTTTTATTTGAACATTTCTCCAACTTGAAAATTTGAGAATGGAGATGAAAAATTGGATAATTGAAGTAAACGGAGCTATAATCTACTATTTAAAAGTGAATAATCTATTAATCAATTGGTTTTAAACGCTAGTAGCATAAAAACAATGTTATTGTTTTCAAAATAATTTGAAGTTTTGAAGATTGTAATCTCTACCATATAGGGAAGGTGGACAGACTGGACACAAATTATGGGGATCCAAAAATAGAAAATGGACCACTGGAAGCAGATGGAGAGAGTAGAATAAACTTAGCAAGCACATGCAGTGATTGTATATAGTACAATAAATAAATATAGTGCCATAAGACTAAGAACACCGAGGACATGCTTTTCGAAATAGAACTGTGAGACATTTTCAGCTGTATTCTGCTCAGTTGAAAAGAACAGTGTACGTTTGAGTTTGTTCAGTTTGTTGGGTGGTTATATGGGTTGATTTTAAATTTTGTTTGGCTAAGGCACAGATAATGTGGTCTATAAAGTGTGAAACAGATTTACAACTTAGGCCTTTTTCAGAGGAAATTTTCAGGTTTTCACTTTGCAATGTTAAAATCCTGATTGTTCTTATGAAAAATTAATAAATAACCCTATGGTTAAGCTTCTGGAGACAACTTCCAACCGGAATTTCCATGTCTATGTAGTAATGGACTAATGGGTAATGAAAGATGTGGCTTCATAATCATAAAAGCACCTGACTTCCTCCTTGCGTTCAGTTAATTGCATATATTCCCCTCTGCAATAATATGCTAATTCAGTACACATGAAATCATGAATACAACATAGTTTCAATTTTTTTTTTTTGTTAATATTCAATTGATGAAATTTTCTTTTATTTATTGGTGCAGTGTTCATCTGATGATGGTGATGTTTCATTGAATCTGGAGCTTCCAACAAATGACCTCTGGTTCAAGAAAAAGAAGGTTGGAGTTTCTAAAGCATTCTATTATTCTTTCTGTTACTCTTATACCACACAGTCCTTTATTTGTCCGTAGTTTGCTTTAACATTTCCTTTTTCTGTTTATGATTATTTTTCATTCTTAGAAACTACTGGAGGACATGGGTTCTAATCCATTGGGACCTTTGCACGTACAAAGTTTTGCTACTGCTGATCAGCTAAAAACAGCATTCACTTTAATACTTCAACAAGCTAGAATCATAAACTTAGATGAGGTAAACCTCCCCCTCCCCCACTTTTTCTATAATCTTTGTGCTATTTGGACACCTCTAAAGTTGAAATAACTAAAGTATAGTGAATTAATAGCTTCCTTATTGTAGTGTTGTATGCTTATTGTTAGGCAGAGGTGGATTTAAAATATTTTCTGTGGTGTTGATGCAGTTACTGAAGTAAAATGGTGAAAGGTGGGGGTAGAGCAATGTTATCTTTTCTACTTATTTAAACTTGTAGAATTTACACACTTTTTAATAGCATTAGTTGGAGTTGAACTGCTTTTTCCATAGAAGCTGCAAATATGCACCTAGTTCCTCTTTCTATAAGCATATAGCCTTATTATATAGGAATAGTTTCTGCTTAAAACTTACAACTCTTATCTCTTGTAGTTGCTTCTTTATTATTATTGTTGTTTTTGTTGTTGTTGTAGTTAGCGTTGTTATTACTGTTACTGTTTTTGTTACTATTTTTGTTATTGTTATTATTATCCTTGAATGAAGCCATAACTAAGTGTCAACTTTATATTTTGACAATTCAATGTATTACACTGATCATAGAGTAATTCTGGTGTAGCTAGAGCTTTATTTTGGTGGTGATGATGCCAATAATCTGGTTGGTTTCAATAGTCCAAGGAATGAGCTAGAAGCTCTTCATTCAGTCCTTGCAGCCATTGATCAGGCATTTCCCAGCAGTAAAGATGCTAATGTGGTTGCATTGCAAGATCTACGCCAAAAAACTGTTGATTTGATCAGCGAATTCTCCAATAGAATCAAAGAGGACACTAAAATTTGTGCAGAGTGTACAATTGAAAAGGAAAACTCTTTGTTACAGTGGGCTGAAAGCAATGGTGTGAAGTCAAAGTTGAGGATAGCTTGTAAGTTTTTAGTCAGTCAAAATGTATTTCAATAGAAGATTAATCTCATACAAGTGATTCATATATCTTGCTGAGCATTTAGAAAGCTGTCTGAAAAACTAGGAGACTGTTTGATATGTAGATAGTTGCATTGTATTATGTTGGAATAGTTAGGCAAGTAAAAGAGAATGGAATATCCAACTGCACATTCCCCTTATTTGAAGGCAAACACAAGCACTTCCATGTATTATATTTTAGAATAAACTCTCTACTTCTCCTCCAGAGCGTAATAGTGAGGATTGAGGAAGCTATTTCAAAATGTTCTGATGTACTTGCAAACTTTAATCTGCAGATGTTGAAGGAGCTGGAAGAGGGGCCATAGCAACACAAGATCTGAAAGTTGGAGACATTGCACTGGAGGTCCCTATATCTGTTATCATTTCTGAGAACCTTGTACAGGAATCTGACATGGTATTTTCCCTTATTTTCCACTGTTTTTCTTGTTAAGCATATTTGCCTGTTTTCTGTTTTATTTATGTTAAACATGTATATTTCGATTTCCTAAAATATAGGCTGTTAACTAGGGGAAAGTTGACCCTGGATTCCAGGGACTTCATATTGCATTATTAAAAAAAGAAAAGGACAAATTTGTTGATTACTTTTAACTGCAGGCACTAGCCCTGGTGCTTGGATTTTCAAACACTCTAGAGACATTGATATTTAAGTACCTTGGCCACTTGGTGTGAAGTTTGATTTTCTTCTTTGGAGTGAACAATTATTAGATCTCCTGGACAAATAAATGATTTCATGCACTCAGTGAAGTCGGAATGGAATGGTTCAAACACATCATTTCACTTTCATAGTTCAAGTTAAACATTGTAGGAAACAGTCTACAGCCTTATGATGACTACTAAGATGATTGTTCAATAACTGGTTTTTTGCAGAGCTGTGCAGTTTCCTTTACAGTGTCATGTTTGTGAATCAATAGTATATTATTTAACTCCTTCAATCTCCTCTAAGCACATACTGTGTGTGGAATGATGAGTTCTTGAAATTCTTGATGATACCGTACTGTCCCACAATTTTGGTAAGTAGCGCTACTTTAACAGCCTCTTCTTCTTCTAGGGCAGTATTCTATTTTGAAAGTAGTTGATGGGATGTCTTCAGAAACAATGTTGTTGTTGTGGAGCATGAAGGAGAAGCACAACCGTCATTCAAAATTTAAGTTATATTTTGATACACTGCCTGAAGCATTCAATACAGGTTTGCCTTTGCTAATTTGCAAATCCCTTAAACTCAAAATTTTAATTAGTTTCTTGTGCTTCCTTCTGTAATCAATTTCACTTTTTCTTTTCTACTTTTAGTGTGTATAATATATAAATATTTCCATTTTGACCTATTACTAAAACACCTCTTGACTCAAAATTATTCTAGATAGAAATAGAAATCTTTGCTTTCTGTTCCATATTACTTTTTGTTTGCAGTTCTGAATATAAATGTAATTCAAGCTTTCATTTGTTGTCCACCAACATACACTCCTCCACAGAAGAACATAAAGAAACTGTTATTTAATTGTAAATGCCTGAAGAAATACAGAACTAAGTTCAACATTTTAAACCAAATTAAATAATTGAATGCATATTCTAATGATGGATTGGCATTTTACCACTATGAGCTGCTCAATTTTTATTTTAGTCAAGATGCCTTCTAGCAAACATTTGAAATAATGCTGATAATTTGAGGGCACAATAATGTGATCCTTTTTTTTTTCTTTTCCTATGTGATTTGCTAGAATACTTAAGCTTCACATTTGTATGACAGGTTTGAGTTTTGGTGTTGAAGCTATCATGACATTAGATGGTACATTGCTCTTAGAGGAGATAGTGCAAGCAAAAGAGGTCTCTATCTTTACACAAAAATGTCTCCTATATTTTGTTCTTATGCTTTATACTTATTGACTTACATGGAAAAACTTATTTCATTTATTCTAAAGGGGTATGAACGTTGATATTCATTGTTTTTGTTGAGCTTTGCCCATTATCAACCTAGATCCGTACTGAACCAGAGATATGGTCAAACTGTCTTTGTTTTCATGAACTGGCCTTATTATTATTATTGTTGTTGTTGTTGTTAACTGAAATTAGGATATTAATAAAAATTAATATTGAAAAGGACATTTGGAACTACTTCCACATTGGGGGCTTAGAGTGAAATTCCCCAGGGAGTGGGTTTTTTTCATGAGTTGGTGGGTGGA
Source organism: Ipomoea nil (assembly GCF_001879475.1). Taxonomy (NCBI): domain Eukaryota; kingdom Viridiplantae; phylum Streptophyta; class Magnoliopsida; order Solanales; family Convolvulaceae; genus Ipomoea; species Ipomoea nil. The sequence goes on along the minus strand of NW_017617232.1, from coordinate 3,074,645 downwards.
ATTTATTATGTTGTTTATTTTTATCTCATATATCTACCTTTTTCATTTAAAACTGGTTGAGAGGGGGGAGGTATTTCTCATTTTCTGTTCTATATTTGTTATTAGAATAAAGAAACTACATAATCATTATTTGTTTGTCTTGAGGTTTTAACATTAGGACTAAATGCTTTCTTTTTGAACATCTTGTTGTGACATAATCTCAGTATTGTATGATTATACACTGTGCAGCACTTGAGGTTACAGTATGATGAGTTGTTTCCTGCACTTTGTAATGATCATCCTGATACCTTTCCTCCTGAGCTTTACACCTGGGAGCAGTTCTTATGGGCTTGTGAACTTTGGTACTCTAATAGCATGAAGATTATGTTTAGCGATCGAAAGCTAAGGACATGCTTGATTCCTATTGCTGGATTTCTTAATCATTCGGTCAGCACATTTACTTCCCTACCTACATTAAATTGCCTCTTTCATCTATCTAATAACACAATCAAATTTGTGGCACAATTTAATCCTCTAATTTCGAGAATCTCATGCAATTGTATTTTAGACACCTACCATTAAAAAGTTTATTTTCCTTTTCTTTTTTTTTTTTAATTTGTTTTGGGTGACGAGGGAAACTCGCAGTCACTACTCGGGGCCTGCCTTGTGACCCTAGTAGGCAAAGGACCACAAGGAGGTAAACCAGCCTAGGTTGTCCATAGCTGACCGGCTCAAACCAAGAAGGCCAATAGGCCACTCCCGCTGGGAGTCGAACTTGGAACCTTGTGGTTACAAGTCAATAGCTTGACCAACTTGGCTGGGGTTGTCCAAATTTTTATGTGGTTGGTGTGCACTGGGTAAACCCTGCCTTGTGACCCTAGCCGGCAAAGGACCACAAGGAGGTAAACCAGCCTAGGTTGCCCATAGCTGATCAGCTCAAACCAAGAAGGTCAGTAGGCCACTCTTGTTGGGAGTCGAACTTAGAACCTTGTGGTTACAAGTCAACAGTCGAATTTTTATGTGGGTGGGTGGGTTATGTCAGTATTTTATTGTTTGGTGTTACCTTATGTAGCTAATTAGTACCTATGTTAAAGAACTCGTTAGCTCATTTCCATAATTTTTCTTTGAATAGACATCTCCACACATCCTGCACTATGGCAAAGTAGATTCTACCACAAATACCATTAGGTTTCCTTTATCAAGACCATGCAGTACAGGAGAACAATGTTTTTTAAGCTATGGGAACTTCTCCAGTTCTCATCTGCTTACTTTCTACGGTTTCTTGCCACGGCTAGAAAATCCCTATGATGTTATTCCACTTGGTAAGTTTTGCTATTCTTCATACCTGTACGCTTGAAATAATGTCTTAAGTGCTTTACCATGTACCAAGTGTCTTATATTGCAGATATAGATACTGCCATGGATGAGGGTTTCGAGGATGCTGAACTTGCACCCGACTGGACATCACATATGGTAAGGGGTACATGGTTTTCAAAAAACCCTGGAGTCTTCCACTACAGGTTGCCATTTCCTTTACTGGATCATATGCGCAGAGCCCGGAATCCTTCGTTAAAAACAATAGCCCTGGTGATTTTTCTGCCACCTTTTTTCCCCTTCAATTTATGAATTCTCTTGGAGATCCCTCGACTTATGCTACAGTTAGTCAGAAAAATGATCTAGTTTCACAAAAATTTACTTGATTACATTAACATGCTATATTGGTTATAGACGCAAGAAAACTTGGAGATTGAACTGGAAATACTCGGAGATCTCTGCTCAACCTTTGAAGCAATGATGGAATCACTCGGGGATGCAGAAACCGATGACCAGTAAGTAAATAGCAGCATTTGTGAATGGTCTCACTTCATAAGAGATACGAACGCGATTGACCTAAACAAACATTTCTACTTTGACAGGGATAACGTGAGGTGGGACGTAAAGCTTGCTGTTGAATTTAAGAACCTACATCGAAGAATTGTCTCCTCCATTGTAAACTCGTGTAAAGGCGGCTGTGAATTGTTAGAATGTGAACTACAGAAATGTATGTCACAAGATTGATGTGGCCAAATGAGCTTGAGAAGTAGCAGTACTCTGTATCAGGCTAGTTCTATTCTTGAATCTTGATTTTATTTTCCAGTTAGTCAATCCTCTAACTTTTTTATTTGTTTTTTTTGTGAGGGTTTTAGAGTACTCTGCTGTTGAAGTTTTTATTGGCAAAATTTATACCATTGGGAAGTTTTGTTTGTTAAAATTTTTACCAATAGATGTGCGGTTTGATAAGTGTTAATTTTTTATATTCATAATTTGCTCATGAATTGACCTATTTTATCACAAATTAATTACATAAAAGTACATCAGATTCACATTGCTCATTAATTACTATAGTATGAAGTCAACAAAAACATAAAATTCAAGACATTTAATACTATAGGACTATTGTCTTATTTCAAGTGTTTGGTTCGGTTAACAAGGTAATGTTAAGTTTAGTATTATTATAAGGTTTATATATTTAAAAATTATATTAAAATTATTATTAAACACAAAAATTAAATTAAAAATACTAAAAAAATAAGTAATTAAAATGAGTTGATTTGGCTAATAAATATTCCGTAATAAATATGGCAGGTAAAATTGGGCAAAGTCAGTATCATTTTGTTTTTGTTTTATCAAAATTGATTCAAGTTATTTATAATTTAATATTTTAATATAGTTAATCAACATTTTGGTCTTTCAATTGTTTCTCAACTATCAATGTCTATAGTTTTCAATTTCAACCAATTTGATCCACGAATTGTTTAAAATTTTGTCAATTAAACCCTTTCAGGGACCAAAATGGTGATTTTTACATTTTTAAAATTTCGTCAATTTTGTCTCTGAAAGGGTTTAATTGATAAAAATTTAAACAATTCGGGAATCAAATTGGTTGAAATTGAAAAGTAGAGACTACATTAACAATTAGAAAATAATTGAGGGACTAAAATGTTTATTTTCCCTTTTTAATATTTAACTTTATAACATTTTCTCGGTTTTAGGATTCTGAACCTCCCGATTGTATTCGTTCGTTACTCGCATCTACAAATTAACAATAGTTTAGTATTTGTTGTAAAAAAAAAAAAGAAAAAAGAAACTCAAATTTTAAAATTATACAAAAATATTTAAAACACACACACAAAGATGGCTTGATTTAACAAACCAAAGAGGTATTAAAATACGGAGTAATTAGTTTTAAAAAGAAGAGCTACATAATAACATAATCTAAAAAGTATGGAATTCAACATTTCTCAACTGAATCAAATATTATAAAATAAAATAATTTAATAAAAGTGTAGTTTATAAAGATGCATTGCGTGCTAACAACATATATTCTGGAGTTAAAAGACATAAAACAACTTACAAATTCAGTACTGCCTAGCAGGAGCCATAATGAACAAAAAAACAAATAATAGTCAGATATAATCACTATTATACCCATAATGCAGACCATAAATCAAAGAAAACATTCCAAGCAGATAGTTACATGCATAATGTTGCAAACAAAAACATACCATGAGCAATATATTATCCTTTTCATATGTCAAGTCATTAAATCATTCAAGTAGCTTTTCTTAGGGAGAGATTAGGCATAGATGAGTTATTACCCGATTTGGTTCCTCGACTATTAAGATTTCACCACTTTGATACTTGATTTTCAAACTTGCTCAATTTCATTCCTCAACTATGCAATTGTTAATTAAAATGGTCTTAATCAGGACTTTATATAAATTTTATATAACATTTAATGCTAGGTGAAAGTAAGCATGGACGGAGCTACTATGGGGACAGTGGGGACAGCTGCCCCCACTCCCCCCACCCCTGGGGTGGGGTGGGGTGGGGGAGTGGGGGCAGCTGCCCCCATAGTAGCTCCGTCCATGCTCACTTTCACCTAGTCTACACACTCGTTCAGTGTTTCTTACAACAACCACCGCCACTATCTCGATTAAAATTATCAATTTCTTCCACCCACAATTATTTGTCTACTTATCCCCATTCCCCAAGGGCATCTATCGTGATGATTTTTAGGGATCGAAGTTTTTGCCTTTTTGACTAATTTAAAGAAGAAAGAATGTTTGAATTTATATGTAATGTTCAGGATCTTTGTCAAAAAAGGAAGTAGGGAGGCATGTGTTTGAGACACTTGCATGCTTAACAAGCGTTTGCTTTGCACACACTCATTAGGCACATGAAAGTGATCATTAATTGGCAATTACTATCCTTTTTTAAGATCTACTTGACACCAAAATGCTATAAAAATAAAAATAAATAAATAAAAGCCACCATTAAAATTGCTTTAATATTGCCTACATAAGTGTCCAATGTGAGGTCATCAAAGGTCAAACTAGGTGGAATAAAAAAAAAATTCAAAGAATTTCTTGGAGATTGTGGACGATCCTATAACCTTAGCTCGTGCTAAGATGTTAAAAAGTACTCTTAACATATTAGGGCATGAATTGAATTGGTTTCCACAAGGCCATGAATGAGTCTTGTGAAGGTTATTCAAAGCTGGTTAATTTAATTGAAGCTTTAAAAAAAAATCCAAACAATAAGAATATATTATTTAAATAAATAAGAAATTTGTCAAAGACCTTGTGTCCTAGTGGCACCAAATTGCTCTCTCATATGAGAGGTTTTGGGTTCGAGCCAAAAACTCAAAAACCCGTCAATGAATCAAAAAGCATTTTATTTTCAAGATCATTTCTAAATAAACTTCAAAACTTTCCAGAATCTTTTCAAGATATCCCCTAAAAATGGAGCTCATATTTATAGTTGTAAGTGAGTTATATGTTCAAAGTCTTTTGATATTATCTAATTAAAGAAATTAGATAATATCAATATTATTCAAAATGTGTTCAAATTCCAAATTTTTAGTGTCTACAAATGCCCCCTCAAGACTTGCTTATACACGCCACTTGAGAGTATATGTCACTCGAAAGTATGTATAGTAGTGCAAGGAAGTATCGACACTACAACTCATATCACTGCAGCTCATATGGCAATCACACTTAAAGATATAAGATTATTTCAACTCGTGCCAAGGGGTCTTGAGGTTATGAGGCAGTTTCAACTCGTGCCAATGAGGAAAAACATAAAGTTATGAGGCAGTTTCAAACTCTTTGGTATTTATCCAAAATCAATAAATACACGTTTAGGATAAATACTAACAATTATCCAAAACGAACCATGCTACTGCAGAATTGTGTCTAGGCAAATAACATAACCCAAAGTAATTTAATTAATTAATGTACAAACTCAAATAACTCAATTAAAATTCAGTCAAATATTATTAACACATTTAGTGTTGTCAAATTTTCAATGTCTATCGTTATTATCTAGTTATTATGTTGCTTTGATAAATGATTAATAAGACACTTTCATAAAAGTGAACCAAGTCCATGTCTTGAAGGGTTATCCAAGTTTATCTTCTTTAATTATTGTTCATACAATAGCAAAAATATCCAACAATTTAAAAGGTTTTATTTGAAGATGATGGATTTTACTTTGAAGGGTTTGGTTGCCAACTTTAAAAAATTGAACCGTTTTAAAGTGTTTTGCCTCTGGTTGAGTAGGAAGATGAATCCCTTGTATTGAAGGAAGTGATGAGTGATGATGATCTTGGTGTGAGCAAGTTAATTAGAATTTAGGGAGCTGTACCAGGACTATGTGGTCTAATGGTACCCGGGTTGGACTTTCATTTGGAAGGTTGTGAGTTCGAGCCTTAGTGGAGGCGTTATTGGTTCTTTGTATGAAAAAGTATATGAACAGATACTACAATGTAATAGAGCCAGTAGCATTCAAAAAAAAGAAAAGAATTTAGGAAAGTTGTTATGTAGAGGTGGATTAACAATTTAGTTCGATGGTTTTACTATTATAAATATGGTAATTAAATTCATCAATCAATGGTTTACACAGCCGTGTGGATCATACTATCAAACAATGTATATTACTCCGTATATTAATGAAAAATACATTATTTGAGTACTGAAAATACATTATTTTGTATAATATATATTTAGTACACGGATAAAGTACATTTAGTATATCAAAAATATATTTTTTGTTATGTTTCACACAATATTATGTGGATCATGGCCTACACAATAATTTGTGTAAAGGGGTAGAGATTCTGAATGCAAATTACTTCATCTATGCATTTGCAAGAATATTTTTCCTTTGATTACTTCATTAAAAACTATTACATTTTTATTAAAAAAATATTTTGTATTTGAAATTATTCACACATAACATACTCTTTCACTGGTTTTTGTGTTCCATTTTACCAAGGAATAAAATTGTTGGATAAATGAGGTGAGTCTATAGTCCACCATTCAACAATCATTATACTTTGGATCACAGACATATATATTAATTTTTAATAGGGAAAGTGATACTTTTATCTCATAAATTATAAATTTATAGTACTCTTTTTCCTTAATTATTCATGTATCCATATTTGTCCCTTCAATTATTTTAAAAGTGATCGTTTTTTCTCATTTGACATCAAATGAATATTTTTACCCTTAAAATAATTATTCCATTTATTTTTTTTTCTCCAACCAATTATTACTTATATGTAGGGATGATTACGGTTGGATTTGAACCAAATCGAACACTATAGCAACTGAACTGAAATAGTAGGGATTGTTCTTGTTACGATTCAGAACCGAATTTTTTTTTTTAATAATTATTGAATTTAGACTATTTTAAAAATAAAAAATAGAATTACAAAAATAAATAAATAAATAAATAATTTTTGAACCGGCGGTTTAAACTGCGAACTGGAACCGAACATATTTGTAAACACCTTTTGTAAATGATAAATCTGTTCATTTTCGTTTCGCATTTATTCTTATTCCAGTTTAAAAAATTTATTTGTTTATTTATTTATTTTTGTAAATTTTATTTTCTATTTTAAAATAGTCTAAATTCAATAATTTTTTTTTCCAGTTTTGAATTGTAACAAGAACCATTCCTACTGTTTCAATTCAGTTGCTATAGTCTCAGTTCGGTTCAAATAAAATCATGGTCATCCCTACATACATGTAATAACTTGTTAAAAGTGTAATTTTACCTTTTAATATGTTAAAATTTTATTTTTAATATATTAATGATTTATTTGTAATATACAATTAAAAAAATAAACTTATAAAACATTAGAAATAAATATTTATCCGTAGTTCCCATCGTCTGCAATATAATTTGTCACTGTTCATTAGTCTAATAGATCCACAGTTGACAGGTGAGACAAAGTCGGATATCTACAAATATAAAGTTGGACAGAAATACTGAAAAAATAGTGGGTCCATGTTCAAATTTCAACACACTTTGGAAGAAAAAAAAATAATACCAAAGGATTTTTTTTTGAAAGCAATACCAAAGGATTTATGGTTTCAAACTTTTCAAGAAAACGTGAAAGAAAAGGAATATTTGGCTTTGTGGGGCTCCGCTGAGGATGCTGCCAGACGCCCACGGGGCCTCAGTTGAAAATAGAAAAAAAGAAACCAATATTTTATTCTCTCAATTATTTTTTAATAAAAATAATTAAATAGATTCTTAAACTTTATTCAAAAGTGCATTAGACTTTTGAATTTTAAAGAAAATATATAACTAAACATTTGAACTTGTCAAATAAGTCTAATTTATCCGTAACCAACAGATAACCGGTTAAATTATCGACGTTGACCACCGTTGACCGCCTAAAAACAAAACCAAAAAAAAAAATAAAATTCTAGTGACCATTAGCACCGAAGAAGACGACTGGTTGATCGTCTCCTCCGATTGAGAAGACCAGTTTATTTATTTATTTTTTAATTTATATTCACCGGAATCTTAAATGACCAGTTATTCCAGGTGAATATCCAGCTACTGGGTTTAAACGCTTCAAATAACAAGTTCGAGTGTTCAATTGCACTTTTTTAAAGTTCAAGGACCTAATTGTACTTTTGAGTAAAGTTTAAGCGTATATTTTACCATTTTTTTCTTTTCTAATTATTAATGTAGTTTCTAGTGTTCACTTTCAACCAATTTGATCATCGAGTTGTTTAAAAATTTATCAATTAAACCTTTTCAGGGATCAAATAGAAAATTTTAAAAATGTTGAAATAATCATATTGGTCCCTGCCAAGCACCTTGTGTCAGATGGCACATCTGTGACTCTCCTTGAGGGAAAGTCACAGGATCGAACCTCGGTGGTAGGGTCTTGACTCTTTAAGTTGCAATAGATAGAGAAAGTATAGAACATATACTACCTTGTAATAGAGTCAATAGTATTCAAAAAAATTGTATTGGTTCTTGAAAAGATTTATTTGACCAAATTTTAAACAATTTAAAGATCAAATTAATTGAAATTAAAAATTATAGATTATATTAACAATTGGAAAATAATTGAGTGATCAAAATTGTATTAAGTTTAGAAAAAAAATGGCAGTATGCCTTTCCAGCTCAGTTAAAAAGTAAACACAACTTTTACAGCTGCCCTTTTTGTTTTCTCCTCAATTTTGCTTTTTCCAAACATGAAAATCTTGGGATTTGTTTTCATGTTTCCCCATTGTTATTATTGTCAATTTTGACCTTGATTATCCAATGAAATAGTTCCATAAATTATTTTAATTTTTTGTTCAGTGAATTGAAGAAGATACAACCACTTTCATAATTTTCACAAAAAGCATGCACTTAATATACATTAATTTATAATAAAAAAAATTACACCATAATTTCGAAAATCTCCATTGTTCATTCTCTAAAAAATAGTGGAGTACTCATAATTAACAAGGTAAATATTATGTTTTCAAAAAAATAAAATAAATAACAAGGTAAATATTATACTTTTTTGTAGTATATGTTCATAAACTATTTTCTCAATCAATTGAAGCACAACACAAAGAGTCAATATTGACTCCACTTAGGTTTGAACTTACTCCCTTCCATAATAGGAGTGCAACCCGGGTGCCATTAAACCACAAAGATCTTGGCAATTTTCAATCTCTGTGGTCAAGCGGTATGGAGTGACTCTCCCAAATGAAAGGTCATGGGGTTCGAGCCTCAGTGGAATATAATCCCAAATGAGGCCCCCAAGTCCTAATGTATAGTGGATTACATTTCACTATTCCACTCAAAAATTACAAAACATAAAGATAAAAAAAAATAATAAGAAGAACTATTGCCAATCAAATACTAGTGTTGGGTCTAAGAGAATCTCTTCAATTTATTCAAGTTAAAAACGAGTGCACAAGCATTTAAACTCCCGATTGACAGAACGAGTGCGTGCGCATTTAAAAAAGTAACGAGAGCCCTCTGGATTAGACTTTAAGTTAATAAAAACTAGTGATACAAATTAAGCATATATGCAAATTATAATTCCAATTGACAAAGAACATCGCACAAATTTACATATGTTAAAAAAATGAGAGACAAAATGATTATATGAATACAAGTTGAAAGCAAATTGACTATTTAGATCAAGTTGTTGGTAGCTAAAGTAGTCAAAAAATGTTAAGCCTAGTAGAGTCAAAGCAGCAAGTTGGAAGGCATTGATTTTGTTGATAGGCAACTCAATCAAAGAAAATTCCAAATCTGACTTTAACAGACACTAATTAATATAATGTGACACTAATCTCATATACTATTAGTATTAGGTAAAAGGCTACAAATTGGGCAATGCAAATCCTAGTGTCACCACCCAATTAAACTCAGCAACTCCATCCCAGTATCCAAATCAGACCGCAAATTCAGCACATATAAAATGTTTTAAAAAACAATTAATTATTTAGTTTAATTTAATAGAGAGAAACTGTCAAGAGAATATATATCCTTTTCAAACGATAACATCATCATTCTTAACCAAACTTTAGCGGTTCGATAATTGATTTTGGGTATGGAGACATAAAGCAGCCTTAAATCTCTAGATCAGTTATCACATTTTTAGAGATGCCTACAATGAAATTAGTCACTGTGTCAGAAGATAAAAACTCTAAGTTACATACAAAAAACAATTACATAAACTTGTAGTATAACTTTGCATTATGTATATCATTGTATCCTGGTCACATTTTTAGGTTAATCAATAATACCGGTTCTAATCGGGTATTAGTCGCCTAGATTTTCTTCTTTATGGCTACCTCTACGACTCTGCCAGTGTTTCTTCCGTGCGGACCATTTCTGATGCGGCTGCTGTTTCTTTGTTATTGGCTACAAATTCCTTGTCTACTACTGTTCATCATTTTGAGTATCAAACTGACGAATCGGAATTTTTTGTTTTGACGAACTCAACTTGTTCTTTTTTTTAGGTGGGCAAAATTTATTGGGCTACATGGATGGTTCCATTCCTTGTCCACCGCCGTCGATGCTTCTCCTTCCGGCCGGACTCTCAGACACTTGTAATTCTAGTTGTACTATTAACTCTGCATTGTATCCTGGTCACGTTTTGGTTAATCAATAATATTGGTTCTAATCCTTACAACAAAGTTGTTACATATACACCTCTTTCTTCTGTTTTAAGTAAGAATCGAGCCCTGCATTCAACGCTAAATGTCAAGAGAATGTTGTTTTCAAAATAATAGCAAATAGAGGTTTGGCAAATTGTAGTGCCCTAAATTCCCAACATGAGCAATCAGAAAGTGAATCAGCCCACGTGATTGAAGGGTTCACATCCCAGCCAGCTAACAAAAGGTTAATCATAGGGATGATGAACTTCATGAGCTCCGCTAGACCACCCATGAAAGGGTACTATATAATTGGGTAACAGTGGCATGTGAACCAGATATCTCATCATATGCAGAGCCAGTGTGTGAAGCCAGTGGAGTAAGACGATCCTCAACTGATATGGCCAAACACTTCACATGGCGAAATTGACAGCTTACATGAACTCCCCAAGCCCAGTCAGAATCTGTGTTTGGGAGAACGGTTGGAGTAGTGACCCATCAATTTAATAATCTTTTTTTTTGAGACTTTTTTTTGTATGAACTGAAGTTAAAATGTAACATTTGAAGGATGTCTTCTGTCTCAGTTAAAAGAATAAATTAATTGTTAGACTATGTATTTATGTCTTAATAGGCTTTGTTTGGTAAATGGCTGTTAGCGAATAGCTGTTAGCTGATTGGTTGGAGGGTATGACTAGTTGATAACATTAGCTAATTGTAGAAAATATGTTTAGTAAATTAGCTGTTAGCTGATAGCTTTTTGGTATAATTTCTTTTTTCAAAAAGTTAATTAACAAAAGTTATTTTGAGTAGCTTTTTTAATTTTAGTATTTTAGAGTAACAAAAAGCTGATTAACTAAAAACTTATATTGATTTTTAACTAAGTTAAACAGTTAATAATGGTCAAATAAGTCAAAATTAACTGATAAACTAACTATTTTACTAAATCAGGCCTATATGTTCACATGAACAATTAGACTCGCTGTTTTATGCGAAATGGAGCTGTTTGGGATGTCTGTCTACCGATGCCAAAGAAGTTACTTGCGACTGCTACTGCCACCATGCAAGCATGGCGGAGTGTCCACCACCGAGCAGCTACCCTAGCGCCAGCCGAACACACTATCGCCGCAACCAACACTGCCCCTACTGCCGAATTGCCACTGCGGGCCGAACACAATGCCCACGCCACTGCCTATGCTGCCAGCAGCCACCGCCTCCACCATTGCTGCAACCTGGACAGCCCCACGAAGTGCCAACAAGGCCAAGAAAATGTTATATAGATGCAGGTTATCATCATCATGGGACGAATTCGGCTACGGTCGGAGCAGTCCTCCTCGATGCCGACAAGCGCTACATTTCGGCCTTCAGCGCCCCCCTACTAAGTTGCTTCTCCCCTCTTATAGCCGAAGCGTTTGCATGCAAAGAGGCCTTGTCATGGCTAAGGGCGCGTGGAGAAGAGTCTATACAGCTACACACAGATTGCCAAACGTTACAGTGTTACCTATCCGCACCAGACACCCCGTCTCGATCATACATTGGGTATGCTATTGATAGTTGCAGAATTTACATGTCTGCTTTTGGTTCTTGCTCAGTTACTTTTATTCCTAGATTACAAAATTTACTAGCCCATACTTTAGCTACTACAACTTTTAATTCTACTGTGGCTATGTACTGGGACGACGTCCGCCTGACTCTATTTCAGTTTATCTATAAATACAACCGCATTAGTTGATTTAAAAAAAAAAAAAAAAAAAAGAGACTCGCCGTTTTATTTATAAAATTTTGACAATGTGATAAGATTGGACCACTCTAATCCTACCGTTCTGGTCTCATTACTCTCATAAAAAGAGTCTTAGTTGTCTCAACAAGAATTATGTTTTAAAATAAGATTTTGTTTTTTAAAAAATCTTAGTTATGCTGAGCCTAAAGAACAACCCCACATGCATGTTTGATGACCTATATGTACTCACAAACTTAAGAGCAATTCGGTTTCCTACAATATTGGTCTCCAAGGTCACTACGCAAGATATTTGCCATGCTTGGAAACATAAGTGAGCTTATCAGTTAATTTTAATTTGTTTGACCCCTATTAGCTGTTTTACTTGGTTAAATAGTTAATATATATGTTTGATTAATTAGTTTTTTGTAACAACTTATTGCTCTAAAAAGTTAAAATTCAAAAAGCTACTCAAATCAGTTTTTTTTGGATAAGCTTTTTGATAAAGTTATTTTGTATGTAATCAGCTATCAGCTAACAACTAATTTACCAAACATCCTTTTACAATCAGCTAATGCTATCAACTAGTCAAACTCATTAACCCAATCAGCTAACAACTATTTACGTTTATGCAATTCTTAATGTAGACCCTAAACAAATTTTGGGTTACAAGAGAACCCGCAATACTACTCGAGTGTGTCACTAGCTGATCGGCCCAAATCAAGACCGCCCGCTTTTGTTGAGAGTCAAACTTGTAACATTGTAGCTACTAAGTTAACGGTCTAAACAACTTAATTAAGGTTGCCCATATCCTATATTGAGCATACTTATTTCATCTTTAACAAGACCCCATCCACTTTTAAACAACATGAATATCATTATTTTGAATTTAGCCCCTACTTGAGTTCATCAATCCCTTGCTAGATATACATGAGAGGAGAGGAGGAGAAGAGAAAAGAAAGAATTTTGCATTATTTGGGAATGAATGCATGGTTTAGTCAAAAGAGATAATGATGATGCAGAGGAATTATATAGTGTTGTTTCATCTTAAGAATATGGCCACACTAGTTGAGAAAAGCCCATCCACAAAATTCATCTTCAAAGAGTAAATAGTAACAATAATAATAACAACAATAATAATAATTTATATTCCTCTTGTTCAAGAAGAATCAAACAGCAACCTGTTTGTCTTCTCCATCTGATCTTCTTGTCCCCTGGCCAAAAAGAAACAAAAGCTTTAATTTTTGAGCCCCAAATCAAAAAGAATCATCATCATCTATCAAACCAACTCCTTTTCATCATTTTCTTCTTCTTCTTCTTCCATTTCCATTTCGCCATCTTCTTCAACCCCAGTACTGCATTTATTGTTGCAAATCTCTGTGAATTCGCCATTTTCTTTGGGGCTCTCAAGTGCCCTCTTCTCTTGCTCTTCTTCATGATCGCTGCTCCTCTCCCCGGACTTTCCCCTGTTCACCTCTGCTCTCGCTCTCAAAACCTGCGCCAATTCCCCCACCGCCGCCTTCTTGTTTCTCCGGTTCTTTATCAGCACCTCACTGATGTCCGCCGGCGTCATCTCCGCCGCCTCAATCACGTCCTCCAGCTCGCCGGAGAGGCTGGGGTCCTGGTACCCGAGGTAGTTCTTGAGGAGAATTTTCAGGGCCGGAAAAGTGCAGTAGCTCATGTGGATGTGCATGTCCATTCTGCCGCTCCGGAGCAATGCGGGGTCGAGTTTCTCGACGTGGTTGGTGGTGAAGACGAAGATCCTCTCGCTGCCGCAGCAGGACCATAATCCGTCTGTGAAGTTGAGGAGGCCGGAGAGGGTGATGGTGTTGGTGGCTCCGTCGTCTCCGGCGGTGTTATTGCCGCCGCCGCAGGCGGCGGCGGCGGCGGAGAAACGGGTGTCCTTCCGGGCGTAATTATTGGCGGCGGGTTTTTTTCTGTTGGCGAGATTGATAGAGCAATCAATGTCCTCGATTACTATGATGGATTTGGAGCTTGTCTTCATAAGAAGCTTTCGGAGCTCGGAATTTGTGTGGACTTCGGTGAGTTCCAGGTCGTAGATGTCGTAGCCCAAGAAATTGGCCATGGCGGCGATCATACTGGACTTTCCGGTGCCGGGAGGGCCGTAGAGAAGGTACCCTCTTTTCCAAGCTCGCCCGGTTCTCTGATAAAACGCTTCCCCGTTCGCGAAATCCTTAAGATCCGCCATGATTTCCTCTTTTCTTTTCGGGTCCATGGCGAGCGTGTCGAACGTGCTGGGGTGCTTGAACGGGACGGACTCCCAGGGGTGGCCGCGGGAGTCCAGAGATCCGCCGCGGGAGTTGGTGTAGAGCAACCGATCTTGGTTTTTGCGGCGTATCTCGTTGGCCTTTTCCATTACGAAGTCGAGGTAGGCGCCGAGGACGGTGGCCTTGTCCTTCTTCTTCGCGCGGAGGAGGAACCCGCGCTTCTCCTCCGGGAGGGGTCGCCACGTGAAGGCGGTGGACTGGCGGGGGGTGACCACGTGCTCCCACACCACGCTCACCCCGTTGAAGGTGTCCGCCAGGGAGTCGTTGTTGCTGAGCCCGAAGGTGATGGTGGTGGAGTTGAGGCCGCGGGTGAGGCTCAGCCGGTTCCCGGCGCTGGCGCCGGCGGCGGAGCTGCTCAGGTAGAGCTGCACGGCGTTGTACAGCTCGTTGGTGTTCACGCCGTCGATCTCCGTTATGTCGTAGTAGCAGTAGGCGGAGAACCAGCTGCAGAGGCGGTGTAAGAATTTCACGGTCGCGAAACGGAGCTCCGGCGGAAACACCGTGTGCAGAAGGCTCTGGCAGAAAGCCCAAACACCCATTACTGAAGCCAGTGTCGTCCAAAACTCCTTCATTTTTTTTTCCTTTCACGGCAGCAGCATTGATGGCGGCGGCGGCGGCGGCGACGGCGGAGGATCGGAGGAGATCGAAGTGTTTGAGGAGGATTAGGATTAATGGATATGGATTGATTTATAGAGGAGGTTGATGGGTTCTTCAAATCTTGAAAAATCAAAATAATGAAATTGAAATTAGCCAAGAAAATAGATTGTTGGCTGGCAGTCTGGCACGCCAAAGCCAGGAGGGAAAAAGGCCAAAAACAACCAAACAAAGTTTTTGGATCGCTGAGTTAGCTTTGCATACACATATGGAGAAGGATCATATTGGAAATTGTTACCCATCCAAATATTATTATTTATACTCTTAAAAGGATATGCTCACATTTTTTAATACTTCCTAAATTTCACCTATATGACCAATTGAACTGTTTATACGGACAATAATACAGTTACTTATCAATTAATTGATGAGGATTAGTCACTGTTTGACAGTGAAAACCATGGATATACTAAAAAAACAATACATAACTACATCATGAGGAACAAAAAGGAGGGGGAAAATACATGCTGCCGTTTTAATGATAAATCAATACATTTAAGTTAGAAGTGATCAATCATTATATCTACATTGAGAGCTTATAATGAAAATAAAGTAGAACTCATTCAAAATAGTTTTCTTATTCAACCAAACTAATATGTATTGGCGATTGTTATATACAACCAAACTAATATGTATTGGCGATTGTTATATACAACCATTTATTAATGTTAAATCCTCCCTTAAAACTTTTAACATCATTTAGTAATGTGTACCTTTTTTTGGAAGGTCATAAATTCGAGCCTTGGGGGCAATATTGATTCTTTGTATTTTAGTAACCTCAATGGGAATTGATATTGACTCTTTTTTGTACTTCATAGGTTGAGATAATAGTTATAAACAAATAACAGAGTCAGTAATATTAAAAAAAAAAAAAAAGTTAGGTACTATATATATTTCAATTTGTTTAAACTATTTAGTTTTTCAATTTTTTTGTTACATGTAATTTTAAAAAAATATCTTTAACTCATTTTTAAAGTTAAATTTTAAAAAAAAAAAAAAAAAAAACCGCATTGAAAGTGGATCAACTATGGCTACATTTTTCTTTTTTTTTTTTTGGGTATATGGCTACATAAAATTTAATTCATTCAATATTAATATTTTTATTCAAATTAAAATATCTATATTATTTACAACACTTGCATAGAAACTCTAATCAAGAATTTTATGTTGCTAAGGGGATGCGATGGGAAGGTATCTACACGTTTACTGGCGATTTGGTTGAAATGAAGGAATTAGGGTGGAAAGGAATTGTAATTCGGTGGGAGAAGAATAAGGTAGAAATAAAGTAGGAATTTAAATTACAGTGTTTGGTATGCAAAAAAAAATTACAAGGAATTGAAAGGGAATAAGTAATACAATGACTGAAATGCCCTCATGTACTAATAATAATAATAGATGTTAGGGACAAAAATGTCTTTCCAATCTCCAATTCAACACTGAATTACAATTCATAGGGAGGAGTCCGGAATTGTAATTCAACATTTGGAGGGAATTGCAATACGGAATTCACTCCAACCAAACGGCGTAATTGTGGTCTACGCGGAATTGCAATTCAACTACACTTAAACTACCTCCAACCAAACAGCCCGTTAAAGAAGCCGAGGCCCTCAGTATTCATGAAGCGCTGAGTTAGTTAAAAGGTTTAAATTTTGATTATCTTGATGTTGAAATTGATGCTCAATAAGTTTTTTTTTTCGATTTAAATACTACATCTTTTCATTCTTCTTTTAAGTTATTATTTTTTTTTAAACCAAAGATAATCGTATTATTAAATCAGCTGTTCAATACATGAAGGAACAGAAAACAATCAACAATTAGGATTAAATGTTATTTAGGTTAGTTTGATTATTGATGATGTGAAGGAAATAGCTAGTACTTTTAGTGATATCTGTTTTCAATTTGTTAAATGATCTGTGAATTGTGCTACCCATACTGTTGCTAGGAGAGCCATTTTTGAGTCAGGTTGTGGTGAGTGGCTACATACACCGCATTTATTCATTGTTGATACTTTGGCCAATGATTTAATGAATTGATTTTTCCCTTTCAAAATATTTAATATAAATTTTAAAATGGGAAAATGACACCTTTTTCCCCCCTGAGTTATATACTTATAACACTTTTTCCCCTTGATTTATTCATGTAAGCACATTAGCCCCCTCAATTATTCTAAAAGTGACAGTTTTCCCCTTGATATATTAAATTGACATTTCTACCCTTAAAGTAAACATTTTATTTATCTTTCTTCTTCAACAAATTATTGCGTATACGTAGGGATGACCACGGTTCTGTTCGAACTGAACTGGACACTATAACAATCGAATTGAAAATTTTCGATTATGATTCAGATCATAACCCAATATTTGTATTTCAGTTTATTGAAATTATGAATCGAAAAAATTGGATCCTGAACCGTAAATCGGTAATTTCAAATCCGGTTCACGATTTTGAACCGTCTTTATTTTAAAAGTTTATTTTTATTTTAAAATAGTTTAAATTGAACAATAAATGTATTTTATTTTTTTCAGTTCGGAACATGAACCGGCCGTTCCGGTTTGCGATTTTAATAAACTCTAATTATCGGGTTTAGCTTCTAAAATGTAATTGGAATATTTCGGTTTGGTTGCTATAATGTATGTTTGGTTTGAATCAAATCGTGGTCATAATTTGTTGGAGAAGAAAAATAAATGAAATATTTGTTTTAAGGGTAAATGTGTCCATTTAACATTTCAGGAAAAAAAACAATCACTTGAATAATTCAAGGAGAAAAGTACTATAAGTATATAATTCAAGGGAAAAAAGTGCTATTTTCCCTTTTAAAATGGTAAATTTTTAATAGTGAATCAAAATAGATTAACCTATCCAAATAACTTGTATTTGGAGCTATTAGCCTATTATATTATAAGTTGCCAAACATAACTTACAATTTATTTGAGCAAATTAAAACATCATCCAAGTCTTTTTTTTTTTTTTTTTTTTTTTTGCTGTTGGTTTTCAACTGATTTCAAATTCATCTAAAACCACAAAAGTTATGCTTTGGGAGGTCCGTGAACAAAGAACCGAACAGAATGATTGACTAGTTGACTAAGGTCGTTATTCTACAAGATAAAGGGTTGATGTAGTTGAATAATCTACCAAATATTTTAAATAGAATTCTTCGGGAGAAGTTAATGAGACTAGTTAGATTTGATTGAGAACCATATTAGACTAAAGCCTTTGGCTTCTCAATGTCTTCCACTTCTTTTGTATTCAATAAAAAAAAAAAAAAAAAAAAAAAAAGAAGCAAGAACGAACTGATCATTGTTTTTAAATACTTCCTCTATCTCACTTTTATTTTTGTTTTTTTTTTTAAAAAAAAAAATCAATTTCTCATACTTCATCTATCCCAATTTAATGTATATTGTTATGGTTTTGGTAAACAACTAGATTAACTTATGTTTACCAGGGCTATGTGGTCTAATGGTACCCAGGTTGGACTTTCATTTGGAAGGTTGTGAGTTTGAGCCTCAGTTCAGTAGGTTGAGAAAGTATATGAACAGATACTACAATGTAATAGAGCTAATAGCATTAAAAAAAAAAGATTAACTTATGTTTTAATATTTGAATTTCTTAAACTTTACAATTGAACTAAAAATAAATTAAATATTAAAATTTGAATAGTTTATTCTAACTCTCTTTTTTTTTTTTTTTTATCTGTGAAAGTAACATGGTAAATATATTAATTCAGTAACCGGGCCAAAAAGACCGGAGGAGTTTAGTCTAACTAATCATCAATAACCTAATACTTTCATTGATCCAATACAAAAATCTTCAATCGTTATGCTGTGCATCCGTATGCACCATGCATGGTGCATACGGATGCCAAAACGACGTCGTTTTATTAAAAAATGCGCGTTTCCCCTTTAAAAAAAATTCAGGTTCGATTCCCAGCAACAACATTATATTGTTCATTCATTCTGGAATTTTAGTTCATAGATTATGGAATTATAGTTCATTGATTATGGAATTATAGTTCATCGATTATGGAATTGTAGTTCATCGATTCTGAAATTTTAGTTTATAGATTATGAAATTTTAGTTCATTCATTCTGGAATTTTTAGTTCATAGATTAGATTATGGAATTATAGTTCATCGATTATGGAATTATAGTTCATCGATTATGAAATTTTAATTCATATATTGTTGCTGGGAATCGAACCTGATTTTTTTTTTTTAAGGGAGACGCGCGTTTTATTAAAACGACGTCGTTTTTGCATCCGTATGCACCATGCATGGTGCATACGGATGCACAGCATAATTTGCCAAAAATCTTAGTCATGAAATCATGATCGAGTTGAGCGTAATTAATTAATTAATTAGTACACTGTGCAAGATGAATGGGGCATTGGGACCTAATGGTATGTTGCAGATTTGGAATTTTATTATTATTATTATTATTATTATTATTATTATTATTATTATTATTATTATTATTAGCATTTTGTACATACAAAAAGTTCATGCTTAATATTAAAATACTGATAAATAAAATTAATTAAATTTTTATTTCAAATTATATTTCGTATGGTAAATTATAATCAACATATTTATAAAATGTAGAGAAAAATAAATAATTTTTATTTTTTAAAATAATAATGTAAACAATTTTCATAACTTCTATATTTACAAAAAAAAATGAAAAAGAAAATATAATAATATATATAATACTGATTTAACTCTCATATATATTGAAATATATACACAAATAATATATGTATTATACTCACACATATATGATTTACCATTTATAGATATTTAATTAAAATATAATCTATAAATAAACTAATTCTATAACTAAACTAATTGTTTTTTTTTCTAGAATAAGAAATTAATTCATTAAATCAGAAAAAAGACAATCAACAAGATAATGAGGAGGATCATCAAACCACTTCCCGCAACCTGACACAGAAACGGCTTCCCTAGCAACAATGTGGGCAGCACAATTCGCAGATCGCTTAACAAATAGAGTCTACTCCATATATAGCGGAAGCAACTTCTTTAACATCATCAACATCATAAATAATTGTTATAAAATCATAAATAAACTAATTGTTATATTATGATTTTAATAAAATGATAATTAAGGAATATGAAAAATATATGGTAGATGTAGACATGTAGGTGTATAATAATAGTGGTGGAGTTATTAATGTAAGAATTCATTAAATAGTTATAAAATTATTAGTGCTATTAACTCCTCATTCTCCTATAAATACTTGGTGTTGGGCAGAAGTGCTTTAGATGTGGGATGTTGAACTCTCAAAATCTCTATTTTCTCTCTTCTTCTCTCAATTCTTTTCTTACAAAGAAAATTTTGCCAAAACATTTCCGTAAACTGTACGAAGTGCCCGCCGGACCTTTTGTTTGAGTGCTCAAACTTAAGGCCATGATTCATTTTATCTTAGGAGACTGACGTTACAACACTCCTAGCACCCTCGGGAGGTATCGAATCGATTTTAAGAAAAGTGTGTTTTACACATGACTTGAATCTTTCCTTCTTTGAAAACCCTCTTTTGTCTTTATATATATTTTAGGAAAATAAATTTTTCCCAAAGTTATTCATGTATCCACATTTGCCCCCTACTCATGTTAAAAGTGATGGTTTTTCCCTTTTATGTTAGATGTATATTTTTACCCTTAAAAATAAGTATTTCATTTATTTTTCTTCTCCAGAAAATTATTGCTTATATGTATGGGTGACCACGGTTCGGTTCGAACCTAATTGTACGCTGTAGCAACTGAATCGAAACAGTAGGGACAATTATAGTTACAATTCAGAACCGGAAAAAATAAAATAAAGTAATTGTTGAATTTAGACTATTTAAAAATAAAAAAAAATAGAATTTATAAAAAATAAATAAATAAATTTTGAACTGGTGGTTCAAACCGAAACTGGAACCTACCAAAGGTTCCAGTTCCAATTTATCATTTTCAAGAACCGTGAACTGGCAGTTCAAATCTAAATTGGAACCTTTCCAAAAGGTTCCAGTTACGATTTATCATTTCCCAGAACTATGAATCGAAACCCAACAACAGTCATATCTACTTATACGTGGAATTAGAATAAAATTAAAAATGATCAAACACTATAGGTAAATGATAAATCGGTTTCGGTTTGGTTCTAATTTCGATTTTGAACCACCGATTTAAAATTTATTTATTTATTTTTGTAAATTCTATTTCTTATTTTTAAAATAGTCTATATTCAATAATTATTTTATTTTATTTTATTTTGGTTCTAAATCATAACCAAATTCGTCCATACTATTTCGGTTCGATTGTTATAGTGTCCGATTAGGATCGAATCGTACCCTACTCATCCTTACATATAAGCAAAAATTTGTTGGAGAAAAATATAAATGAAATACTTATTTCTAAAGGTAAAATTGTTCATTTAACAATAAAGGGGGGAAAACTGTCACTTTTAAAATAACTAAGGGGGTAAATATAAATACTAAGTACATGAATAACTCATGTGGAAAAAATGTTATAATCATATAACTCAGAAAAAAAAAAGTGTTATTTTCCCTATATTTTATATAAATATTTCTTGGTTTCATACCAAGTTTGATGGGATTAATTTTTATAAATTAAATTCATTATTATTTTGGTTTCGTACCAAAATTTTAGTTGAAATTAATTTTATTAAAATTTATTTTGTGTATCAACTTATTCACCATCACCACCAACAAATTCAGCTTTTGGAATCTCTGCACACATTGTAAAAAGAGAGATGCTGTTATAGTGTTATATCAAGATCTCTGGAAAGGGACAGAGTGGGATTGAATAGTTTCCTACAAGACAAACATTGAGCTTCAGCAAACTTCACTTTCAACCGCAGACTAAAAGCACATATAATACAAACCAGTTAGCACTTAGAATTTTTTTTTTTTTTTTTCTTTTAACAAATTGTTTCGTTTTTCAAACAAATATTCAAAACAATAAATCGTGTAAGAAGTTTTGGGTGCCCCTTTTTCTAGAGTTTCATTCCGCATTTACCTCAATTTTCTAGTATTTCATTCTTTATTTGTTGTCTTCTAGTTTAGAAAACGCGTTTAGTGACACTCATTTTTCACATTCATTTCAAATTCAATTGTTCAGAACTATAGCATAAAATTATTCACATATTTAAATGGTGATGGAGGCAAACTAGCAGAGAGGAAGACTGGAAGAGGAATGGAGTGAACTCTATGGGATTAATTTTCCTTGCCGTTTCCGTTGTGAAATTACAACGGAGACTATTCTGTCGCAATATCCGTCTCTAGATGGACGATGTAATTTAAACCCGTCACAAATTTCGTCGTGAATATTTTGCCGCTAAGATTTTGCGGGTATTATTTTCTCTTTGAGCCAAAAATCGCGACAGAATTAATTTCTGTCGCCGTTTCCATCATGAAATTGCAACGGAAACTATTCCATCGCTAGATTGCGACGGATTACTTTCCGTCGCGATTCGTGAATTTTCTTGTAGTGTTCAAACAAATAACCTATTGTACTCACTCAAAATCTAAAAACCAATTTAGATTTATCTCCAAAAAAAAAAAAAAAAAACAATTTAGATTTTGAGTTCTAATTCGAATAATATGAATAATGATTTATAGTAAATTATATTAGGCCGGATAACGGATAAGTAAATGAAGAGTAAAAAAAGATAGATGATGGTGGTAAAGTATGAAAAGATAGTAATGAATGAAGTCATAGTGGTATATAAATAATTACATACAATATTGTGCAAGATGAGAGTGCAAATCTAAAAAAAATAGTAGTAAAAGTAAGAAAGATATATAGTAATAAATATAGTCATAGTAATGAATGAATTGATAAGTAAATACGAAGAGAAATCGCCATTTTAGTCCCTCAATTATGTCTTAACTGTTAATGTAATTTCTGATTTTTAATTTTAACCAATTTGATTATCGAATTGTTTAAAAGTTCGTCAATTAAATTCTTTTAGGGATTAAATTGACAAAATTTTAAATATATGAAGATCACCGTTTTGGTCCTTTGGTCCCTTAAGGGATTCAACCACTAGATGCCAAAACAATTATAAACACAACTCACCAACTTAAATATCCATGAGAAATTCTACCATACAAGAAGACAACTTCAAAGAGAGTATATAGTGTATATATTAATGATAAATTTCGAGTAAGAAGTGTTATTTTAAACTTTTTAAGGCCATTTGAAAACAAGAAAAGTGTCTTTTGTAAAATGATTTCTGAAAAATAACATTTTTTTTTTGTTTTGTTCATTTTTCAAAAAAAAAAAAAAAAAAAAAGACTTACAAAATATCAATTTTTTTAATAATGATAATAATAATTTGTAAAAGTTTAAATTTTGTGCCATGTACTTATATTATGATTTTATTTATATTAAAGTAAAGATAAATTAAATTTATATAGTTAAATAATTGTAAAGATTGAGAATAACTATAATTAAAAGATGTGAATAAATAATTTTTAACTAGTAATTCATTATATAAGTGCAAAAATTTATAAATTTAATAACTATAAACTAAAGAAACTAAAGATTTGTTTTAAAGTGTCACTACTGGAAATTATAGAATTTCCAACCACCTAAAAGTGATTATAAATCAAATCGAAAGCAAAAAGTGGTTGGAAATAGCAATAAAGGTTTTTTCGGATACCAAAAGTGGTCGGAACAAGACTTTCGACTTGATTTAAGATCACTTTCAGGTGGTCGGAAATTCTATAATTTCCAGTAGTGTGCTTTTGTGTTATAGGTTAGGTTGGGTCAAACTTTTTTATTGTTTGGCTCAACTTGATCTAACATAAAATTTAACTAGAGTTGCTCAATAAATTCAAATGGTATCCGAGAAGATGATGAGCAGGCCATTCATTGAATACCACTCAGAAAAAAGGAAGATAGAGAGAACAAAGTGTGAAAAAGGAATTTGGAAAATGTGTTTAGAGTACAAGTATTAAAATACATTTTTCACAAAAGTGGATCATCATTTTTCTTTTGAATAGAATAGATATTTTCTGTTGACTTTATTTTCTTTTAACAAACAAACACTAAAAAAAATTTTTAAAAAAAAACTTTCAGAAGTTATTTTTTGAATTTTCAAATGAACTCCTAAGGGGATATTAGGCTCAAAGTATTTCGTATTAGCAAGGTAATATGGGCTCGGGAATACTATTTCTATACTTGGTTCTTGTTATATATTATCCATTGAAAATGTTAAAATGCCTTTCACATCATGCTTTTTTTTTTTTAATAAAAAAATTATTTAGTTATTTATTTAATTATTATTATTATTTATAATTGTACTTGTGTTATAAAATATGATTTTAAAATGTAGTGAAATATTTTCTCATGAAGCAATTTATTAAGACATCTTTTGATGCATAGTGTGTCAATAAATTGAAAAAAAAAAAATCATGAATCATTAAATAAAAGTGTTTTCAAGCAATAGCAAAGTACCGATTGGAGTATATCATTGAACATTGAACAATGGTTTAGGATCTAACTTAAATGATTGGGCATAGTAAAGCAAAATACTTAAATTAGCATAAAAGATATCCATTAACCAAATATTTCAATAATATATTACTGAAACAATCAAACAAATATTGTACACTTTCTCAAAAAAAAAAATGTATTAATGAAATATATCAAGGTAATATAACTTAGTGTTGGGTGGAAGCTAATAAAGGGTCAAGTCCAGCAATTCAATTCGTGATTAGAGGGATTGTTGGGCAGATGCCGGTGAAGGGCTAAATCCAGTACCATGTCTCTCAAAAATATGATGGTGGTCGGCAAACGAAATACAATTGCACTTTCACTTTGAGGTATAACTTTTGACATAGTGGACTAATGGTAAGAACTTAATCTTAAAACCTAGCCAATAGTAATATGAAATTCCATAATCTCCCTAAATATTTTGTAATTGTTTTCAAGTGCCAAAATTTGGAGTTAGGGATATTAGGATGAAGCTTTTGATGAAATATATTTGCTACCTAGTACTTTATTCATTTGTTATAATTCTAAATTATTTCAATAATTTCAAATTAAATTATATATCGTGACATGCAAATTTATTGGGATGTAACATCTATTATTGACGTGAAAGTGTATAAGCTTATTGGGATGTGGATGTGACTTTGACATCATCATAATATGGTGTCATGCCAACTATATTATAGAGGATTAATTAATAACTATTAACTCATACACTCCCAACAAGTTTTGAACACTTAACCACCCATGAAATTATTGGCATTTCATTCCACTATATTAAATAGTTAGGGGTGAGCATTCGTTCGGTTCGAGGTGATACTTAAATTTTATTTTAGATATCTGAAAATTTTGGGTGATATTTTTTACACCTAATATCTAAACCAAATTTAATTTGGATATGCTCGGTTTGAGTGAAATTATTTCGAATTTACTTGAGGTTAGTTTGGATATAACCAAAATTTTATTTTTATCAATTTTGAGTGTTTTATGATTGTATTATTTGTGTATTTATATTTTTCATATACTATCAAACTAAAAATAAGACAAAATACTAATAATTAACTAAGAGACTTTTGAAAATTAATATATTATTAACAACGAAATATATTTAAAATTAAATGTATAATTTATATTATTATATTTATAATAAAATTTTGGTTATTTCGATTTCGGGTCGGATATAGATAAAATTTTAACACCTAATATCCGAACCGAACTTATATTCGGATATAGAGTAAAAACTCAAAATGGTCCCTCGACTATAGTTAAATTCACAAATTGATCCTCGATTTTTAATTTCTCAACCAATTAAGTCCTTAACTTTACAATTTTAACACGATTTAGTCCTCCGTCTATTTAACCGTTTGTTGATCGTGATCTTTGAGGATATATATGTAATTTCATGGTCCATCGTTGACCGGAAAATCTTCAATCCCAAATGGAAACCCTACTTTCCAGACTTCAAACAAGCCTTCGAACACTTCTGCATCAACGTCGGTGGCCGCGCCGTCATCGACAATCTCCAGAAGAACCTACAACTCTCTTCGGAGCACGTGGACTTGGCAGACTGTGGTTCGAAAACACGTCGTCTTCTTCGGTCTGGTACGAACTCAACTACATTGAATCCAAAGGGAGGATGAAGAAAGGCGACAGGATTTGGCATATCGCTTTCGGCAGCGGATTCAAATGTAACAGTGCGGTCTGGAAATGTAACCGGAACCTTAAAGAACCGACGATGGACCATGAAATTACATATATATCCTCAGAGATCATGGTCAACAAACGGTCAAATAAACGGAGAATCAAATCGTGTTAAAATTACAAAGTTAAGGACTTAATTGGTTGAAATTGAAAGTCGAGGATCAATTTGTGAATTTAGCTATAGTCGAGGGACCATTTTGGGTATTTACTCTTCGGATATATCATAATTAAAAATATTCAAACCAATAACTATTAGGGTTCACTCAAAATTTAAAATACGATTCGAATTTCGGATGTTAGTTATAACCTGAATTACTCCCACCCCAACAAGTAATCAACTTGCATTATCATCATTGTGAAAATATTACCCCGTAATTTAAGTAGAATAAGATGGGAGTTGTAACAATTTTTATTTGTATTTTAAGTAAAGGGTTCATATAAATTAAAATAAACATAAAGTTTTAAAACATCGATTCATATGGATAGAAACAAAAAAATTAATAATGACAACTAAAATTTTAAAATTCAATCTAATTTTATTTGTAAATTTTTAATAATTAACAAACTTAAATTTTGTTTTAAAACACATGTAGCTTAGTTTATTTAAATATAACAAATTGAACACTAACAAAATTTTTAAAAAATAAAATTCTCTACAAGTTCCATCTTACTATGGTATTTGATTAAATTTCATACAATAATATCAAGTTTATTACTTAGCATAGTTAATTGTAATTCGAGGTCAAGGGTTCAATCAACTGGCCAGCATTTTACCCCTTAATGAGATTAATCTGAGTATGGTACAAACTTAAAGGTGCCTCCTACAGTTAGGGACTGCTGGCATCTCGTGGTCTGACAAAAAAAATACTAATTTTTTTTTTGAAATACTAATTACAAAGTAACATTTGTTTTATACTTTCTCAAATTTTCAAAGTTCTATCTTGTAAGTTGTAACCACCCATTTAGAATGGTAACAGATATTTCATCACACTATATAGTTACAATTAATTATTTATTAATAATTATTAATACATTGGCTTAATTAAATTAATTGTTTTTAAAATAAAATAAAATTAATTATTTTTAAAATAAAATATGAGTTTGATATAACACATCATAATATGATGTGACAATGATGATATTAATGCCACTTAATCAAGGTTAACATTAAAATGTTAACAGTGTTAATAATTGTCTTCAATTATACTATTCTTTTAGAGCACAAAGACTAAATTGAATAAAATCTTGCGATGTATAATGCATAGACCTTATAGGTAGTTTGACACAATTCTACCTCACTTTCGAAATTTAATACAATACAATAATAATATTTAAATTAATTTTAAGTCAAAAATCAAGAGAAAGAATGTGTACTTTACATTGTCAGGTTTGCAAGCATTTCAATTTTCAAGTCTTTCCATACTTGCAAGTTGCAAGACATGACAAATATATATATATTTTTAATCTTGCCACATCATATTGCAAGCTTCTTTATTTCAAGAATTGGAGGATTTGCAGTTTCTATTATTGTTTGTGTGGAGGAAAATAATGCTATCCACCGTATAGTCATAGAGGCACAGAGAAGTTATCTATTGTAGCTCAAAGAGTCAAAACCCCACCATTGGGGTTCGATTCTATGACCTTCCCTCGAGGGGAGTCACAGAGCCTGACAAAGGTGTCATTTGAGCCCACTTAGCAAGTCTAGACGTGTTCTTTTTCACCAAGAAGAATGCAGGAACAACCCTGTAAAAATAAAATGGGGAGAATATAATGAATGAATGAGTAAATTCAGTAATTATTTTAGGGAGATTGGATTGTTACTTCTTCTAGTCTTGATAATTTCTTGATACTTTAGAGGGAGGTTTGTAAACCTCTCAGTATCAAGCACACATTTCTGAAAGCTCGAATAAATTAAGCTCTACTACTTAAGAAGATGATAGTTACCAGGTGAAATGCTCTACAAAGTCATATACCCCTGAAATCTTGACTGTTTCTTCCCCATAAAGTAAGCCAAGCCAATTAAACGACGCATCAAATGATTACTGGAGGATGTACACCACACCTGAAATTCCAGCCGAGTATAAGAGTTGATGTTAAAAGTAGTCCTTACAAATTTATAACACAACTTTGAAGTTAAACATGCCCAAATTTGAATAGGTGAGCAAAAATCTATATTACCCATTTGAAACTAGAAGATGGCCCTTGTAAGCCATCAACAATTCCTCGGCTATCTCAGGGAACCTTGCAATATATTTTTCCAAAAAGTCAGCCTCTGATAAAAACAAGGCCTGGACAAAACTCAGTTCCTTCTTCAAAAGCATTTTGGAGTTTACAAGATTCAAAACTTGGTATCTCGGAAGCACCCGCTCCTCCATGCTGAACATCAACAGCGAAGGCCGACATAACAACACAGATTTCTCTGCTTCGATTGTGTTCAAGAAAAACTCAATCCCAAGCTTCAACTTCTCCTCCGAAGTCCTCAGCAGTGTCGGGGACCTCCTAATCATTCCCATACACTCATTCTCCGAGAAGCCATAACTCCTAAAAATTCCCAATTTCTTCCTAAAAGTCCCACCACTAACACAACTAAAAGAATGAAGCCCGTGAGCCAACATTTTTGAATCAGTCAAAAACCCCATATCCAAAACCTTGGAAACCAGGTCTTTGAGCTTGGGTAAAGGCGTGATAAAGAGTCTAGGCTGCCTCCTCAAAAGAGTTGCAAGTTGAGTCCCCACAATCCCACAACTTTTCAAATATTCAACATTAGGAAGTAACCTCACCTCGGGGCTTCTCATGACGATCCAAAGACACCTTTGCATAACCAAAAACAGATGATGATTGTCTACATCGTTTCTAAGTATATCCTTAAGAACAGCAATGCACGGCCTAATTACGTTGTCCAAACTACGGGTTAACAAATGGGCTTTCTTGCACATGAAATTACCCATATCGGGCCCGGATAGACCAAGGTCCTGGAACAGCTTGATTTTGGGTTTCAGCGTCTTCTCAATATCAGCAGAAAGGAGCTGAGGCACATCGCGGATTAAGGATTGGATATGGGCATCGGAGAATCCTATGGATTTAAAGAAATGTACGACGGATTCGGGCTTTTCAAGGGTTTTGATCCACGGCATGCGAGTGCAAATTGTCAGGGCTTTGGATTTGGGGTAGTTAAAGTTGTCAATCAGGTAGTTATACAGAATGGGGTTTTCTAAGGCTTTGGTGTGAGCGTGACCAGAAAAGAAGACGGAGAAGAAGGATGGATGGGTCGGTTTGCAGGGGTAGAAGTGTAAAGGTGAGCGACGGGAAAAGTACCGGACGGCCAACATCAATTCGTCGATGGGTGAGACAGTGTCTCTAGAGTTTCAGAGAAGAAAGGTGATTCAGATTCGATGCCTGGTGGTTTTTACAGAGTAAATAAGTAATTATTTTACGAAGATTAAGCACTTGAATTATCTGTCAAAAAAAAAAAAAAAAAAAAAAAAAAAAAAAAAACCTGAATTAGTTTTTTTTTTTTTTAAGTCAATTTTATGTGTAATTATTTTAGAATTAGGAATGGCAGAAAGTGTCCTAATTAATACCACAGAATCCAAATTCACAATTGAACACACTAATTTATCTAATCGGAACTTTATTCGAAAAAATGCAGCTCGTATAAAATTCAAACACGATCAAATCCGAATTACAATCCAAACCTTAATCGAGAACGAAAACAAAGAACGTACCTTTAAGTTCTAATGTGATCATGGTGTTGTATGTAGTTAAGATTCGCAAGCAAGTACATCAATCCCTCTTTCAATTCGCACACCTACAAACCCCACCCACCGATCAACTACACTTCAAAACGAAGAAATCGAAAAACAACAACTGAGAAAAAAAAAACACACAACACAACACACACATACATACGCATATACATACAGATTGAGAAAGGAGGAAGCGCCGCCGGCGGAGTGACTGCGTCGCGGGCTCTCGGCGACGACGGCGAGTGGCTTAGTCGGCTGGGGGAACCGGAGAAGACTCGAAGACGAGAGTGAAGGGCTTGAAAGCTGATGGTTGCGGACTGTAGTTGGGAATTAGAAATTAGGATTTAGGAATTAGGGTTATTACTTATTACTTTATTAGGCCTTTGAGTATTTGACAAAGGAATGACTGCGGTTCCAATTTGGATTCTGCAAATGGCCAAATTGAAGCTGGAACCTTATAATAAGATTTCGATTGATGAATTGGCGGTTCCAACCAAAATCGTCGGTTGTAACCGAATTTATAAAAAAAAGTTATGATTTTTAATTTTTTTTCAATTTAGAACCGGAACCGGCGGCTCCTTTATTACAAAAACTTTAATCGAAATCTTACAAACAGTTCGATTTCGATTCCGGTTCAATAGTGCACAGTTCGGTTCGAACCGAACCGTGGTCATGCCTATTGACAGCTATATCTCTTTCAATTGTGTTTTTTAATAGGAAAATATTATATTTACTCTTATTTTTTACTCCAAACTTTTATTTTCATATACAAAATTTTGATGTAGACACTTGTATTGAGACTCATATGAAAAAAGTAGTTTATCAGTGTCCGTCATATCAAGGAGTAAAATTTAAAGAGTAAGATCTGAGAGTCTATGTAGTAGAACTCTTTTTAATAAGCAGCAGGTGCGAGTTAAAATGTCTTATATAATACCGACTCAAAAAATAGAGTTGATCCCACCTTTTTAATCTTATGGGACGAGCTAAACCCGTTTTGACGATTCTACATAAAAGGTAAAATGAAAATTAAAATATTTAGGTTTTAATTTCACTTTATAGATATATATTGAACTTTTGACCTATGTAAAAAAAATCAAGTTAGAAGATTAAAAAAAAAAAAAAAATGGGTTGAAAAAGTGAATATGTGTTTCTTATTTTTTTTATTAATTATAAAACAATTTTGAAACTTGTGATTAATTAATTAAAATATGGTAAAAAAAAAAAACATTTTCAAAATGAGTTTTAGAGAATTTTTAAGATAAAACGTTTTTAAAATGAACACTATCCTCTTATATCAAGCATTCTCGAGAATAGATTTATTATGTCGTTTGGTAAGTTATTTTATTTTCGAAAATAATATTCATAGGAATTATATATTCACCTTGTAAGCGAAAGAACTATTCCGAGGGGAGTCATGAAATTAGGGTATTAATGAGTTATCATGATTAACTTAATTTATTGTTATCTATTTTTGTTATTTATTATATTTTTTTCAGTCAGAGCATGGGCCAGAAGACAAAAGTGCATGACCATTTCCATCGATAGAGAAGGTTTGAACTCCCGATATCTCTTAAGGGGCAAGAGTGCACAGCCACTCACGCCAACCAAGCTAGTTAAATACTAAAATATATTCAGAGTCTCTAAGTTATACAATCCAAACTCCTTTAAAAGAGCCCTATATATATACTAGTGCAAACCTACTTCCATTTTCAATGTGGGACAAAAAAAATTTACAAGTCTTCCCACATCCATTTTCCAACTCAAATGGGTTTACTTTGAGAATCAATTTTCTAGTCACCCATTATTTATTTTGAGTGTACAATATATCAATTTTTTTATCTCATTATAAAGAACTTGACCACAAAAATAGTCATTTTATTATTTGTTTTCAACAATCCCCCACTCTAAGAGAGGAAAAAAAAAAAAAAAAAGATGACATGCCAATTTGAAGAGCAAATTTGGACATGAAAAAAAAAAAAAAAAAAAAAAAAAAAAAAAAAAGATGTCATGCCAATTTGAAGAGCAAAAGAGGTGATGACTATAAGAGAAGAGTTTAAAAGGAGTTAAAGTCAAAATCAAGAGAGCGTATCTAACAAAATAGACAATTTTAAGAAGAGCAATAGAGAGAAACTAGCTAGCTTAAGATATATGAAGTAGAAAACTAGTCTTGATTTAGCCTAATATGGGGAGTTTAGGCTATATAAAAAAAAAAAAAAAAAAAAAATTATACCAATTTATCCTAAGTGGTTATATTTTTAAATCATATTTGGTACAATTCTAAGTGATCAAATAAAAGATTTTTAATATCAATTATGTATAAGTAATTGATAACACTTAATCAAATTTATAAACAATCAAGTCAAGCAACACAATAGGATGCATTATGGGTACCGAGTATGGAAATTCAACTAGCATACAATTAATTAATCATATGAGCAAATCATAGATTACAGAATATATCTAGCAATTTCACAAGCAAGGATGGTGTTCTTCTTCGTACTATGTGGCTTACACAATTAATCCAATTTCATTTAATCATGTGTTTAAGTAAATAAATAATTGAAGGCTAATACCTATGTGAGACCGTCTCATGGGTCTTAATCTCTGAGATGGATAAGATCTTTGATTAATGGGTCAATTTTTTTCTATTATTATTAATGGGTCGGATCTTTGACCTCATTAATTAAAATTCTGACCCGTCTCACATATTGAGATCTGTGAGACGATCTTACACAAGTTTTTGTCATAATTGAATAGACATAGAATGTAAAAAGTAAGAAACGAAGTACATCAATCTTTAGAGTGTTCCGGCCAAACCTACTTCACTACCTAAGGGCACCTCCCTTAAGATTTACAACTTTACTCTCCTGACCACTTTAAAACATTGGTGGGCATCACAACTGTTGCACTAACCACAACGTTGATAGCACTTCTACAACCCTTTGTAGCTTATGTGAGACAAGACACGAACCCCTTGTGCTATGGGTCTCTTGGGCACCATCATTCACGAAGACACTTCTACGACCTTCACCCCTTCATAGCATAGGGTACAACAAATTCACCCTTTTGTTGCCAAGGTTGTTGCTATAACTCATAGCTACACTTAGTGTTGAGATAAACCGTCTTTCACACACCCAAGTGTTTAAAGTATAATAATGATGACATTTTTACTTATTTTGCCATCGGAGATGAGGTATATATAGGATAGGGAGAACAATGACTATACACAGCTAAAAAATGAATTGTGCTCACTAAAATGTATTGAAGATATGTTCAAAAATATTTGAGCTCACAAACATGAAATATAAATATTCTAAACCTCTTTACAAAAATCCTATTTCTTGAGTTCTTCTTTTTCCAATTTTGAAATCTTGTTCTTTTATCTTTAAACTTAGAACTCTTGAATGTAATATTTAAATATATACACAAATTTATAGAGTTAAATGGTTTAATTGCACACATTTTTTGTTCAATGGTCCAATTACACAAACACTAATAGTTCGATGGTCTATATGACGTTTTTTTCCTAAATTATATAGATATTTTCCTTGCTAGTTTAAAAATTATAATTAGTTTTAAGTTTAAAAGTTATCAAGGAGGTTCGAAGACCTTGTAATCTAATGGCACCAAAGTTGCATTTTCATATGGAAGGTTGTGGGTTCGTTCCTCTAATGAGGAACAAATACTACATTGTAAGAATCCACACAAACTTTTAACCGTTAAAAAATTGTGTGTTCGAATATACATAATTGTATAACATAATACACATACACTCTGCCTCGTCGACTCCTCACACAATTAACAAAACGACGTCGTCGTCGACTCCTCACACAACTTAACAAAACGACGTCATTTTGGGAGGTGCGTGGCACACAACTTAACAAAATGACGTCGTTTTGGGAGGCACGGTGCAGGGTAGGGGTGTAAACGAGCCGAGCCGAGCTCGAGCATGGGTTGGCTCGAGCTCGAGCTCGATCGAGCTCAAAAAATGATGCTCGAGCTCGGCTCGGCAATTTTTCGAGCCGCTCGAGCTCGGCTCGAGTAGCTCGATTGTTCAAGCTCAAGAATTCGAGCTCGAGTTCAGGCTCGATTTTAATCTCGAGTTTGATATATTTGAATTCATATTTTAATTAATAGTAAATATTATTTTATCCATACATAAATAATAAAAACTTTAAAAATTTAAAAGTCCAAACTTCAAGATTTAAGATTTTCCTACTTTGCGAGTTTTAAGTAATTTATATATATATATATATATATATATATAATATTTATCTATTTATTTAATTATTATTTAATTATTGCTCGTGAGCGGCTCGACGAGCCACGAGCCTAGAATATTTGAGCTCGAGCTCGGCTCGTTTACTAAACGAGCCGCTCGAGTTCGGCTCGAGCTCGATTTTGACCGAGTTCGAACCGAGCTTTGACCGAGCAGCTCGCGAACCGCTCACGAGCCGCTCGGCTCATTTACACCCCTAGTGCAGGGTATAACGATTGCAAAAAAAAAAAAAAAAAAAAAAAAAAAAAAAATTATCAGGGAGGTGAGTGAAATTTGTACACAAGTTTGGGGCCAATTTCGAATTATCCGTTCAAGTAAGCCTGGTTCAATCTTCCTTATCAACGCCAATTCATACGTCCATAACCAGAGACAGAGAGAGCAATCGAAAATGGCGGCGTGTGCGAGCACTTCAGCCTCCGCAGCATGGAATATGGCTCCGCTAAGATCAGCGCTTCCTTGTATTCACGCCTCTTCCACCTCTTCCCTTCGTTTCTCATCTAGGTCTTCTTCCTCTCCACTCAGGCTTTCCCGCCCCAAGTCTCAACCAGGAACTGTCCGCGCCTTCGTGGGCCTTGCCCCTTTCCATTCGCTCCTCTCTCATTTTTCTCCAGGTACATTATCCCCAATTGTAGATACAGGAATTAGTTAAGATATACATTGCTTTCTGTATTGTTACTTGGTTTTAATGGCTCTAAAGCTCACATTTTTTGTTTGAAGATGCTATCTTTATTCTTCCGAGGCCACTAAGTTCAGCTTATTGTCCAATTCTGGAGTTCCTTTTTTACTTATTGGAAGTAATTTCTTGGTGTATTAAGACCCTTTGGTAAATGGCTATATTAGCTGATAGGGGTTAGTGATTGGGTTAATTAGATGGTATTTTATAATATTAGCTGATTGTATAAATGTGTTTGATAAATTAGCTTATAGAATAGCTGTTTGGTATAATTTATTTTTTTTAAAAAGCTAATTAAAAAAGTTGTTTTGAACCGCTTTTTGAATTTTAGTATTTTAGAGTTACAAAAAGCTAATTAACCAAACACTTATATTGATTTTTTAATCAAGTCAAACACTTAATAGTGGTTAAATAAGTCAAAATTGGCTGATAGGCTAACTATTTTACCAAACAGGGCCTAAATCTTCATGAATCTTCCCCTTTTTGGGGGTATTAGAAAACTTATTCTAGTTCCATTTATTGGTAATTGATTCTTGCCCACAAAAGGTGAAATTCCCCACGACACCACATATGTCTGCTCATTAGGTGGGAGGACCCGTGCTGGTGCCCACCATATTGGATGTATTTCCTACACACGACTTTAGGGCTAGATCATGTTTGCCCACAATCTACCGCCAGGAGCCAACTCAGCTGCCCGTGCGGGCTAGGGCTATTGCTAATTGATTCTTAAAGGCACAGTGAACTAATAAGAGTGCAAATTGTCAGTAGTTCTTAGTGCTATACACTTCCAGATTTGTGTGGATTAGGATTTTTCTATATTAACTTAAGGTGATGAATCTTTTAGTTGGAGTTATTTCATTAATTTGTATATTTTCATTTGAACTTGTTGTGAGTGGGTTCTGAATAATTGTCTTGTCAATTGGATTAGATGCTCTAGTTTTTCTGGCTTGTAATCTTTGGTTGAGAATATGTATAGTAAAATTTTCATTCATGCTTATTGAGTGGGGGTACTATGTATTATCTCATGATTCTCATCCCCCCATATCCCCAATAGCACTTATAATCTTCACTTATAGATTTGTTTTTGGAAATTGTTTGTGAAATGACAATGGAACTAGGATATATTCATTCACTCGCATAAGTGTTTTTGGAAATTCTTTAACTTGTTATCAAGCCTCCGGGGTTTGAGTTTACTAGTAGTTCATTGATATTTTTGGAGAAATTTGCTATCGTTCATTAGTTTTGGTGTAAATTTTGGAAGGGGCGGAATACATGGCTCTAGCCCAAACCTGGCTCTTTTAGTTTTTCCCCGGAAACGCATAGAGAAAATGTGGTTTTTAGAACATTTTGTGCTTCGACAATTTCGTGATAGATGTGTGTGTATCAGTTCGAGATTAAGTTGCCACTTTATAGACTAGCCATCTTAATATCTTCTCGTCTTGCAGATTCTACAAGTTTCGAGCACACTTTCACCAAGATTGGCAATGGTTGCCGATTCTTTGCCATGAGACACGGCAGGAGGGTACCTAAACTGAATAGACCCCCCGACCAGCGAAAGGCGCTCTTGCGAGGCCTCACAACTCAGCTTCTCAAGTATGGACGCATCAAGACGACTAGAGCGAGAGCAAGGGCAATGAGAAAGTTTGTTGACAAAATGATCACATTGGCCAAGGAGGGCAGTCTTCACAAGCGAAGGCAAGCCCTCGGCTTCATCTACGAGAAGCAAATCGTGCACGCTTTATTCGCCGAGGTCCCAGAGAGGTACGGCGACAGAAATGGAGGGTACACCCGGATAATAAGAACGCTTCCTCGGCGAGGGGACAATGCACCAATGGCTTATATTGAGCTTGTCTAGTGACCAACTGTTTGATGTTGCATTTGATTTCTTGAGTTTAATGTTAACAAGAGATTTTGTTGGGCAAACATTGTTGTTGTATCATGCCAGTGCTCTCCCCCCTCCATTCCTCTTTTTTTTTTTTTTTTTTTTTTTTTTTTCCCTTTTGTCAATTGTTTGATTGAGTAAAGTTGGATACCTTTTTGTACATTTTCTCATTGTAATGTCTTTGCTTTTAGCTCCTTTTTCCAATTTTTCACTTAATTCCCACATAATTTCGAAGGCAAGCAAATTCGTTCGTTTAGTTGGAGGGAATTGCAATTCCTTCATTTTCATGGAATTAGAATCTCATGCCTCCCTTGTATTTCAATTCCATGGTTTTTAGGAAGAAAAAGATAACCTTGAGACAAAATTATTATTATTATTATTATTTTATTTTTTTTTTAACTTAGGAATAAGGGTCAAATAGACCACTCAACTGCAATCGTTATGCTGTGCATCCGTATGCACCATGCATGGTGCATACGGATGCCAAAACGACGTCGTTTTATTAAAAAAACGCTCGTCTCCCCTTTAGAAAAAATTCAGGTTCGATTCCCAGCAACAACATTATATTGTTCATTCATTCTGGAATTTTAGTTCATAGATTATGGAATTATAGTTCATTGATTATGGAATTATAGTTCATCAATTATGAAATTGTAGTTCATCGATTCTAAAATTTTAGTTTATAGATTATGGAATTTTAGTTCATTCATTCTGGAATTTTTAGTTCATAGATTAGATTATGGAATTATAGTTCATCGATTATGGAATTTTAGTTTATATGTTGTTGTTGGGAATCGAACCTGATTTTTTTTTTTAAGGGGAGACGCGCGTTTTATTAAAACGACGTCGTTTTTGCATCCGTATGCACCATGCATGGTGCATACGGATGCAGAGCATAATTTGCCACTCAACTGCCCACCAAATTGCAATTGGGTCATCGAACTCAAAAAGAATGCAATTGGGTCCCTGAACAATGCAAATGCATGCAATTCCATCCAAATTGACTTGTTTACCTGGAAAGGTGGTTACCGAATTTTATAAAATATTTTTAAATTAAAATTTAAAAAAAAAAAAAAAAAAAAAAAAAAAAAACCCCGGAGACGAAGGGGTGGCTTCATCTTGGGCCGTCCCCCTAACCATGGAGATGGCCTGAGACGAAGGTGGGAGACGGCGTGAGAGTTGCCTGCCACTTCGTCTCCGGCGGAGACGAAGTGGCGGCTTCGTCTTCAGCCGTCTCCCTGGCCATGGAGACGGCCTGAGACGAAGATCTCTTCGTCGGTGGAGACGAAGAAGACTTCTTCGTCTCCGGCGAAGACGACGTAGTTTTTTTTTTTTTTAAATGTTTTTTATTTAAAATTATTTAAAAAATATTTTAAAATTATGTAACCGTCTCTCCAGGTAAACAGGTCATTTTTGGATTGAATTGCATGAGTTTGCGTTGTTTAGGGACCCAATTGCATTCTTTTTTAGTTCGATGGCCTAATTGCAATTGAGTGCGCAGTTGAGTGACCTATTTGACCCTTATTCCTTTAACTTAAAATTGATTTCTGACATCTCTCCCCGATCATAGCGTGTCTTCTTCTTCTAGTCT
The DNA here is from genome assembly GCF_001879475.1 of Ipomoea nil. Classification (NCBI taxonomy): domain Eukaryota; kingdom Viridiplantae; phylum Streptophyta; class Magnoliopsida; order Solanales; family Convolvulaceae; genus Ipomoea; species Ipomoea nil. The sequence goes on along the minus strand of NW_017617232.1, from coordinate 3,036,167 downwards.
CAACAGAGAACTTCAATTAGTATGTCAACCTCAATTAAGCATGTTTTCTCAAAACTCTCTTATATATTTTATTACTTTCAATCCAATTCCACGGTTTATTTGTGTTACATAAATTTTCAAAGTAATTTTTAAATTTGGTCGGTGTGTTTTCAAGAGCAAAATTTGTATTTTGTATAGATATAGCATATAAGTATAGCATATTTGCTTAAATTTTCAATTGTAATTTTGCCACTTATTAAGTTGTTTGATCAGTGCAGTTAACCAGTTTAGCTTTAGCACTTTAGCAATTAACATTGTATTTTGCACTTTAAATCTGTAAACTCTACTTTTGTAAGTTATTATTCATCGATTATTTGAGTGTTATTTTTATTTTTGAAATTACTTTGAAAACTGATATAATCAACCACACCCGAACTTGGAAAAACAACAATATGGATATTAAATAAATTAATCATAAACCGAATGGTTTTCAACATTACATAACTGAACCGTCCGAATCTATCCGACGCATACCCCTAGGGTTGGGTGGGTATATACCGTGTGTCCTTTGATTACCTAAAACTAAACAAAAAAGTTAACTTTTTTCTTTTATAAATTTTAACAGCCATAGTTGTTATAGGAATTGTTCAATAATCTAGATTGATTTATTTTATTGTGATCCTTTATTGAGTAAGGTTAAAAGACGAGCTTCACTTAGAACGTACCTTTGAGTACCGGCTTTGCAGATTTTTTTCTAAACCAAAGAATAGTATAAACCAAGTGTACTTTAAAGAGTAAAACTCTAACTACATATTCAAATTTTATTAGAGTCAAAAAAAAAATGAAAAGAATAAAATTTATAATTAAAAAATACAAATCTACAAAATATAGTATTATATTTTCAACAAACAGTATTATATATGAAATTGTAGATGTATTCTATAGAGTATAACGCCCACTAAATATATAGAAATTTATTGGACAAAAGAAAGAATGAATGAATAAAAATCATTACTCACCCATTTTTTATTAAGTAATCAAAATATGCAATATCATATGAAAGTAAGAAATTGGTTTACATACATAATTACTCATTATATATTGTGTATTGACAATCCGCCACACGTGCGACGATTCTACATAAGTTTGTGTGATAATATTGTTGAAGATATTCATTCATGAATTTAATTCTATGTTAGGAATACTCCAGATAGATAATCGGCTCATATTATACTGCCAACTTGCCAAACAAATGGAACGCCACGCAAGGAAATGATTATGTGTATATATATATATATATATATATATATATATATATATATATATATATATATATATATGAAAAAAGAAATACAAGACATTTTTCTTTTTAATATGTGCATTGAGTTGCGGGGATGATTATAACGTTTTCAGGCAATCCGTGGGTGACAAACTGACACTTGACAACGACTTAATTTATCTTTTAATTTGATCACTTTTAAATACACACAAGTTGCCAACGATATTGTGGTCCAGCAGTGGGCAGTGGCATCAAATTTCTCTTTCATATGGGAAGTTGTGGGTTCAAGAGTTAGTAGTACTAAAAAAATAAAAAATAAATAAACACACACACAAAAGTTTGTATTTTTTAAATATAGAACTTCATTTAATTATTTATAACAAAATTTGTTAATTTACCAATATTCTATGAATACAAAGTTTTTAAAAACATTTGTATAATTTTTTTTTTTTTTTGCAAATAATGTTTTTCCTGACAAAAATAATAATACTAAAATAAAAGATCTTGTAAATTCTTCCTTTCTCTTTCAATTACCGAATTTAAAATTTCTTTTATTTTTTCACTAAAAACAAACTGTTTTTTTTTTTTTTTTGGTTCTAGGATAATAAAAATAATTTTTTTTTGATAACTTATATTTTTAACTTTATGAGATGAATAAATTGAGATTTAATTTCAAAACTTAACACTTAACTCGCACACAAAGAGATCAAACAAAAATTAAATACATTTCCTAATTCCTATCACCAAAAATAAATTTTTAAGTAAAACTTCACATATACTAAACCAATACATTTAAGGACATAAAAATAAGAATATTTTTTATACAAAAAGTTTGCTTCGTTAATTTAGACTCGTGATATCCGATGCGCTAAAATTTTCCTAGATGATTTTGAAATTTTCTTTTTCTGAAAGATAACTTTTAGAAGAACAATTTTCTTTCAATATCAGGAACTGGTGGTTTAGAAAACCTAATTAAGAAAAAGAAATGATACCTTTTGAAGAGGAACGCTGGAGAAATTATACAATAAACATAAGCTACGGAGTGCAAATGTGCAATTAATTGCTTGAATTTTTTTTTTAAAGTACAATTAGCTTTACCCAAGCTTAGTTGAGGACCTCAAAATTCAGCAGCCACAATAAAATCCAACTCAATTCTACTTTACATTCTATACATTCACTCCTCTCATCATTTCACAAATGCACAACTAGCTGCAGTAAGCATTGATGATCTGGAATTCTTATCAAAATGCGAGCATTCGCTTGAGTTTTCACCAGTATGGTGTGTATTCAGCAGGACGACTAGACACATCTGCATATGCTAAGCGTTGCGTTTGGCGGTAAGGGGGATTAGGCATTATGCTGTTCACCTTGCATGGCCAAGTCGGATCGGATTAACTCTGTGTGCACTCAAAAGGATGCATACTGCCTTCTGCAAATTCGTGCAACCTAAACTGTTCCAGAAACTCCAGAGGCCTGCACAATATCGCATTAATATAATTTTTCACGTGCTACAAAGAATAAAAGCAAAGCAATAAGATGTTGTATAAGCATACAAACTAGAAAGGGAAAAATACATTTTTAAATGCCACTCTCCTACCATTGAAATAAAAGTTCTAGTCTTGTGAAAACAAAAGATTATGACTTCAATTATGAAAAAAAAACAAAATTAAAGAACAGATGGTGAAGAGAAATATATGATAGAGGCTGTATTTATTATTTAAGTTAGCATGGAAAACATTTTAAGCATACTATAGTCCAGTGAAGAGAGTGGGATCATAGGTCTTACAAAATTGCTTCGCGAGTACGACTCATTCTGCGCTGATTGTTTTCCATAGCATCTAGAACCTTTGAAGTCTCAGGTCCTGCTGCTCCACTTGGGGTCCAAATCTGGAAGCATAAATAAGTATGTGAGTTCCTCTTATAACAAGTGCATCTTATAAAGTAAATCAAAATATTTGACTATCAGTCTCTCACCTTTATGGTATTATCAATCCCACTTGTAGCTACAACACAGTCATATGGATGGGACTGTATACAATTTACAACTGAAGCAAGGGTGAAAAGCTAAGTTAGACAACCAGGGAATTGGTAGTAGAAATCACTAATTTTTAGGTTTTCTGAAAGAGAGTCATAACAGAGAACTAAGAAAATAAATTAACTACCAGATTCATCCCCATGAAGCATTTTTATTAATCTACCAGTCTTCTTTTCCCAGATAAACCATCTACCATCATCACTCCCACTAGCAATATACTGACCTGCATAAAACATATTGAGAAGAGCTTCAACTTACACTAGAAGAAGAGCACAACATAGCAAAGAGGAAAAGGAGTACCTCTTTGGCCTAGGAAACTCGCTTGCTTTATATCAGTGCCTATATTACAGTGGCCGACATATCTCCTTTTCATATCTACTGCCATCTCAGGCTGCAAGATGAACACGAACATGTTGAGAGTATGAAAATTTGACAACTGTTTAAGACACTATCAAAACAGTAAGTTCTCAACACACAGCTATAGAAGAAATCAAGGGTGGATGGTAACAATTATCTAGTGTATGATACAATACTTCTTAGCTTGTCATAGCATTCAACATTCTTTTACAAATCAATTCGTAACTGCAAAGAATCATTTTTGCTGTTGATTATTCCTCTATGGAGAAAACTGAACATATTTATCCTACACAAAGGTCCCAGCATAACAAGTTGTGTAGAAGATGACCAAGAAAATTTAAAAATAAAAATAAAAATAAATAATAATAATAATAATAATAATAATAATAATAATAATAATAATAATAATAATAAATAGTATGATCAAAACCTTAGAGCAGCATCATTTTCTTTGAAAGAATAGCACCTGGATCATTACAGAAGACCCACAAGATATACAAAGAAATAATTTTTACTAAACAATCAGAAGCAAAACCTTATAAGATGCTTTCTCATCTTGGCATGATGATGTTGGTGACCCGCAAGTGCCATTCACTCTTCCTGTTGAATTTGTATCACCTCTCCGATGGATTCTTAAATTTAAACTTCCATGAAAAACATTAGGCCCAATTTCACGCCCTTCGTCCCCAGATAATGTCTCAAAAGCCAATTCTAGCTCCTCATCATCAGAATCTCCTCTATCAGATCTTGGACCATCCTGTGATGCATCACTATTTGCATCTGAACGGTAGAGAATGTCACTTAATGACACAAGCCGTCCTTGCGGATGTTCAGATTTAGATTCTCCATTTTCCTTCTTAGTTTTCTCTGCTTCAGCTGCTCATCCAAGAAACCAAGCATCAACAATGAGATCAATTCATGAGATAATAATCCAGCATAGAGAATTAAAATCCTTGATAGAGGATTTTAATAGAAAAGAGCTTTTGTGCTGTCAGACAAATGAAATAAAATTCAATGCATAAATTCTACAACGAATAAAATCAAGAAAAAAATTCTATTTGTGTTTATGACCTTGGTGAATCAAGAGGTAAGGAAAAAAAACAATCGACAGTAAACATGAAAATAACAAAAAGATTTCAGCAGTACAAATAGCCATTGGCTCTGAAGAAGGGAGGAAAGAAAGAACCAGTGTATTAAGGATGAAGTTCACCAGAGAAACCAGGAATATAAATCTCAACACGGTTATATCAACACTTCAACAGTATGAACACTAACCTGCGGCAATATGTTTTCTTAAATTGTCCACCATATCTACAACTTCAGTCTCATATGGAACCAAGGATTGAGCACCAATAGCAAACTCCAGAGCTTTTTCATACTTACCTAACTGCAGCCAAAAACTCGAGTGTCAATGTATTAAGATCTCAAAAAACAAGGTTTCTGCGAGAGTAAATATGCATCTATGAATGTCTATAAATTTGTTAGGTATATGCCGTACACAATCATTAGATCTATAATTAAATTTTTCCAAAACTTGTTAAGCATGAAATGCACTGCAATTATTTATTTACCTGGGACAAAGCTTCAGCTATCAACAGCAGTGCTCTAAACGAAGTTGGATTAATCTTTCGAGCTCTATGACAGTCTCGTATAGCCATATGTGCATCATTTTTCCACCTCCTCTGCATTAGAGAAAAACGTTTTGGTATAGCTTCCACAAACAAATAGCTAATTAGAAACCATGAAAATAGAAGCATTCTGCAGAAACCTTGAGCAATAAGGCTGCTCGAATACATAAACACTCAAAAATTAGCTTAGGTCCAATCTCATCCCCATAACCCTCTAAGACTTCATTACAAGCTTCAATGCCATAATAAAAACTTGTTTCTTCTTTCAATATTTTTTCTGCCGCTTGAATTAACTTTCTGCACGAATCAAGCTGTAAAAAGCAGCGTGAAATTAGTTTGATGCAAGCCAATACAATAGTGATAATTTCAGTCATCAAAATTTGTAATTGACTCCAAAATTTAGTCACCTTGGCAGCAGATTGCCTTGTTAATGATCCATTTAAGGAGTCCCCAGTAACTGATGATTGCAATTCCACTCCACTGTTTGTAGGATTGAAGTTCAAAAGCTTAGCAGCATCTTCATAGGAATAGCAAATAGAACTTCCATGTGCTGCACCGACATATACATACATTATACATGAAAATGAACCAAGAGGTGTATCAAACAGTTAGAATACTATTAACCATTTCAAACATGAGTCTTTTGAAAATAAATGTTTCTTCTCATAAGTAAATAAATGTATTAAAAGAGCATCAAGGGCATGCAACCCAAGTTCTAAATAACTTTGAAAGAGTAAAATAGAGCTATTTTGAGTAGATCAGCTCACAGAAAGGCCAGGCAAAACAAGAATTAAGTAGATAGCTTATATTGCAGGACAATTAATATTTCTTCCAAACCAAGCAACATACCAGGGATCACATCCATCAAATAAACGTGCTCCCCACTGTAGCTAAGTAAAACTTCTTCACCATTGGGACTGAATGCAACATGAGTAAGATGCAAACTGGAACGATTCTGAAGAGATGGAAACAAAAAGAATCTGAATTGGTTGCTCCACTTTTTAGAATTATAGATACATACATACATGTGTGTGTGGACAAGCTCCAAGGTATATTTTCTGCTTTGGATCATACAAATATTCAATAAAAGCGAATAAACATGCTCACTATTATATATGAATAGTGTACATAAGTTTGCAAGAGTTTCCCATAAATATGTGCTCAAAGAAGTACAGAGAAGAGAGCAAAGAGAGATCTATAGACGGGAGTAAGCAATTTTATGGTTCAGGTCTCGGGAACATGCAAGATAGCCAACCATGGATATAGAAGCCTTAAAAGATCACAACTTCAAATTGAAGAGGGTAAGGTATGAAATCTGAAGTATGTCGCTACCAATATAATTCGCAAGGTCAAGAGCAAATAATGCAGGCAGGAATGTTTGAAACTAACATGGTCAGAGAGATGCATTGGGCAGAAATAATTGACACAAGGAGGTGGTGGAAACTTTTTCTGACTAGAAGATAATGGTGGCAGCATTCGTCTATCATACAAACGAGCAAAAGCATCACTGCAAGGATTAATTTAAAATTAGCAGAATGTTGACACAAATAAATAGCATTTTTCTAGGAAAGAAACTACTGAAACATACCTCCCTCCAACAAGTAGCAAATGGGGCCTCGTTGAGCTGATATCACATGACTTCAGAGAAAAAAACTGCTTAGGAGGATCTGCCAATGACTTCTTAGCTCCACAGCGCAAGTCAAGCTTACATCAAATTAAATCAAATTATGAGATATAGTGTTCAATCACAAATATCTGATTTAAGAGAACATATAGTGGATTAAAGTCCAAACATCCTGGTGGCCCTTTCTATTGGCAGGTTCATTATTAATTTGTCAAACATAACGTGCACAATCACAAGGATCAAAGGGTAGAAGAAGATCCCAAAACAATAAAAATAAAAAAGGAGCATTTTTTTATGCTCTTTGTAAAGAAAGCTTTCCCACCTCAAAAGATGCTATCATACATATCAGTCAGTAATTTTACTTCCACAAATGGGTACCAACACCTCACCACCTATACCCTTAGTTTGACAATTTAACAAAGGTTCCACGTTAACAATGAAACAAACAAACACAGTCCAATGGATCAGAAAAAGCCAGCTAAATAAAGGGAATTAATTTAAAGCAAGCACTTAAGAACATGTTTTACCAAGTAAGCAAATAAAAATGCACACAAATCATTGTTAAAGAGCAATCATCACATGCAACATGAAAATCAATACTCTCAGATTTTTCAAACTAAACAGATATGGGATTCTTTAACATTTCAGCAACACCCCAAACAGAATCCAAAGGAGAAAATGGTTTAGAAGAATGTACAAGAATATTGCGGCATTCTTGATGAGAAGAACCAGCTGGGGGGCAAGAAGCACGCTCTCGAAAATCATGTTGCCTCAAAGTTCCATCCTCACTTGCACTCCATACCACATTTGGATTTCCAACTTCTACCTAAAAAGAGTAAGCACCGTATAGCAAACAAATGAACATCAGTTGATTTTACTGATGGTAATGGAATTGTAATTCGGAGTAACTAATAAGATCTTACAGCTAATTTTTTGACCCTCCTGGTATGGCATTGAAACAGTGCTGATGGGCTGACAACATTCACATCCCGTCCTCTTCCGCTCAAATGAGACAAATGAAAAACGCGAACCTGTCATAGAAAGCATCGGAGAGTGTGAGTTTACAGAACCAGTTACTGGACATTGACAGCACAGTCATATCTGCATGTGCTGCTATGCATGTATGATTGACCCATCAAGAAATTACTTCAGCATCTCCCGCTCCAGAAACAACTAGTTCATCTGAAGTTTCAGGAACAAATTTTGTGCAGAATATATTTGCAGTGTGGCCTGTCTCAATGGAGTGAAGTAATTTGCAGTTTGAATAGCTCCATATATTCATCTGTGGCAAATGATGAAGTCAGCTAACATAACAAATTTTTAAATGCAGTTTATTCAAAAGCTAAGAGAAAGCACCATATCGTATCATACAAACAAGAATAGAAGCCATGCAAATTAAAAATTAAATACATTTCCATAAGGGCTATCAATCAAACTACTCATCTCAGATTGGATAATAACATTAGCAACAGTAAGGTGCTTCTCCATGCAAACTCAAAGTGAAAAATACCAGAGGAACATTGATGCTTTAACCAAATAAATCGGAAAGTTCTGAGCTATATTTTCTTCAACCAAAAGCTAAAGGAGTATTTTGGGGCTTATCTGCTTTGTTTATTATTATTATTATTATTTTCAAAACAAAACAAAAAAAAAAAAAACAAAACAAAAAAAACAAAAAAAAAAAACAAACAAACAAACAAACAAAAAAAAAAAAACAAACAAACAAACAAAAACTTTAAAGTAGATAAGAGGACTTTATGCTTGTCCCTCTGAAGCCTCAAATAGAGGCTTTTCCAAAAAGCTCTCTGGAAAAGGCAATGTTAATGAGAATATCAGAGTATCAGACTTAAAAAATTATCCCTCCAGGTTCTAAAATTATCCCTTCAACTGTTCATGGTTACTTGACCTGTTCTTCCACCAGACTGCTTTTGTCAAAGTAGATCTTTCTAGAAAAGTCCAACAGTCCAACCCAGCCAAACAAGCACTAGATAAGAAAATTCTAGCTTCATCCTTCAATTCTAAATTTGTCTTTGTGTTGAAAAAGGGAGGCATTTAACCTATACCCTAAATCGTAAATGTTGTTGCGTTGGGTGTGTTTGCGCCGGGGTGGGGGGGTGGGGGGGGGGGGGGTGGGGGGCACAAAAGCCATATTAAAGGCTGAAAGTGAAGGCTTCCTCTACAGAATGTTATAATCTAAAGAATCAAAACAAATCACAAATCACATAAGAAGGTAACAAGCAATGCAGTTATGTTTTTTAACAATCTCACAGTATGCCTATTCTTTCACTGGCAAATTGCTTTAAACCAAGCACATAGTGCATTCAAAAGACTGCTATTGTAGAGTGTAGACTAACTTCTAGCATGATCAAAGTCCTCAAGCCAATTGAATATTGCAGACAAAACATTCCTAGTATCAACAAAGTCATATTTCTCACAGCATGGCCCTGTTTATTCTTTATCTTTAGGAGGATAGGGTGTACGTCAACAGAAGATATATGAGTCTGCAATATATTCAAGTAAATAATCATACTCTCATATCATCAGATCCAGATATCAGAAGTGACCCTCTTGAATTCCAAGCAATAGTATTCACACAACCCTGATGATCCTGAAAGATATCAAACAGCAGCTTGAAACAAAATGACTCTAAATATTCCAACAAGGTAATTTGGGGAAAACCGGAAAATGCATAAATCAGAAACCAAATAACTGTATTCACCACATGAAGAATCTGATCATCAGAAACCCAATACTTGTATCATTATTATTATCATCATCATCTAAGAAGTGAAACCAACCAATGTGTTCCAAAATGTACCAGTTATAAACATTTTTTTAAAATACATTCATGTATATAATCTTTATTCTTTTTGAGCATTCTTCCAGTAAAGTTGACAGAACTGTTCTCCGAAAAATTAATGGAACAGGTATATTCAAACATTGCTGGAGTCTGGAGAAGCCTGACAGTCCGATGGAAATTTTGGACAACCCATAGGTACTTCAGAATGAAGAAGTGGGTAAAAAACTTAGCTAGAAAATGAAAAACTAGGTTGAAAATCCATGGATTCAACTACATTTATCATCTCAAAATCCTAGCTATTAACCTGAATATCAAAATACCATTCTGTTTCCCCCCCCTAGTCTAGAGTTCCAGTGAAGGTAGATGCATCTCGGAATAGCCACGAGCCCATGAGTATGGATATAAATTTTACTCCTCAACCTACATTGGAATCTAAAGATTTTTTCCTTGTCTGGTTCAAGACAGCCTATGCAAGTCTATTATGAACTATAAAAAAGTGAATCATATAATTTGATTTAACACCAGTTACAGGTTGAGGTCTTGTTAGGCTACTCACCTCTAGTTCTCTTTCTAAAGAAAGCCTTTGTACCAAAGATGAGTGCATTTGTAATCTGTGATCAATGTCCTGTTTGCAAGAGGAATTTCAAGACTTCAGAAAGTAACAGACAGATAGAACAAAATCAATAAATAAATGGATGAAACAACTTCAGCAATAATCCTTCTGCAGGCAAATTATGCTTTTAGATTAAATACGTTAACTACCAATATCTGTGTTTGTGTAAACGCGTGCACAGAGATTAAGGATTCAATCAACAACACCAAACTTCAATTACGCATTTAAGCTAAATCAAACATACTACTTCCTTTTGCTGAGTAATTTACTTCATAACATAGCAACATCCAAATTCAAAGAAAGAACATAACATTTCTACCGAGTTTCGCAGTTTAGAAAAGCTAACAGACTTTTGCGTCATAAAGTCCGCTACAGTGCCGCAAATGTGAACAGAAGGATCACAGTTTCAGGACCAAAAAAGCTCACCAACTCAAACACAAACGGGAATTTTCAAATGCAATAGAAAACAAAAATAATGGTCTAACTCACTAAAACCAAAGAGGAGATGAAAACTGAAAATCCAACATACATGGTGGACGTCAAGAGAGCGACTATTGATGAAGTCTGTGATGTTGCCATTGCGGAAGCACAGGGACTCCATTTCGCCGAGAAATGACCGGCTCAGAGATAGGGAGTAGAGAAACCCTAGCTCGATCGAGACGACTACGACGCCGGCAAATCGGCGATGAGGAAGATGATCGGTGCGTGTATCTGCGTGCGTGCGTGAGAGCGAGCGATCATCAAAACAGATGTTGCACTGGAAAGGCGGTTGGGCAATACGTCGGCCTATAGAGATAAAGTCACCTGCTTATAGTATGAGAGTGGCCCACCAGGCCACGAGGGTCTTCTTCTGATTCCTACTCGACTTTATTCCATTTTGGTCACATTTTTACTTGGGGAGAAAAAAAAAAAGTTCTCCCTGCATTTTATGTGTCTAATTTGGCTAGCGAGGTTTCCTCTGTCTCATTTTATGTGTCTGATTCGATTAACGAAATTTGATTAAAGTTATTTTTAATTCAATTTTTCATAATATTAAGTTTAGTATTAATATACACAATTTATATATTTAGAAACTACACTAAAATTACTATTGAACACAAAATAATAATAATAATAATAATAATAATAATAATAATAATAATAATAATAATAATAATAATAATAAATTAAAAATAAGTAAGAATATTAAAGAAAATAAATAAAGAATAAATAGTTGGTTTGACCAATGAACAGTAAGTAGGACAGATAAAATTGGACATTAAGATTGTGTTTGAAGAATTAAAATCATAATACATCCTCTAATACTCAAGCTCATGACCTCCCACATGGGAGAAGTCACTATAGATCATCTGAGCACAAGGTGCTTGGCCACAACTATGAAATTTGATTATTCCTCCAATTACAAATATCATATCCTATGACTCAATGTCCCTACACTGGAATTCAAACTTGAGACATCTCATTTGAGGTGCCACAGCTATGTCACACGGCCTTTGACATTTATTTATTTATTTATTTATTTATTCCTATTATAAGGTCATAAATAACCAAATGTCAATATTTGTAATCATTTCAATCCCACTCTGCCATTAATTACTAAACATGCAAAATACTTTCACCAAATCTTATTACTATTACCAATTATTTGATTCTCATTCCAATTTCAATTCTCATATGTGAACCAAACACCCCTAAATTCATGAGATCTATAATGGTTCCTCTTTATTCTCAAAGTTTTATAGACCCAACACTCAATATATTCTTTATTTTCAATTCTTTTTCCCATCAATAATTATTTATCTCATTTATTATAATTTCTATTTAACTATAGTTTTTTTTTCAAAAAAAAAACTATAATTTTAAAATTCAAATTTAAATAAAATAGATATATAATTTAAATGTTAATTATAAATTTAATAGAAATACATATCAATTAAACTTAATAGTAACACATATCACAAAAATTTGCAAGCAAAAGATAAATTTATTTGTAATATATAATTTATAATTTATTTTTAAAATTATAATTACAATTACATTGTAAATATTAGTGGGAATCACCTGTGACCCACTAACACACCTGAACAGACGCAGTGACGTACATGCCACCCATTATTGGTGCGTGAGACTTTTCATGGACTTCAATACTTCACTTTTCTTCGCAACGCTGTTTCTTTCGCCTTATTTTAAGGCGAAACTCCTTCAAAGAAGTAACGTTAAAGTTGTCATAAGTTTAACTAATAATGCAATTTGATCATCTAATTGAAAAGAATTCAATAAAATATCTTACATCGGTAAAAATAATACAATTAGATTATAACATCATTACATATTATGTAGGTTATCATTGACTCAATATCAATTAGGCTAATACGTGGCATTGTGCTTTTAAAAAAATTATAAAATAATCATCAAACAATAGTCGATGACGATTTTGGTTGATTGACAACCAATGATTGTCTTTTAAATAAATAACCACCAACTATTGAATGTCGACTAATAATTGTTTAACAAATTTAAAAATAAAAATAATATATACACTTAAGGTTCACGTGAGTATTGTCACATGTTAATTTAATCAATGTCACATAAATAATAACAATTGAATATGTAATTATGGTCTAAGTATATTATTTATTGATTTAGGGTATCTCATTGAAATTTATTTTAGTTAAGTAACTCAATTGGACAATTCAGTGAATTTAGGGAGATAGTCTAACAAATTTTTTTCCTATATTTTACTTAGATTTATTAATTTTGATTTATTTGACTTTTATTACTCAATTTTAAAAGAGGTTCATTCTTAGTTCAAAATATTTTACTTTATTTTTTTAATAAAGATTAAAGTTGAACAAATTAAAATGTCACTATAGGTAAAGGACAATTTTTTTTTTTTTTGGCTTTTTCATTCATTTTTTTTTCTATTTGACATATTCCTCGATCTATGTGATTTTGTTTATTCTTAATCATGATTATGTTCGTTACAAATGTGTTTTTACATGAGCTAAATAACTTAGGGTTTATAACTATCGCTCATACACAAGGTGTAGTTTGGAGTGACTTATGTAAACAAACAAGGAAGGAACTAAATACATATGTTATTTAACTTGAAAATAATGACAAAAATTTGTTAGGTATGTTTGCATTAAGTTAATCTCATACAAACTATATTAAGGTTACGGGAACCTTGATGCTTGCTGTGAGAAATTATATAAGATTGGTTTCGGGACTTCGGGATTTATCTATTTCAAAGACCATTAAAGTCGGGTTGGATATTTGAGTTTTTTAATTTATGGTTAATCGATTCAGTTAGGAATCTAGAAGGATAGTAATAAAGTTGGGTTAAAAAAAGTGACGATAATGCAATCGACGGTAACAATCATGCATGATTGGTCACTAGGGGCGGTAATAGATCGATGTTAATTGAAAGAGGAGGCTTGGAGGGTAATAGTTGCAGTAAATAAGACATGTATAACAATACTTGTGAGGTGGTCACGACATATTTATTTCTATTATTAACATGAGCACAATATAAATTGAGTTAAGTCTTCCTATACAAAATAATAATCACTTGTAAATATCTAAAGCATGATAAGTATTATTTATGAATTTTATTGATTTAATTATAGAAATCAAAGACCGGGAGAAGGGAAGTGAGAACTAGAAAGTATAATTTAAAAGAGTTTTATTACATGTACTGTCTATTTTTACTCCCTATGTAGCAATTGATGATAGGTATCTTATCCCAATAAAAATGTCAACATCAAGATTTTGTAAAAATGAGTAAAAGTTGAAAGTAGAATTTGAGAGAGTAGAACTCCACTTTTAATTGTATTTGTTGGTAAGAGTATCTCCATTAGTGTTTTTTTGTGGAGCCAAGCATGATGTGAGAGAGAGAAATTTGAGATCTCCCTACAAGCATTAGTTTTTTGTGAGCCCCACTAAAATCTACAAAATTAAAAACCAATGACAGTGATGCGCTTAGACGCACAGAAGCGGGGGGCGCGTAAACAGCTTAAATTTTTTTTTTAGGGTGCGTTTGAAAACCCGAAAAATGTTTTCCGAGTTTAGTGTTTGGCAAGAGGGGGAAAATGAGGTCAATGGAAAATGATGTATTAGTCAAAGGAAAATGGGTATGTTTTGGGGGAAAATGACTTCTCCTTTTTTTGGGGGGAAGTCATTTTCCAAGGGATGCACATGCAAAAATTTTTTAGCCTTATTTTTTGCTGGCTTTGCGAGTCGGCCAACCAAACTCGCAGGCTAAGGTTCATCATACCAAAGCCCACCCCATGCGGGTTGACGAGCCCCGCGGGCCGATCCGCAGACTTTTTTTTTTTTTCAATTCAAAATTCAAAAAAATAAGTAAAGTCTACAAATAATATTAATTTTTTTGTATTTAAAATTTTTTAAAAAATTACCTATTTTAAAATGTTAATATCATATATATATATATATATATATATATATATATATATATATATATATATATATATATATATATATATATATATATATATATATATATATATATATATATATATATATTACTCTGTAGAAACATACATATATATCAAAAGAATGCTATTCACAAAAGAATTTTATCAAAAAGTATCAAATAATTAAAATTTTGAAGTATTCAATTCTTTTCATTTTCCTACTCATTTTCTAAAAAATGAACCAAACACACAAAGACAGTTTTCTGTTGTGTAGCCAAACACCAAAAAGGAAAATGTTTTCTGGAAAATGACTCATTTTCCAGAAAACATTTTTCGGAAGTCATTTTCCGGGTTTCCAAACGCACCCTTAAATGAAACAACTAATTCATTAAATCGGAGGAAATACAATCAACAAGAAATGAAGGAAACCATTCTCCGCAACCTGACGTAGAAATGGCTTCCCGAGCAACAATGTGGGCAGCATGATTCGTAGATCGCCTAACGAAACAGAAGTTTACACCATTAATCATAGATGCAACTTCTTTAATATCGTGTAATCTATATCTATATATATATAAAAGTAAAATCCTCCTAACAAATTTCCCCCCAAAACTTTTGTAGTAAAATTTATTTGGTAAGTAAATGTCAAATGGAAATTAAATAAAATCTATTAATTGGTAATATTATATATGGTATTATATTCTATAATATAATTGATAATATTATTGTTCAAGTATAAAATAAAATCTATATATCTATATATATCTATATATCTATATATATATATATATATATATCTATATATATATATATATATATATATATATATATATATATATATATATATATATATATATATATATATATATATATATATATAGAAAAGCGCTCATATGTGGTCATGTCATTAGGTGTGGTCGTGTGGTCGTATCTGTGTCGTTGAATCAGTTTAATCTAACGGCAGTGGTAATTCTGAAAATTTTCGCGCGTTTTGGTAAGTGGGGGTGTTATGGTAATTACAGTGGCCATTTTATAGCGGGCGGGTTCCAGAATACACCAACAGTGTTGACAACATACACCAATAGTGTAATAAAACACACCACGGTGAAACACACCAATGGTGTATTTCCATGTTATGGCAATTACAGTGGTCATTTATAGTGGTCGGGTTCCAGAATACACCAACAGTGTTGACAACATGCACCAATAGTGTAATAAAACACACAACAATGTGATTTTCCTTATTCCGGTGTTTTATGACGAGTTTACCCTTGCAGTTCACTGGGTAGGAGCATGTGCGAGAAAATACTGGAAAAATCTTGATTAATATGATTCATTGGATCTATCTAATCTAATGGCCTATAATTGACCATATGACCACACCTAACAACATGACCACATGTGATCACCCCTATATATATATATATATATATATATATATATATATATATATATATATATATATATATATATATATATATATATATATATATATATATATATATATATATATATATATATATATATATATATATATATATATATATTATATATTATATATTATATATTATATTATATTATTATTATTATTATTATTATTATTATTATTATTATTATTATTATTATTATTATTATAAAACTAAAATTCTCCTAGCCAAGTTTTCCCCCCAAAATTTAGGGACATCTATATCTATATCTATATCTATATATCTATATATCTATATATCTATATATCTATATATATATATATATATATAAAAGTAAAATCCTCCTAACAAATTTTCCCCCCAAAACTTTTGTAGTAAAGCTTATTTGGTAAGTAAATTTCAAATGGAAATTAAATAAAATCTATTAATTGTTATATTACATAATTGGTAATATTATGTATGGTATTATATTCTATAATATTATTGAAAATATTATTGTTCAAGTATAATAAAAATATTATGAAATAATGTAATCATAATAAAATAAAATAAAAATAATAACAATAACAATAGAATAACAATAATAATAATAATAATAATAATAACAACAACAACAACAATAATAATAATAATAATAATAATAATAATAATAATAATATAATATAATAAAAACCATATAAATTCTCCCCCCCCCCCCCAAACTTAGGGGCATTTATATAATATCCTAATTTTTTAATTTAATTAATTATCAAAATATAGAAATTATATATTATATATTATTCATTTACGTGTAGACATACTTAATACTGTATATAAAGTAAATTAGGTAAATATATTCTTCAAATATAAATTAAGTATCTATATATAATTTTTTGGTAAGCAAATGTAAAATGGTAACCCTAATTTTAATTGGTAATTGGTAATATAATAAAAACCGTAACTCTTACCCTTAATCATATCTAAACACCTATATATACATCACATTCTCTTCAATACAAACAGTACCAAGTTACAAAGAACGAAAGGGAATATTCTCTGCAACTGCATAGCAATGGTGTAGAGAACAGGGACCTTCAAGAAGAGGAGGAACAAGACCCATATTCTTTGCGTGAGGTGTGGCCGCCGAAGCTTCCATATCCAGAAGAGTTGTTGCACTACACCTGCACATTTGGTAAATCTATGTATCCTTTTCCAACTTCTTTTTTTTTTTTTATAAAGAATAGAAAATCATACCATTGGTGAAATTTAAAATCTATCTACATATATTATATAAACTATGATTATATTGATCATATATATATATATATTTCGTTAAACATTTCACTTCATCTTCTTCATCATCAATCTGGACGAGTTTGCTCAACCCATTAAAAGGTATTTCTTTAATACCTTATCTCAATCCGTTAAAAGTTATTTATTATTGGACTCTGGGCAGGATTAAATAATGCACTATTCATAATGATAGAAAAAAAAAAAAAAAAACCGACCATCTGATTATTAGTGGATTCTGAGCAACTAGATCTGCAGGTCATTTGCATGAGAGGGGACATCATTGAATGAGTTTGGACTATTAATATTTTTTTCCTAATGTGACGGTCCTTCTAGCATCAATAGGAGTAAAACAAAGATTTGGAGCCATGACAGTGTGTTAAGGATCATGAGTAGTGCTCCTTGACAAAAACCTAAAGCAACATCATATATGAATATGATAGAGATTTAATTATTTTTTATTTGATACAAATTATTCTCTAACTAAAACAATTAGTAATAGTTACGCTTTATTGAACCAACCTTCATATTTTTGGTCAAATGAGTACACATGATGGAATATATGTTCATTGCACGGAATCTTAATATTAATTGAGTTTCCAAATCGTATATTGCAAAAGAATTATTTTACCATAATATGAATTGTAACCAATTTAATAAATCTAAATATTAACAAATATGTATGGTAATTTTATGTATGTTAATATTATTTCATATGGACGTAATACCATAATATGATTTATAACCAATTTAAGAAATCTATATTGATAACAATTCAAGTATGTATGGTAATCGTATGCATGGTATTAAAAATAATAATTACATATGGTATCATGTATAGTAATATTAGGTATGATATTATGTAATACGTAGTATTAATTAGGTTGTACATTTATTCTTTTCATATTCCCATATGGACATAAATCCATAATATGGTATATAACCAATAACCAATATATATACAATAATAATTCAATAACCAATAACCAATAACCAATAACCAATAAATAAAAGTATTATATAAGTAAATAATTCGTAATATTTATCTTAAGTATAATTTGTCAAATTAATCAATTTTAATTTGATAATGATCATTTTCTAACCAAACAATTGGTAATATTTACAATTTATTGAACCAATCCATTTTTTTTTCATCCAGACTAATTTTAATGCTCAAATTAATAATAAATTTTATTAGTTATTAATTAGCATAATATTAATTTATTATGCGTAATTATTGTATAAAAATAAATTACCGTTCAAATGAGTACACAAGATGATATACATGTTCATTGCACGGAATCTTAATATTAATTGAGTTGTCAAATTGTATATTGCATAAGAATTATTCTTACCTCACTATTTACAATTACAAATTTATTCCGAAATTCTGAAAATTAAATAAGTTAGAAATCTAATTTTAAGTATGTATTTCTGGTTTTTTCATTTTTAATTTATACAACTAATTTATTAATTTATATACACAATTTTTTGCTGCTTATAATAAAATAATTCACTAACGTTTTTTCAGTAAGCAATTCCTCTAAGCAAATAATCCGTAATATTCACTGATATACTTTACACAGTTTAATCATTTTTTATTTTTATAATTTCAAATTTATTAAATAATATATATATATATATATATATATATATATATATATATATATATATATATATATATATATATATATATATATATATAATTAGATAAAGCTTATTTTGTGACCAAACAATTAGTAATATTTACGATTTATTGAACCAATTCGTAAATGAGTCAATCTATACAATAATTAATAACAAAACCTATTTACTTGATTTCTCACCCAAACAATAGTAAATAGTAAAGGTAATTTTTTTATAAAAAAAATAAAAACAAAAAGAACATACATATTTCACAATAATATTCTACATCATCAGTTAAAAATGGAATGGAAATTAGGTAAACTGAAAAAATAACTGAATATTAATAATTGACTGAAAATTAAAAATGAAAAAAGGAACATAAATTAGGCTAATTTAAAAAGGAAATGAATATTTATAATTGACTAAAAAAAATGATCCATAATTAACTAAAATGGAAAAGGGAAATGGTCAGATGATTACATTTTAATTTTTCACAATAATATTACACAATATAGTACATCAAATCATAATTATGTCATAAATCTTTCACAATTTTAAAAATAGAACGGAAATAATTTAATAATAATATTTACATCATCAAGTAAACGTAAATTAAAAATGAAAAGTAAATATTTAATTAATAGTATTCTACATCATCAATAATAAATGAATATTCTAAACAATAATAAAGTTAAATTAAAAATGCAACAAAAATTAAAAATGAAACGAAAATATTTCAATAATAATATTCTACATCATCAATTAAAAATGGAACGAAAATTGGGTAAAATATCACTACATCTGATATTCTAATCGTCTAATTGACTGAAAGTAAAAAAGAATAATTGGTTGAAAATGAATATGATATTACTAATTAACTGAAAATATAAAATTAAATGAATATTAATAGTTGACTACAAATAAAAAATGATCTATAATTAACTAATATGAAAAAAAATATGGTTAGATCATTGCATTTTAATTAAATATTGATGGAAACTAAAATTGGACGGAAATTTTCAATAATAATATTCTATATCATAGATAATAAAGACATATCATTGCAATGGAAATATTTCAATAATAATATTATTGAAAATGCAATAAAGTTAAATTAAAAATGCAACGGAAATATTTCAATAATAATATTATATATAATCAATTAAAACTTGAACAAAAATTAGGTAAAAATATCATTGCATATGATATTCTAATTGACTAATTGATTAAAAAAAAATGGCTGAAAATGAATATGATATTACTAACTGACTTAAAATATAAAAAAAAATCTCTAATTGACTAATATTCTACCATTATATATTTTCACTCGAGTCACCCATCATGGTGGACTGAAGGTGTTAGCTATAGACGATGATGGACAAGATTGTGTTGCTATTACCAATGTCGAAAGAGGTTTCAATAATGTGTACATACAATCGTTGATATTTTTTTTAAATGACAAATTTGTTATATATCTAGACAAAAATATATATATCTTCCATACAAAAGAATTAAGATAGTAATTCATTTCTATAACTGAGTTGCTTGAGAATGAGCACATTTGCCGAATTTATATAAAAAAAAAAATACTAAACAATGATAAATAAAATCTCCAAAATTACAGCACCGATGCGTACATCTACACATTAGCTATTAATTTGAGCAATCATTTGCTCAAATTTAAGCATTGATAACATCAAAACACATAAATAATCCAAACCATATGTTCAATTGCACTATATAATATTTGATGTTCTAATTTAAATAATTATATATTGATCCAAATATTCATAATATATTACAACAAATTCATTCCGTGCATCGAACGGGTGAAAATTATATTATTCTAATAATTTTTCTTTCATTCTTTCGTGCAATTACTATGCTAATGTATTTAAATATTGAAAGAGAATTCTATAAAAAGGATCCTTAATTCACTAAAATTCTA
This sequence comes from Ipomoea nil, assembly GCF_001879475.1. NCBI lineage: Eukaryota > Viridiplantae > Streptophyta > Magnoliopsida > Solanales > Convolvulaceae > Ipomoea > Ipomoea nil. The sequence goes on along the minus strand of NW_017617232.1, from coordinate 3,015,146 downwards.
TATCTATACTATATATAAAAAACAAAATCCTAAAATTTTAACTTCCCGCCCAATTCCTAAAAAATCTCTCTTCCTAATAAAATATATTGATTTCTACTTTTCCATTCGTACAATAATTCTGCGTTAAAATTCTATTCTAATATCATAAAATAGTGTAATACAATCTATACTATCTATACTATATATAAAAACAAAATTATGAAATTTTAACTTCCCGCCCAATTCCTAAAAAATCTCTCTTCCTAATAAAATATATTGATTTCTACTTTCTCATTCGTACAATAGTTCTGCGTTAAAATTCTATTCTAATATTATAAAATAGTGTAATACAATCTATATTATATATAAAAACAAAATCCTGAAATTTTAACTTTCCGCCCAATTCCTAAAAAATCTCTCTTCCTAATAAAATATATTGATTTCTATTTTCTCATTCTTACAATAATTCTGGTTAAAATTATATTCTAATATTATAAAATAGTGTAATACAATCTATACTATATATAAAAACAAAATCCTGATATTTTAACTTCCCGCCCAATTCCTAAATTATAGTATTAGAATAGAATTTTAACCAGAATTATTGTACGAATGGGAAAGTAGAAATCAATATATTTTATTAGGAAGAGAGATTTTTTAGGAATTGGGCGGGAAGTTAAAATTTCAGGATTTTGTTTTTATATATAATATAGATATAGATTGTATTACACTATTTTATAATATTAGAATAGAATTTTAACCCAGAATTATTGTACGAATGGGAAAGTAGAAATCAATATATTTTATTAGGAAGAGAGATTTTTTAGGAATTGGGCGGGAAGTTAAAAGTTCAGGATTTTGTTATTATATATAGTATTGATTGATAGATTACAATAGAAATTGTATTACACTATATCTATTTTATATATCAGTGTTGCAAAAATCGTGTCGCTGACCACGGCGAGGAAGGCCGGAATCGGCCTCCTCAGCGGCCGCCTCGCCGGCTGAATCGGCCTTTAATTTTTTATTTTTTTTTTAAGTTGTAAAGTGTCAAAAAGTTTGGCAAGGCATAACTTTTGACTCCGTTGTCCGTTTTGGACAAATGTTTTTTGAAATCGCGTATTTTTTCGAGATCTATCCACCGCAAACAGCCGTAGGCGGTTTGGCCCACCAATTTCTAAAAAAAAAAATACTTTATTAAAGAGTTTCTAAGAAAAAACTATGAGAACCTTATGTTTTATTAATAAATTTTTAAAATTTTTAATTAAACAATTGTCCCGTGCATTGTTTAATAATCTTTCTTTATAATTGGTCAAATTATTTAATTATGGTAAATTTGGGAATAATTAATTATGGTAATAGAAATCCTAGAAGAATATAGAATTGAACAATATTTAATTATTGTTATATTATTATTGTGACTCTCGAAATACAAGAGTTAATGCCATTTTTGGTCCTAGACTTATTGGGGCATTAACACTTTTCATCCTCCATAATAAAAATTGCCACTTAGTAGCCACTGTTATTGATCGTTGGACAATTTTGATCCTCCGTCAATGACGCCGTTTGTTGACCGTGAATTATAAGGGTTTTTCTGTCTTTTTATGTTCTAATCCTTGTATTTCTCCATCCATTGGTCACTGCTACATCCATTTCTTCAAACTGAGGTTATCCGCTTCAGTCCTTTCTAACATTAAGAAACCATCTTCACCCAACTAACAATCACGAATTTTACATTTGATATCAATCTCAAGATAATGGAAACAAGTGCAATTGGAATAGAAAGGGCGTTAGTCCATGAGTGTGGAAATTTTGTCGAGCATACAACATAACTAGCAAAGTCAGGAATATCACCCAACCCCTCCCTTAACATTTCTGCATCAACTATAATAGGTATGCCCCTACTCTTTGCCTCCTGCACTACAATCAAAGCAGTCTCATGCAGCCTTCCATCTAAGTAGACAATATTTACTCCAAGCGCTGAAGACAATTTTGATTTGGGTATGTAGACCCTCAGATATCATGGGTGGATATCCTGGAGTGAAAATGCACGTGCGAGTTTTTTTTTTTTTTTTTTTTTTTTTTGGTTGTCAACAATGACATATGTGAATGGTGGGTTTCCTCCTTTGGACACCACCATAAAAGATGTATCGACACCATCCCTTTCAAGCTCATCAAGTATTCTTTCTCCATGCGAGTCATCAGCAACCTTAGATATGATCCTTGGATTAAGACCAAGACGAATTTTATCATCCAGGTTTTATCAAAGCATTGCTAGTGTTACCACCTCCTTGAACCTCAAAACTGGTGCTCTGAATTTTATCATCCGGGTTGGGGAATGAAGCTACAACAGCCAGGAAGTCAACACCGGCCATTCCAACACCTCAGACAATGCGATTTTTGGGGAGCGGCGGATTCCACATTTTCAGCTTGAAACTTCAATGAATTTCAGGTAGAATAACAGAGTTTTTGAGGTTGTGCACCAAGTAGTTGTGGTCAGAGAGAGATAGAGATGAGAAGGATATTTGTGGTCAATATGGAAGGGAGGACTTACAGGTGCAAATGGCATTAACTCCGTAATACAATACAAGAATATTTAATTATGGTTATATTATTATTGTGTCTCACGACCATTATATACTAACAGTACTTGAAAAGAAACTAATAATAATAATAGTATAATAATAATAATATAAGTGGTAATAATAATATCTAAAAGTAATTAAGTGTTAATAATAATAGTAAGAATATTAACGTAAGAGTTATAACATAAAATCTATACTATATATAAAAACAAAATCCTGAAATTTTAACTTCCCGCCCAATTCCTAAAAAATCTCTCTTTCTAATAAAATATATTGATTTCTACTTTCCCATTCGTACAATAATTCTGCGCTAAAATTCTATTCTAATATTATAAAATAGTGTAATACAATCTATACTATATATAAAAACAAAATCCTGAAATTTTAACTTCCTGCCCAATTTCTAAAAAATCTCTCTTCCTAATAAAATATATTGATTTCTACTTTCCCATTCGTACAATAATTCTGTGTTAAAATTCTATTCTAATATTATAAAATAGTGTAATACAATCTATACTATATATAAAAACAAAATTATGATGGTAATGCCATTGAACAATATTTAATTATTGTTATATTATTATTGTGACTCACGGAATATAAGAGTTAATGTCATTTTTGGTCCTAGACTTATTGGGGCATTAACACTTTTCATCCTCCATAATAAAAATTGCCACTTAGTAGCCACTGTTATTGATCGTTGGACAGTTTTGATCCTCGGTCAATGACGCCGTTTGTTAACCGTGAATTATAAGGGTTTTTCTGTCTTTTTATGTTCTAATCCTTGTATTTCTCCATCCATTGGTCACTGCTACATCCATTTCTTCAAACTGAGGTTATCCACTTCAGTCCTTTCTAACATTAAGAAACCATCTTCACCCAACTAACAATCACGAATTTTACATTTGACATCAATCTCAAGATAATGGAAACAAGTGCAATTGGAATAGAAAGGGCGTTAGTCCATGAGTGTGGAAATTTTGTCGAGCATACAACATAACTAGCAAAGTCAGGAATATCACCCAACCCCTCCCTTAACCTTTCTGCATCAACTATAATAGGTATGCCCCTACTCTTTGCCTCTTGCACTACAATCAATGCAGTCTCATGCAGCCTTCCATCTAAGTAGACAATATTTACTCCAAGCGCTGAAGACAATTTTGATTTGGGTATGTAGACCCTCAGATATCATGGGTGGATATCCTGGAGTGAAAATGCACGTGCGAGTTTTTTTTTTTTTTTTGGTTGTCAACAATGACATATGTGAATGGTGAGTTTCCTCCTTTGGACACCACCATAAAAGATAACACCATCCCTTTCAAGCTCATCAAGTATTCTTTCGTCATGCGAGTCATCAGCAACCTTAGATATGATCCTTGAATTAAGACCAAGACGAATTTTATCATCCGGGTTTTATCAAAGCATTGCCAGTGTTACCACCTCCTTGAACCTCAAAGCTGGTGTTCCGAATTTTATCATCCGGGTTGGGGAATGAAGCTACAGCAGCCAGGAAGTCAACACCGACCACTCCAACACATCAGACAATGCAATTTTTGGGGAGCGGCGGATTCCACATTTTCAGCTTAAAACTTCAATGAATTTCAGGTAGAATAACAGAGTTTTTGAGGTTGTGCACCAAGTAGTTGTGGTCAGAGAGACAGAGAGATGGGAAGGATATTTGTGGTCAATATGGAAGGGAGGACTTGCATGTGCAAATTCTACATCACACCATCTACAACTACAACTGCTATTTACCATAGGAGGGTTCGCCGACCTGCTGCCTTCTCTGCTTCGCCGGAACCAAAAACCACCGATGAAGGCCCCAACCTCGCCGGATCTGTTGCTGCACCGCCAGATCTGCCTTACTGGTCCATCGCCGGAAGGAGTTACTGCCTCGTATGCTCGCCACCGTACCCACAACTCGCCGGAGAAGAACCTCGCTGCTACTCACTACCGACGGTTACTACTTAGCCGCCAAGTCTCGCCATCTCGCCTCACAGGAGTCACAACAGCGCTGGTCTAAACAATATTAGAAGAATAAGACATAAAAAGACAGAAAAACCCTTCTAATTCACGGTCAACAAACGGCTTCATTGACGGAGGATCAAAATTGTCCAACGACCAATAACAGTGTCTACTAAGTGGCAATTTTTATTATGGAGGATGAAAAGTGTCAATGCCTCAATAAGTCTAGGACAAAAAATGGCATTAACTCCAGAATACAATACAAGAATATTTAATTATGGTTATATTATTATTGTGCCTCACGACCATTATATACTAACAGTACTTGAAAAGAAACTAATAATAATAATAATAATATAATAATAATAATAATAATATAAGTGGTAATAATAATATCTAAAAGTAATTAAGTGTTAATAATAATAGTAAGAATATTAACGTAAGAGTTGTAACATAGAATAAATTGTAATAATTAATAACTATAGTCTAGGATTAAATTTGGAATTGTCAGGAAAGATAAACGACCTCTGGTGAAATTAACTCTTAAATAATTATATATCGATTTAAATATTCTTAATATATTACAACAATTCCATTCCGTGCATCGCACGGGTGAAAATACTAGTTATTCTTAAAAACAAAACCCCCATTTCTTACTTTCCCGCACAAACTATAAAAAAAAAAAATTACCAATTAATAATACTAATAATAATTAGTCAAAAAATTAGTAGTAGAATAGAAAAAAAGATCCTTAATTCACAAAAAATAGAAAAGGAAACGGAATTCACTAATTAATTAAAACTAACAATAATCAGTAAAAAAAGATCATTAATTCACTAAAAATGAAAATATAAACGGAATTTACTGATTATGACTAATAATAATTGGTAAAATAGGAAAATAAAAAATGAGTCTTAATTCAATGAAAATGGAAAAAAGAAACGGAAGGGTGTGAAAAAAAAAAAAGAGGGTCATAATAAGGAAAACAGTAAAAAAAGAAAATTCTACCAAAAATTAGAATAATAAAAAAAAGTTTCTTAATTCACGAGAAATAGAAAAGGAAACGAAATTCACTGATTAATTAATTAATAATAATAATAATAATAATAATCAGTAAGAAAATTAACAGTAAAATTTGAAGAAAAAAAATCCTTACTTCACTAAAAATGAAATTTACTGATTAATACTAATAATAATCAGTAAAATTGAAAATAAAAAATGATTCTTAATTCAATGAAAATGAAAGCATTTTAAAAAAAAAGGGGTCATAATAAAAATAACAGTAAAAAAAATCCTACAAAAAAAATTTGAAAAAAAAAAACAGATTCATAATTTACGAAAAATAGAAAAGGAAATGGAATTCACTGAATAATTAATACTAATAATAATCAATAAAATTAAAAGTTAGCATTAAAAATAAAAATATATAAAATGATCCTTAATTCACTAAAAATAGAAAAAGAATCGAAATTCACTGATTAATACTAATAATAATCAGTTAAATAGGAAAATATAAAAAGATTCTCAATCTATACCATTATTAAAAACAAAATCCTTCTTCCTTACTTTCACACCCAAACAATAGAAAAAGAAAAAAAAACTATAATATAATTAAAAACAAAATTCTATTTACAAAAAATATTCTATATTATCAATTAAAAATGGAATGAAAATTAGGTAAATTGAAAAAATAAATAAGTATCTATTCAAACATATTTTCTCAACCAATGCCTTCAATGAGGCTCAATCTCATGACTTCCCACATGAGAGAGGTCACTACATGCCATATGAGCACAAGGTGATTAGCAACAAACATTAGGTTAATTGAAAGAAATTAATACTAATAATTGTTTGAAAATAAGAGAAGATTCATAATTGACTAAAATAGAAAAAAAATGGTCAGATCATTGCATTTTAATTTTTCACAATAATATTACACAGTATAATACATCAAATCACAAGTATGTCATAAATTTTTCACAATTTTAAACAATAGAATGGAAATATTTCAATAATAATATTCTACACTATCAAGTAAAGGTAAATTAAAAATAAAAGGAAATACTTCAATAATAATATTCTATATCATCAATACTAAAGACATATTTTAAACATTAGTAAAGGTAAATTAAAAATGTAGCGAAAATTAAAAATGAAATGGAAATATTTCAATAATAATATTCTAAATCAGCAATTAAAAATGAAACGAAAATTGGGTAAAAATATCATTGCATTTGATATTTTAGTTCGCTAATTGATTAATTGACTAAAAATAAAAAAAGAAATAATTGGATGAAAATGAATATGATATTACTAATGGATTGAAAATATAAAAGGAAATGAATATTAATAATTGACTGCAAATAAAAAATTATCCATAATTGACTAATATGAAAAAAAAAAATAAATGGTTAGATCATTGCATTTTAAGTAAAAATGGAAGGGAAACTAAAATTGAACGCCAATCTATATCTATTCTATATCTATCTATATCTATATCTATCTATATCTATATATATATATATATATATAAAAGTAAAATCCTCCTAGCAAGTTTTCCCCACAAAACTTAGGGACATTTGTGTAATATCCAAATTCAATTAATTAAAGAAAGTAATTAATTATTAGTTAAAGAAAGCAATTTATTAAAGAAAGAAATCACGTAGATATACAAATCAATTTGCTATATCACTAATTATTAGCTTATATCACTATTTATTCAAAGCCATACAAACTAAATCTTTACAAATTTGTTTAAATTTACATTTTATTAAATCACTAATTTCACCGAAATAAAGAAAAAATGCAATAAATACCTACCACATCCAAGAACTTGAAAAGGATCAATCTATTCAATAAGAAAAAAAAAAAAAAAAAAAAAAAAAACCTGGCAAATTATTGTGTTATGCACAAATTACAAATTCATACAAAGTTCACAAATTTATGAACACATGTCTATAATATTATAAAAAAAAATACTTTACATACTATGAATACAAAATACTTTACATATGGCTTATGAACACGTCTATAATATTTTATAAATAAAAAATATTTTACATATTATTAGTCTATATATTATATATATAAAAGTAAAATCCTCCTAACAAATTTTCCCCCAAAAACTTTTGTAGTAAAGTTTATTTGGTAAGTAAATGTCAAATGGAAATTAAATAAATCTATTAATTGTTATATTACATAATTGGTAATATTATGTATGGTATTATATTATATTCTATAATATAATTGAAAATATTATTGTTCAAATATAATAAAAATCTTATGAAATAATGTAAGCATAATAAAATAATAATAATAATATAAAAACCATATAAATTTCCCCCCAAAACTTAGCGGCATTTATATAATATCCTAATTTTCTAATTTAATTAATTATCAAAATATTGAAATTATATATTATATATTATTCATTTATGTGTAGACATACTTATTACTGTATATAAAGTAAATTAGGTAAATATATCTTCAAATATAAATTAAGTATCTATATATAATTTTTTGGTAAGCAAATGTAAAATTATAACTCTAATTTTAATTGGTAATTGGTAATTGGTAATATAATAAAAACCATAAATGTTACCCTTAATCATATCTAAACACCTATATATACATCACATTCTCTTCAATACAAATAGTACAAAGTTACAAAGAACCTAAGGGAATATTCTCTGCAACTGCATAGCAATGATGTAGAGAACAGGGACCTTCAAGAAGAGGAGGAACAAGACCCATATTGTCTGCGTATCCAGAAGAGCTGTTGCACTACACCTACACATTTGGTAAATCTTTGTATCATTTTTCAACTCTTTTTTTTTTAATAAAGAATAGAAAATCATATATACCATTGGTGAAATTTAAAATCTATCTACATATATTATATAAACTATGATTATATTGATCATATATATCATCTGATCTTCTTCATCATTAATCTGGACGAGTTTGCTCAACCCATTAAAAGGTATTTCTCTAATACCTTATCTCAATCCATTAAAAGTTGTTTATTATTGGACTTTGGGCAAGATTAAGTAATGCACTATTCATAGTGATAGAAAAAAAAATTGACCATTTGATTATTAGTGGACTCTGAGCAACTAGATCTGCAGGTCATTTGCATGAGAGGGGACATCATTGAATGAGTTTGGACTATTAATATTTTTTTTCCTGATGTGACGGTCCTTCCAGCACCAATAGGAGTAACACAAGGATTTAGAGCCATGGCAATGTGTTGAGGATCGTGAGTAGTGCTCCTTGACAAAAGCCTAAAGCAACAGCATATGAATATGATAGAGATTTAATTATTTTAATTTTTATTGATAAAGATTATTCTCTAACCAAACAATTAGTAATATTTACGATTTATTGAACCAACCTTCATATTTTTGGTCAAATGAGTACACATGATGGAATATATGTTCATTGCACGGAATCTTAATATTCATTGAGTTTCCAAATTGTATATTGCAAAAGAATTATTTTACCATAATATGAATTGTAACCAATTTAATAAATCTAAATATTAACAAGTATGTATGGTAATTTTATGTATGTTAATATTATTTCATATGGACGTAATACTATAATATGATTTAAACCAATTCAAGTATGTATGGTAATTGTATGCATGGTATTAAAAATAATAATTACGTATGGTATTATATATAGTAATATTAGGTATGATATTATGTAATACCTAGTATTAATTAGGTTGTACATTTATTCTTTTCATATTCTCATATGGACGTAAATCCATAATATGGTATATAACCAATAACCAATATGGTATATATATATATATATATATATATATATATATATATATATATAATTTTTCACTCATTATAAAATAATAATTCAATAAAAGTTTTATATAAGTAAATAATCTGTAATATTTAGCTTAAGTATAATTTGTCAAATTAATCAATTTTAATTTGATAATGATTATTTTCTAACCAAACAATTGGTAATATTTATGATTTATTGAACCAATTCATATGTGTTTTTTATCATCTGGACTAATTTTAATGGTCAAATTAATAATAAATTTTATTAGTTATTAATTAGCATAATATTAATTTATTATGCATAATTACTGTATAAAAATAAATTACCGTTCAAATGAGTACACAAGATGATATACATGTTCATTGCACGAAATCTTAATATTAATTGAGTTGTCAAATTGTATATTGCATAAGAATTATTCTTACCTTACTATATACAATTACAAATTTATTCCGAAATTTTGAAAATTAAATAAGTTAGAAATCTAATTTTAAGTATGTATTTCCTGTTTTTTCATTTTTAATTTATACAACTAATTTATTAATTTATATACACAATTTTTTTCTACTTTTAATAAAATAATTCACTACATTTTTTTCAGTAAGTAATTCCTCTAAGCAAATAATCCGTAATATTCCCTGATATACTTTACACAATTTAATCATTTTTTATTTTATAATTTCTAATTTATTAAATAATATATATATATATATATATATATATATATATATATATATATATATAAAATTTAATATAGATATAATTAGATAAAGCTTATTTTGTGACCAAACAATTGGTAATATTTACGATTTATTGAACCAATTCGTAAATGAGTCAATCTATACTATAATTAAAAACAAAATCCTATTTACTTGATTTTCCACCCAAACAATAGTAAATAGTAAAGGTAAATTTTAAAAAAAGAATGGAAAAAAGAACATAAATATTTCACAATAATATTCTACATCATCCGTTAAAAATGGAATGAAAATTGGGTAAACTGAAAAAATAACTGAATATTAATAATTGACTGAAAATTAAAAATGAAAAAAAGGAACATAAATTAGGTTTTTTTTTTTGTTGGGAACATAAATTAGGTTAATTGAAAAAGGAAATAAATATTTATAATTGACTAAAAATAAAAAATGATCCATAATTGACTAAAATGAAAAAGGGAAATGGTCAAATTATTACATTTTAATCTATATATATATATATATATATATATATATATATATATATATATATATATATATATATATATATATATATATATATATATATATATATAAAAGTAAAATTCTCCTAGCCAAGTTTTCCCCCCAAAACTTAGAGGCATTTTTGTAATATCAAATATTTAGACAAATATGGCATTTTAATAATATTAAAGATTTTACCTTTCTTGAGATCTCTTACAATTTTATAATTTCAATACTAAACCCTTTTGATCTCATCCATTGTGTATAAATACACCTTATATGACCATACACAACCCCAACTAAGGTTAATTATTTTATTGATTTTTGCTAATCACCCTGTGATCTTCCACAGTTGAGGTTGATACGTGATTTGCACTGGTGAGGTTTTCATTATCTTAGTTTCTTTAATTTTTTCTTCTTTTTGGGTTTTGTTTTGTTTTTATTCTTTTGTATTTTCTGATTTTTAAACAACAAAAGTGGTTCGTAAGAAAAAATGTTGATATATTCTTTTCTTTTTTTTTTTTGTCTATTTTTGTAGAGAAGATACGGATCTAGAAAGATTGATCGGGAAGCAATAGACTTCTAATCATCCTGTGATCTTCCACAGTTGAGGTTGATACGTGATTTGCACTGGTGGGGTTTTCATTATCTTAGTTTCTTTTATTTTTTCTTCTTTTTGGGTTTTGTTTTGTTTTTATTTTTTTTGTATTTTTTAGTTTTTAAACAACAAAAGTGGTTCATAAGAAAAAATGTTGATATATATTTTTTTTTGTCTTTTTTTTTTTTTTTTTTTTTTTTTTTGGTGGAGAAGATACAGATCTAGAAAGATTGATCGGGAAGCAAAACAGTTCCTTGCTCATCAAGATGATAAAGTTTTGTGATTGAGGGACGAATTATGTGTATATGTAAATATATATAGACTTATAGAGGGACCCATACTAAGAATACAATAAAACCAAAATGAAATTAAAAGCATTTTTTAGTTGTCAATATATCAAAGCATTGGACTTTGTTTCGATTCAATTTCTCCGTTTTTAAAGTGTACATTTTTTGTAATAAGAGAGTAGTTTGTCTTTCCCTTCAAGACGTTTTTCTTGCCATTTAATTTTTTTTTTTTTTTTAGGAAAAAAATGATTAAGTACTGTGGCTTTTTTTTTTCAATAGAGTATTATTTTGATTTTATTCTTCATCTGACATTCCTTGATATAAAATCACTTTACTAATGTAAAATAATGTTATTGACTTACCATGTTTGCTTCGATATGCTAAGCCATTTAAAATTTAATACGGAGTAAAATTTATAATTGTAATACTTCCGTAATAATATTGAATAAATATTAATCATATGTTTAGATTTAATAATATATTATATTAAAAGAATTATTTATTAATTTAATATAGTGATGGTTAATACGGGTAAACCATATATAAGCAATATTTTACCTTAAGAATATTATACCTTAATTATAAAAATTCTACCTAATAATTTTAGTATTAAAAGTCATACAATAATTACCATAAACAATGTTTAATAATTGCCAAATTCTATTATGCAATAAAAATTACTATTATAAAATTTTTTTTAATATGGACACATTATTTTTAATTATTTCGATTTAATAATATTATATCTTATGTATAAAAATTCAAATAATACTTTTAGTACTATTGAATATTGATTGACTAATAATTATTTTAATTATTAAGGCAATTAATGGATATTTCGATTTAAAAAGTTTTCAAATATATGAATTATACATAGTAGGTGGTCCAATGGTACCCGGGTTGGACTTCCATTTGGAAGATTATGAGTTCAAGCCTCAGTGGAGGCGTTATTGGTTGTTTGTGTTTCAGTAGGTTGAGAAAGTATATATATGAACAGATACTACAATGTAATAGAGCCAGTAACTTTCAAAAAAAAAAAGAATTATACATAGTAGCATTGAATCAATTAGTAAGACAATTATATTAGGTAATCTAATAAATAACTTACTTTTTAAATTATATCTCATCTTTAATCTTTAATAATGAATATTTTCTTAAAGTATATACATAGACTATGGTTATCAATATAAAATTAAAAGTATATATATATATATATATATATATATATATATATATATATATATATATATATATATATATATATATATATATATATATATATATATATATATATAATGGATAATATTATTAGTACAAAATAAGTTATACTTACCTTAATAATTAATTATTAATATTATTACCTAATAATTATATATTGTTACCTTTTTCGGTGTAATTATTATGGTAATTTATATACATATATATTTTTATTTTTATACTTAATGTATAATATATTGGCATGAAAAAAATTATACTTATCTTAATATATAATTAATTTTTAATATAATTTCCTTATTTTTATTAAAGATAATTATTTTGATAATTTTTCTTTCATTATTTTGTGTGATTATTATGGTAATGTATTTAAATTTTGGAAGAGATTATTACAAATATTATAATTAATATAAGTAATATAATTAATGAAATTATTATGGTAATTGTCACAATATTTGGTAATTATAATTAATATAATTAAAGAAATTGAGAAATATAAGATTTCTTCCCTAGAAATATTTGTGACAATTTAGTTAAATTATAATTAATAAAATATGAAATATAATTAAAGAAATGAAATTATTAAATTAACAAAACATGAATATTTCTAATCATACATACACTTATGCACTATAATAATCATGCAAAATTTAAATGCAACTTTTTAAATTTTTAAATGTAATTTTTTTAATTATAAATCTATCAATATAAATTATAATTAATGAAATTATATTATAGAATTTTCCTATTTTCATTTTAATAAATATTATGTGTATATAAAATGAATTATACAATCATATAAGAAAATGCGTCGGATTAGAGTTTAAATTTATTCATACAAATTTTAGAATTTACATTTTTTTTTATAAAACTAATCAAATGTTAATGTTAATAATAATAATAAGAATTTTAAAATCAGAATTATAAATTAAGTATTAGGGTAATAAGTAATCTATATATATTATATATTATATATTATTATTATTATTATTATTATTATTATTATATAAAAACAAAATCATCCCTTTTCAAAAAAAAAAAAAAACAACAAAATCATCCAATTTCATTTTCCCGCCCAAACTTTTGTAGTAAAGCTTATTTGGTAAGTAAATGTCTAATGGAAATTAAAAAAAAAATCTATTAATTGGTAATATTGCATAATTGGTAACATTATGTATGGTATTATATTCTATAATATAATAATATAATTGATAATATTATTGTTCAAGTATAATAAAAATCCTATGTAATAATGTAATAATAAAAAAATAAAAATAAAATTAAAATAATAACAATAACAATAACAATAACAATAATAATAATAACAATAACAATAACAACAAATTTAATAATCAAAACAAAACTATATACAAAATAAATTTAAAATTAAAAAAAAAAAATGAAGAAGACAAAGGTGGCTTCCCTTTGTAAATGATGTGGGATCATTTTGATTCCACATTGAAAATGTTTGGAAAGATGAGCTCTTAAACTCCTCTATATAAGAGGGGCATTTACAAACATATAATTGCTTGCCCATCAATATGGGCAAGTATTGAGAAGTCCAAAGATTTTTTTTTTTTATTTTTTTTTATTTTTATTTTAGTACTATTAACCTGACAAATTATGCTGTGGATATGTGTCCACCTTGCAATGTAGACACAGTTCAAAAATTGTTCATAATTATTAATATATAATTCAAAAAATTATGAACATATAGTTCTATAATTATGAACATAGTGTTGTGAACATAATTATGAACATATAGTTATGTAATCATGAATATAGAGATTCAATAATTGTGAATATGAAGTTAAAAATTATGCATATATATCTTTATAATTATGAACATATAGTTCAGTAACTATGAATTTAGAGTTCTGTAATTATAAATATAGAGTTCAATACGTACTTATGAATATGAAGTTCAAAAATTATGAATATATAGCTTTATAATAATGAACATATAGTTTAGTAATTATAAACATAGAACTGTGTCCACCTTGCAAGGTGGACACGGTTCCACAACATAACTATTCGATTGACCCTGTAACATGTAAACTTTCTCAACCTATTGTAAACTTTCTCAACCTATTGAAACCCAACGTGTCAAAAGGCTCTTATTTAAGAAACCTTATCTTAATGGCTTCTTATTTTAGTTTTTTTTTTATTTTTTTTTTAAAATTTATTAGGGGGTTTGAGAAAGATTAACCAAAATGTATATGAGTTGTTTTAGTTTTTAGCAATTTGGAGCAAATTGCTAAGTTATTAAATAATATTTTTGGTGTTTTGATTAAATATAAAATGTTAAACAGACGAATTTATTAAAATTTTGACGAATTTGCCAAATAATCAGATTACAACAACAACAACAATAATAATAATAATAATCCAAAAAAAAACTATATACAAAATAAAATTAAAATTAACCAAAAAAAAAAAAAGAAGAGACAAAGGCGAGCCACCGGCACCCTTTGTAAATGATGTGGGATCATTTTGATCCCACATTTAAAATGTTTGAAAAGAGAGAGTTCATCTATATAAGAGGAGCAATGAGACTCTTATAAACATAATTGCTTGCCCATCAATGTGGTTAAGTATTGAGAAGTCAAAAGGTTCTTATTTAAGAAGCTTTAACTTTGTCTTCTTATTTTAGTTTTTATTTATTTATTATTAGTAGGGGTTGTGGAAGATTAACCCAAAATGTATGTATTGTATTAGTTTTTAGCTGTTTGGAGCAAATTATTGAGTTATTATATAATATATTTTGATTTTGATATTTTGATTAAAGTTAAAATGTTAAAATGATGAATTTATTATAATTTTGGCAAATTTATCAATAATCAAATTACAAATAATAATAATAATAATAATAATAGTAATAGTAATAATAATAATAATAATAATAATCCAAACAAAACAATATACAAAATAAAATTAAATTTAAAATTAAAAATAATAAGAAGAAGACAAAAGGGATCCACGGGCTCCATTTGTAAATAATGCTTGATCATTTTGATCCCACATTGAAAATGTTTGGAAAGAGGAGTTCTTGAGCTCCTCATCCCACATTGAAAATGTTTGGAAAGAGGAGTTCTTGAGCTCCTCTTACAAACATAATTGTTTGACCATCAATGTGGGCAAGTATTGAGAAGTCCAAATGCTCATGTTTTATTTTTGAGTACTATTGACTCGACAAATTATGATGTGAAACTATGTCCACCTTGCATGGTAGACACGGTTCCAAAATTGTTCATAATTATGAATATATAGTTCTATAATTATGAACATATAGTTATGTAATTATAAATATAGAGATTCAATAATTGTGAATATGAAGTTCAAAAATTATGAATATATAACTTTATAATTATGAACATATAATTAAGTAATTATGAACATATAGTTTTGTAATTGTGAATATAGAGTTCAATAATTATGAATATGAAGTTCAAAGATTATGAATATATAGCTTTATAATTATGAACATATAATTCAGTAATTATTAACATAGAATTGCAAGGTGGACACGGTTCCACATCATAACTATTCGATTGACCTGTTACATATAATATATGTTCGCCTATTGAAGCCCAACGAGTCAAAAGACTCTTATTTAATAAACCTTATCTTAGTGGCTTCTTATTTTAGTTTTTTTTTTTTAAAAAAAATTTATTAGGGGGTTTGGGAAAGATTAACCCAAAATGTAGATGTATTGGTTTAGTTTTTAGCAATTTGGAGCAAATTGCTAAGTTATTAAATAATATGTTTGGTGTTTTGATTAAATATAAAATGTTAAACATTTGAATTTGTTAAAATTTTGTCGAATTTGCCAAATAATCAAATTACAACAACACGACGACGACGACAACAACAACAACAACAACAACAACAACAACAATAATAATAATAATAATAATAATCCAAATAAAATTAAAATTAACGAAGAAAAAAAAAAAGAAAAAGACAAAGGGGAGCCCGTCCCTTTGTAAATGATATGAGATTATTTTGATCCCACATTGAAAATGATTGAAAAGATAAGCTCTTGAACTCCTCTATATAAGAGGTACAAACATAATTGTTTGTCCATCAATGTCGCAAGTATTGAGAAGTTAAAAGGTTCTTATTTAAGAAACCTTAGATTTGTCTTCTTATTTTAGTTTTTGTTTATTTATTCATTATTTATTATTTATTAATTATTAGTGGGTTGGGAAAGATTAACTCAAAATGTATGTATTGTTTTAGTTTTTAACAGTTTAGAGCAAATTATTAAGTTATTAAATAATATTTTTGGTGTTTTGATTAAAGATAAATTGTTAAAATGACGAATTTGTTAAAATTTTGGTGAATTTTTCAATCTCAATTTTTTAAAATTGTCAATAACAATAATAATAATAATAATAATAATAATAATAATAATAATAATAATAATAATAATAATAATAATCATCATCATCATCATTATAATCATCCAAACAAAACGATATACAAAATAAAATTAAAATTAGAAAAAAAATTAAGAAGAATGATGTGGGATCATTTTAATCTCACATTGAGAATGTTTGGAAAAATGAGCTCTTGAAAATGTTTACAAACATAATTGCTTGCCATCAATGTGGGCAAGGAGTGAGAAGTCCAAAGTTTTTTTTTTTTTTTTTTTTTTTTGTTTCCTTTTTGTTTAGAAGTAAATGAATATTAAAAATAGAAAGAAAATATTTCAATAATAATATTTCACATCATGAAGGAGTAAATGCATATTTTTACAAATAGTAAATGTAAATTAAAAATAGAACGAAAATATTTCATTAATAATATTCTACATCATCAAATTTAAATGTAACGGAAATTAGGTAAAAATATTAATACATCTATATTCTAATTGACTAATTGACTGAAAATAAAAAGAAAAAAAATTGACTGAAAATAAATCTAATATTACTAATTGACTGAAAATTTTAAAAGGAAATGAATATTAATAATTGACTGCAAATAAAAAAAATGCTCCATAATTGACTAAAAAAATGACCAGATCATTGCATTTTAATTAAAAATGGAATGAAAATTAAAAATTGGAGAAAAATATTTCAATAATAATATTCTACATTATCAATAGTAAATGCATATTTTAAACAATAGTAAAGGTGAATTAAAAATGAAACGGAAATATTTTAATAATAATATCTACAATTCTACATCATCAATTAAAAATGGAACGAAAATTAGGTAAAAATATCACTACATTTGATATTCTAATTGATTAATTGACTGAAAATAAAAAAGAATAATTGGTTGAAAATGAATCCGATATCACTAATTGATTGAAAATATAAAAAGATAACTAATCGAGTAATATTCTACCATTATATATTTTAATCCAAGTAATCCGTCATGATGGATTGAAGGTGTTAGCTCTAGACGAAGATGAATAGGATTGTGTTGTCACTACCAATGTCGTCTACAAAGAGGTTTCAATAATGTGTAAATATAATCGGTGATATTAAGTTTTTTTTAAATGAAAAAATTGTTATATATCTGGACAAAAAAATATATCTTCCATACAAATGAATAAGGATACCAGTTCATTTCTATAACTGAGTTGTTAGAGAACGAGCACATTTTACTAATTTATGAAAATTCTAAACAATGATAAATAAAATCTTCAATGTTATAGCACCGTATGCGTACATCTAGACATTAGCTATTAATTTGAGCAATTATTTGCACAAATTCAAGCAATGATACCATCAAAATATATAAACGATCCAAACCATATATTTAATTGCACTATATAATATTTGATGTTCTAATTTAAATAATTATATATCGATTCATATTTTTTTTTTGAATGCATATATATCGATTCATATATTCTTAATATATTACAACAAATCAATTCCGTGCATCGCACGGGTGCAAATACTAGTTTTTTACAATAATATTACACAATATAGTACATCAAACCATAATTATGTCATAAATCTTTCACAATTTTAAAAATGGAACCGAAATATTTCAATAATAATATTTTACATCATCAAGTAAACGTAAATTAAAAATGAAAAGGAAATATTTAAATAACAATATTCTACATCATCAATAATAAAGACATATTCTAATCAATAATAAAGTTAAATTAAAAATGCAATGAAAATTAAAAATGAAACAAAAATATTTTAATAATAATATTCTACATCATCAAATAAAAATGGAACGAAAATTGGGTAAAATATCACTACATCTGATATTCTAATTGACCAATTGACTGAAAATAAAAAAGAATAATTGGCTGAAAATGAATATGATATTACTAATTAACTGAAAATATAAAATGAAATGAATATTAATAGTTGACTGCAAATAAAAAATGATCTATAATTAACTAATATGAAAAAAATAAATGGTTAGATCATTGCATTTTAATTAAAAATTGATGGAAACTAAAATTTGACGGAATATTTCAACAATAATATTCTACATCATAGATAATAAAGGCATATTTTAAACAATAATAAAGTTAAATTAAAAATGCAACGGAAATATTTCAATAATAATATTATACATAATCAATTAAAACTCAAACGAAAATTAGGTAAAAATATCATTACATATGATATTCTAATTGACTAATTGATTAAAAATAAAAAAAGAATAATTGGCTGAAAATGAATATGATATTACAAACTTACTTAAAATATAAAAGAATCCCTAATTGACTAATATTCTACAATTATATATTTTCACTCGAGTCACCCATCATGATGGACTGAAGGTGTTAGCTATAGACGATGATGGACAAGATTGTGTTGCTACTACCAATGTCGAAAGATGTTTCAATAATGTGTACATACAATCGTTGATATTTTTTTAAATGACAAATTTGCTATATATCTAGACAAAAAAATATATATCTTCCATACAAATGAATTAAGATAGTAATTCATTCCTATAACTGAGTTGCTTGAGAATGAGCACATTTGACTAATTTATATAAAAAATAAAAATAAAAAAAACTAAACAATGATAAGTAAAATCTCCAAAATTACAGCACCGCATGCGTACATCTACACATTAGCTGTTGACCTAAAATGAATTGTCAAAGTGGTAAATGCAAAAACCATATCCCAACCATAATAGGATGTCATAATCCAACTGTGATTAGGATTAAAAAACCCACTCATACACAGACTAAGGTTATTAAACTCCTATAAAAGAAGACACTCTCAATCACAAGAACTCACGCTTTCAGCACCTAATCGTGAGCACGAGAGTCATTGAGAAAGATACCCAAATTCCCTTGAAAAGTAGTACAAGTGTTTAGGTCTCAATAGCTTGATAGGAAATCATATTGTGTAATCCCCGTTCCCTAAACAAAGTGTACTTTAAATATTGAGCTTTTAGTGGATTTAGGCAAATTCTCAATTTGAGAAGTGCCTCGCAGATTAGGGCTGCTTGCCCGAAACTGCGTTATAAATATTTGTGTCACAACGTCTGTTTCAACGTTACCAAAATCAAACGTCTATATTAATTTCAATTGGTATCAGAGCGGGTCTGCTCAAGTTACTAGCAGGATCCAAATGGAATTCCCAAGAGAAGGTCTCAATAGCTTGATAGGAAATCATATTGTGTAATCCCCGTTCCCTAAACAAAGTGTACTTTAAATATTGAGCTTTTAGTGGATTTAGGCAAATTCTCAATTTGAGAAGTGCCTCGCAGATTAGGGCTGCTTGCCCGAAACTGCGTTATAAATATTTGTGTCACAACGTCTGTTTCAACGTTACCAAAATCAAACGTCTATATTAATTTCAATTGGTATCAGAGCGGGTCTGCTCAAGTTACTAGCAGGATCCAAATGGAATTCCCAAGAGAAGGTCTTTCAAACAATAGACCACCGGCTCTACTCGGCACAAACTTCTCCTACTGGAAAGCTCGAATGCAGATATACATTCTAGCACAAGGAGAAGGCGTCTGGAATGCAATAGAAAACGAATGGAAAACTCCAGTTGATGATAAAGGGAATGCAAAACCTAGAATTGATTGGAGCGAAGAAGAGAAAACTGAATATGACTTCAACTCAAAAGCTATGAATGCAATATATGGAGCAGTGAGCGAAGACACCTTTAAACTAATTGCATCAACTCGCATAGCCAAAATTGCATGGAGTATATTGTGCGATCATCATGAGGGAAACACAACTGTAAGACAATCTAAGCTTCAGATGATACAAACTGAATTTGAAAACCTGAAAATGGGAGAGGAAGAAAGCATCACCCAATTCAGTGCCAGAGTTTTAAGTATATCCGGAGATGCATTCAACCTAGGCGAACCTATACCCGAACATAGGATCGTCAAAAAGGTACTACGCTCACTACCCGGAAGATTCCAAATGAAAGTCACCGCTATCCAAGAACATAAAGATCTGAATACATACAAACTAAGTGATCTAATAGGAAATCTTCAAACCTATGAACTCGAAATGCTACAAGGTCAGAAAAACAATGGTAAAGGAATAGCATTACAATCCAAACAAGAAGAGAACTCAGAAACTGATTCAGAAACCATGGAACAGTCAATTGCACTACTAACAAAGAATTTTAACCGAGTTCTCAAGAAGTTTAACAAGTCCAGGAATAAAAATTCCTCAAACAACCAAGTAAATTCTACAAATCAAAAACCATCCAACCCAAAGAGAAGAGATAATACAATTACTGAAGGAATACAATGCTATGAATGCAAAGGCTTTGGACACATTCAATCAGAATGTGCCACATACTTGAAAAGGAAAAATAAAACATATATAACAACTCTGAGCGATGACTCAGATAGTGAAGAAGATGATAACAACACGAACTTCGTAGCCTTCACTGCCAGTCATGAAGACAACAATAGTGATGACATGCAAGAGTTACTAGAGGCATACACTCAACTAAATGCCAAATGGGAGCAAATCATCAAGAAAAATTTGGAACTCATGGAAGATAATCACTATTTAAAGAATGAAAAAGAACGAATAGAGAAACAGTACAAAGAAGCCCAGAACGAACTACTAGACCTCAAGAACAGAGAAACCAGACTGCTACAAGAAATTAAGGAGCTTACCGAAAGACCCAGGACTCCAAGCACGGACACCAGTGAGAATAACCAACCTGAAATACAGGAAGTGTCGCAACAGCACTTCCGACATCGAAGAAGAATAAGGTGCTACTATTGTCACAAACTAGGACACATCAAAGCACATTGCTACAAAAGACAAA
The DNA here is from genome assembly GCF_001879475.1 of Ipomoea nil. Classification (NCBI taxonomy): domain Eukaryota; kingdom Viridiplantae; phylum Streptophyta; class Magnoliopsida; order Solanales; family Convolvulaceae; genus Ipomoea; species Ipomoea nil. The sequence goes on along the minus strand of NW_017617232.1, from coordinate 2,993,264 downwards.
ATGATCATTACTACAGACAAAACAACAGAGTATAGCCACCACACAACAGAAATAATAGCAAGAAAGTCTGGGTAAGAAAAGATCAAAATGTTGCATACACCTCCAAAACAAACAAAGAGCAAGATATATGGTATTTTGACAGCGGATGTTCCAGGCATATGACTGGAAATCTAGAAAATCTAGAGAACATACACTATAAAGATGAAGGATATGTTACCTTTGGAGATGGAGGAAAAGGAAAAATTGTTGCAAATGGAACCCTGAATGTACATGGACTTCCAAAATTGTCAAAAGTCTTCTTAGTACTAGGGTTAAAAGCCAACCTGATTAGTATAAGTCAACTTTGTGAAGATGAACTTAAAGTGGAATTCTCAAAAGATAGTTGCAATGTTCTCAATCAAAATCATGAATGTGTTATGATCGGAAGGAAATCCACAAATAAATGCTACACATGGGACGGTGATCTATCTTGCCTACAGACAACCATCAATCAAACACAATTATGGCACCAACGGATGAGTCACATAAATTTTCATGACATGAAAAGGGGTTTAAAGAAGGGAGTCTATCGAGGAGTTCCAACACTCGACATAGATGAAAACAAAAAATGTGATGCATGCCTTGAAAACAAAATAACCCGAACAGCCCATAAGAAGACCTCAGGAATACGCACTTCTAGAATCCTAGAACTACTTCACATGGACTTGTTTGGACCAACTCAGACTGAAAGCATAGGAGGAAAGAGATATGTCTATGTAACAGTTGATGATTTTTCACGATTCACATGGGTGAATTTCCTTAAAGAAAAATCTGAAGCATTCGCAATATTCAAAACCCTCATTATCAAAATTCAGAATGAAAAAGACGGAAGAATAGGAAAAATCATTCGTCTAAGAAGTAATCATGGAAGGGAGTTCGAGAACTCAAAATTCAAGGAATACTGCACAGAAAATGGGATTCATCATGAATTCTCCGCACCAAAAACACCCCAACAAAATGGAGTAGTCGAACGAAAAAATCGAACTATCCAAGAAATGGCAAGAGTTCTCCTAAATCACAAAAGACTTCCATCAAAATTCTGGGCAGAAGCAGTTAACACAGCATGCTACTTGATAAATCAAGTATTCATTCGAAAAGAAACCAACATGACACCATACCAAATCTGGAAAGGAAGAACACCAAATTTGAAACACACACATGTGTTTGGAAGTAAGTGCTATATTCTAAAAGATAGGGAACCATTGGGAAAATTTGACATCAAAGGAGATAAGGGGATCTTCCTAGGATACTCCTCAAACAGCAGGGCATACCGAGTATATAACCTTAGGACAGACACTGTCATGGAATCTATCAACGTTGTGGTCAATGACACAACAGAAGATCCCTCCACAAATGATGAAGAGACAACTGTTGTTGAAACACCAGTTCCAACATCGCATAACCAGAAATCTGAATCAGAAACATTAGAGAAAGAAGAAGCTGTAGACCCTGAAGAAAAAGAAGAAATCCTCATCACTGATGAGACCAGATTACAGAAAAATCATCCAATAGAAAACATTATAGGAGGACTAAATGAAGGAATCAGAACTAGAGGAAAGAAACGAGACTATCAAAAAATGGAAGAAGGAGACTATGACTACTGCTACACCTCAAAAATTGAACCCAAAAACATCACGGAAGCATTAAAAGATGAATTTTGGGTGGGAGCCATGCACGAGGAATTACAACAGTTTGAAAGAAACAACGTCTGGTAATTAGTCACTAAGCCAGAGAATGCCAATATCATAGGAACAAAATGGATCTACAGAAACAAAACAGATGAACAAGGGAACATTATAAGAAACAAAGCCCGATTAGTAGCACAAGGATACACTCAAGTTGAAGGAACAGATTTTGAGGAAACGTTTGCCCCAGTGGCCAGAATTGAATCAATTCGGCTACTCATAGCAGTAGCTTGCATACTCAAGATAAAACTCTACCAAATGGATGTGAAAACGGCTTTCCTAAATGGATATCTAAAAGAAGAAGTCTATGTTGCTCAACCAAAAGGATTTGAAGACCCCCACTTTCCACAAAGTGTTTTTAAACTAAACAAAGCACTATATGGTCTAAAACAAGCACCACGGGCTTGGTACGAACGTCTCACTGAATTCCTAGTCAAAAAGGGCTACACAAGAGGCAGCGTGGACAAAACTCTATTCGTCAAACATTATGGTCAAGACATAGTCATTGCCCAAATCTATGTTGATGACATAGTATTTGGCTCAACACTTGAGGTCCACAAAAACCAATTCATCACTAACATGGAAGGAGAATTTGAGATGAGCATGGTTGGAGAACTAACCTACTTTCTAGGACTGCAAATCAAACAACAAGACAATGGGATCTTTATATCACAAAGCAAATATGCAAAAAATCTAGTCAAAAGATTCGGACTTAATGAAAGCAAAGTTATCAGAACACATGTTCCAACAACAGAAAAAATCTCAAAAGATACAGAAGGAAAACAAGTAGAGCAAACTTTGTATCGCAGTATGATAGGAGGACTACTGTATCTGACTGCAAGTAGACCAGATCTAAGCTTCGGGGTAGGAATATGTGCAAGATATCAAGCAAATCCTACTGAACAACATTTAAAGGCAGTGAAAAGAGTCATTAAATATGTTAAAGGAACCACCGAATTAGGGTTATGGTATTCCTTCGACACCAACAATCACTTATCAGCTTATTGTGATGCCGATTGGGCAGGAAACATAGATGACAGAAAAAGCACCTCAGGAGGTTGTTTCTTCCTAGGAACAAATCTCGTATCTTGGATAAGCAAAAAACAAAGCTCTATATCATTATCAACAGCAGAGGCAGAATACATTGCAGCCGGGAGCTGTTGCACTCAATTACTTTGGATGAAACAGATGCTAGAAGATTATGGAATACATCAAACAACCATGACCATACACTGTGACAACAAAAGTGCAATAGACATCTCCAAGAATCCAGTACAACACTCTCGAACAAAACACATCGACATCAGACACCATTTTATAAGAGAACTCGTTGAAAACAAAATTATCAATCTCACACATATCAACACAGATAACCAACTTGCAGATATACTCACAAAGGCACTTGATGGAAATAGATATGCAAAACTGAGAGCAGAATTAGGACTGTGTACTTTATAAACAAATACACAAGTCATTTTACCTTTAACTTTATTTACATTTATATATATATTCAAAAAAAAAAAAAGGTTTTACTATACCTATAAGCATGATCCACACCGCCATCTCCATGAGACTCTCATCCAGCCCACATCCGAAAGGTCCATACCCGGCCCACTTCTAAATCCCCAAAACTCAAGATCACATTTGAGGTCACCCGATTGCATCTTCTCATCCACAATCACCCTCACAGTTATCTCCTACTCACTACAACAAAGCGACTATGGTGAGAACAAGAAATCAAAGGCAAGGAAAAATACCTCGGAAAGGAACCGCCTCACAGCACGCCGGCACCGGAATCCCATCAAACCCGGTATGCATCGAAGAAGAGGACACCACCACCATCGTCATGGACCCAGTTCCCATCTCACAGGTTCCATTCGAAGAAGTCCAAAACCCTAGACCAGGTAATCTTACTGTTGATTTATATGGAGACCTCACGATTCCTCCATCCATCGAGGATGAATTAAGGGAGAGTAATGTTACTCCCACTCACGATGAAGAAGAACACCCGGTTGTAGAACCCTCACCTCCGCCCTCTCTGTCCAACAGAGAACAGAGAAAACGAAAGAGGGCAGACCCCTACGAAGGGGCAGACCCCAGAGCAAAACGGCCCAATGATTTCCCAATATCTGCTAGACCTCCCCGAAGAACCCCCAACATACCTCCCCCAAGACAGAGAATTACCAAGAAACAAAAAGGGGAAAATGTAGAAGAAGAACAAGACTGGATACCTGATGAGATAAGAGAGGATAATGAATGTGAAGAAGAAGGCTCAGAAAAGAAGAGAAAGAAATTGACAGCTAAGGAAAAAGGAAAACAAAAGGTAGTTGTTAGTAATTCTAAGAAAAAGACATTGCCTGCAAAGGATAAAGTGAAACAAAAGGAAGTTAGTGATGCTGACTTGACAAAGCTACCAAAACCCTATAGTCCAAAGTTTTTGTCTAAAGAAAAAACCAAAGATTGGAACAAATTTGTGGATAAAAACATCATCAACCAAAAAATCCTCATACTTGACAAACTAGAAAATTATGCCCAGATTTCTGAAACCCTAGCCAAAAACAACCTACTAGGGACAGTCACAAACATCTATCCTTATGAGGAACAGGTCATTAGGGAGTTCTATGGCAATCTCACCAAAGCCACCATCAACCCTAAAAACCCAATGTTTGGAATGGTATATCTACGTGGAAAATTCAAATCCACAGGAGAACAAGAAATTCAACTACAAAATGAGCAGGTTGCTCATGAACTGACTGCTGGAAATGTAAGTTTTGATACAAACAAAATCAAGGCTGCTTCCCTAACGAGCAAGTATGCCATACTCCAAAAAATTGCTCTTGTCAATTGGATGCCATCACTACATGAGACAACAGTCAAATGGAGCCTAGCAGAATTGTTGTACAAAATAGGAAAGGGAATCAAAATCGATGTTGGAGTTATTATCCATTCACAGATCACACACTTTGCAGAAAACCGAGAAACAAAAGCCAACTTGATCTTACCGAATCTGATCTACTCTATCCTAACCAAACAAGGACTAAAGTCACAAGGGCCAAAAGTGCAAGTCAAAACCCTAAACACAACAATAAAGCTAAAGAAAGGAGCACATCAAAATGATCTCAAGAATTCGGTGCCAGCAGATGACCCAACTAATCAGCAAACTTTGATCAGATACTTTGAGAAAAGACTAAGGGAATTGGATATTTTAGAAAAACAACTGTTGAGAAAACACATTGAAGTCAAAGAAGAAAAGGCAGAAATACTCCAGTGGTTGGCAGTTTTGAAAGCAAACAATGACAAAGAAGATAGTCAGCAAAATGAAGAAGCAACTGGCAATGAAAGTAATGAAGAAGAAGAGGAAAACAGTACTAGTAATCAAGATGGACAGGAGGCTGAAGAGGAACCTAATCAGGAAGATGATGAAGGCAGTGCTGCAGATGAAGGTGAAGAATCTGAAGATAGTGGCAGTGCTGCAGATGAAGGTGAAGAATCTACCTAGCAGCTTCAAACTTTTAAGCAAAAAAGGGGGAGAAACAATAAAAAATGATTCCGGAACTGGAGCTGAAAACTGTTGTCTGGAACTGGAGCTGAAAACTGTTGTGACTCAGAAACTGTTGTTACTTCTGGAACTTTTCCTGCAACTGGAAAACCTTTTGAAATGATTCTGGAACTGGAAATCTTTTTGGATTGTGAATTATGAACAGTGATTCTGGAACTGGAACTGAAAATTGTTACATCTGAAACTTTTCTTGCAACTGGAAAACTTTTTGAAATGATTCTGGAACTGGAAATCTTTTTGGATTGAGAATCATGAATTGACCTCTGATTCAGGAATTTGATTACTGTGAAGTCTCTGGAAATATTCTATTCTGGAGCAGACAACTTGATCATGAAGCTTTTTACAAATTTCTCAACTGATAAATGATCTATGTTTCTTTTGAAACTTAGCCAATCTAACCAAAAATGTCCTTTTTTCTAATAACATTGTTGATAGTCTCTGAAGTGTCCAGACAGCCAGGTTGTTCATTTTGTGATCATCCTTCGAAGACTTAGAAATACCAAGATTGTCTGACTAGTCTCTATCTAGTCTCCACGTTGTAGCAATCTAAACAAATATCCCTGGCATAATTAATCACTTGAAGATATTAGACTATGGGTACTAAATCTAAGAAGATGACACATCAAGAGTGAGATCAAATCAAGGGGGAGACAAGCCAAGAATCAAGTATCTCTGAGGATCAAGGTTTTTGCAAAAGTTTGACAAAGGGGGAGAGTGTTGACCTAAAATGAATTGTCAAAGTGGTAAATGCAAAAACCATATCCCAACCATAATAGGATGTCATAATCCAACTGTGATTAGGATTAAAAAACCCACTCATACACAGACTAAGGTTATTAAACTCCTAAAAAGAAGACACTCTCAATCACAAGAACTCACGCTTTCAGCACCTAATCGTGAGCACGAGAGTCATTGAGAAAGATACCCAAATTCCCTTGAAAAGTAGTACAAGTGTTTAGGTCTCAATAGCTTGATAGGAAATCATATTGTGTAATCCCCGTTCCCTAAACAAAGTGTACTTTAAATATTGAGCTTTTAGTGGATTTAGGCAAATTCTCAATTTGAGAAGTGCCTCGCAGATTAGGGCTGCTTGCCCGAAACTGCGTTATAAATATTTGTGTCACAACGTCTGTTTCAACGTTACCAAAATCAAACGTCTATATTAATTTCATTAGCTATTAATTTGAGCAATTATTTGCTCAAATTTAAGCAATGATAACATCAAAACACATAGATAATCCAAACCATATGTTCAATTGCACTATATAATATTTGATGTTCTAATTTAAATAATTATATATTGATCCAAATATTCTTAATATATTACAACAAATCCATTCTGTGCATCGAACGGGTGAAAATACTATTATTCTAATAATTTTTCTTTCCTTCTTTGGTGTAATTACTATGCTAATGTATTTAAATATTGAAAGAGAATTTTATAAAAAGGATCCTTAACTCACAAAAATTCATTATTATTCTTAAAAACTAAACCCCCATTTCTTACTTACCCGCCCAAACAATAAAAAAAAATTACCAGTTAATGATACTAATAATAATTAGTAAAAAAGTTAGTAGTAAAATAGAAAAAAAGATCCTTAATTCACAAAAAATAGAAAAGGAAACGGGATTCACTAATTAATTAAAACTAACAATAATCAGTAAAAAAAAAGATCCTTAATTCACTAAAAATGAAAATATAAACGGAATTTACTGATTATGACTAATAATAATTGGTAAAAAAAAAAAAGAGTCTTAATTCAATGAAAATTGAAAAAAGAAACGTAAGGGTGTGAAAAAAAAAAAGTCATAATAAGGATAACAGTAAAATCCTCCTAACAAATTTTCCCCCAAAAACTTTTGTAGTAAAGTTTATTTGGTAAGTAAATGTCAAATGGAAATTAAATAAATCTATTAATTGTTATATTACATAATTGGTAATATTATGTATGGTATTATATTATATTCTATAATATAATTGAAAATATTATTGTTCAAATATAATAAAAATCTTATGAAATAATGTAAGCATAATAAAATAATAATAATAATAATAATAATAATAATAATAATAATAATATAAAAACCATATAAATTTTCCCCCAAAACTTAGCGGCATTTATATAATATCCTAATTTTCTAATTTAATTAATTATCAAAATATTGAAATTATATATTATATATTATTCATTTATGTGTAGACATACTTATTACTGTATATAAAGTAAATTAGGTAAATATATTCTTCAAATATAAATTAAGTATCTATATATAATTTTTTGGTAAGCAAATGTAAAATTGTAACTCTAATTTTAATTGGTAATTGGTAATTGGTAATATAATAAAAAATCATAAATGTTACCCTAATCATATCTAAACACTTATATATACATCACATTCTCTTCAATACAAACAGTACCAAGTTACGAAGAACCTAAGGGAATATTCTCTGCAACTGCATAGCAATGGTGCAGAGAACAGGGACCTTCAAGAAGAGGAGGAACAAGACCCATATTCTCTGCGTATCCAGAAGAGCTGTTGCACTACACCTACAAATTTGGTAAATCTTTGTATCATTTTTCAACTCTTTTTTTTTTTTAATAAAGAATAGAAAATCATATATACCATTGGTGAAATTTAAAATCTATCTACATATATTATATAAACTATGATTATATTGATCATATGTATCATCTGATCTTCTTCATCATTAATCTGGACGAGTTTGCTCAACCCATTAAAAGGTATTTCTCTAATACCTTATCTCAATCCATTAAAAGTTGTTTATTATTGGACTCTGGGCAAGATTAAGTAATGCACTATTCATAGTGATAGAAAAAAAATTGACCATTTGATTATTAGTGGACTCTGAGCAACTAGATCTGCAGGTCATTTGCATGAGAGGGGACATCATTGAATGAGTTTGGACTATTAATATTTTTTTTCCTGATGTGACGGTCCTTCCAGCACCAATAGGAGTAACACAAGGATTTAGAGCCATGGCAATGTGTTGAGGATCGTGAGTAGTGCTCCTTGACAAAAGCCTAAAGCAACAGCATATGAATATGATAGAGATTTAATTATTTTAATTTTTATTGATAAAGATTATTCTCTAACCAAACAATTAGTAATATTTACGATTTATTGAACCAACCTTCATATTTTTGGTCAAATGAGTACACATGATGGAATATATGTTCATTGCACGGAATCTTAATATTCATTGAGTTTCCAAATTGTATATTGCAAAAGAATTATTTTACCATAATATGAATTGTAACCAATTTAATAAATCTAAATATTAACAAGTATGTATGGTAATTTTATGTATGTTAATATTATTTCATATGGACGTAATACTATAATATGATTTATAACCAATTTAAGAAATCTATATTGATAACCAATTCAAGTATGTATGGTAATTGTATGCATGGTATTAAAAATAATAATTACGTATGGTATTATATATAGTAATATTAGGTATGATATTATGTAATACCTAGTATTAATTAGGTTGTACATTTATTCTTTTCATATTCTCATATGGACGTAAATCCATAATATGGTATATAACCAATAACCAATATGGTATATATATATATATATATATATATATATATAATTTTTCACTCATTATAAAATAATAATTCAATAAAAGTTTTATATAAGTAAATAATCTGTAATATTTATCTTAAGTATAATTTGTCAAATTAATCAATTTTAATTTGATAATGATTATTTTCTAACCAAACAATTGGTAATATTTATGATTTATTGAACCAATTCATATGTGTTTTTTATCATCCGGACTAATTTTAATGGTCAAATTAATAATAAATTTTATTAGTTATTAATTAGCATAATATTAATTTATTATGCATAATTACTGTATAAAAATAAATTACCGTTCAAATGAGTACACAAGATGATATACATGTTCATTGCACGAAATCTTAATATTAATTGAGTTGTCAAATTGTATATTGCATAAGAATTATTCTTACCTTACTATATACAATTACAAATTTATTCTGAAATTCTGAAAATTAAATAAGTTAGAAATCTAATTTTAAGTATGTATTTCCTGTTTTTTCATTTTTAATTTATACAACTAATTTATTAATTTATATACACAATTTTTTTCTACTTTTAATAAAATAATTCACTACATTTTTTTCAGTAAGTAATTCCTCTAAGCAAATAATCCGTAATATTCCCTGATATACTTTACACAATTTAATCATTTTTTATTTTTATAATTTCTAATTTATTAAATAATATATATATATATATATATATATATATATATATATATATATATATATATATATATAATTTTTCACTCATTATAAAATAATAATTCAATAAAAGTTTTATATAAGTAAATAATCTGCAATATTTATCTTAAGTATAATTTGTCAAATTAATCAATTTTAATTTGATAATGATTATTTTCTACCAAACAATTGGTAATATTTATGATTTATTGAACCAATTCTCAACCAACACCTTCACTAAGGCTCGACCTCATGACTTCCCACATAAGAGAGGTCACTACATGCCATCTAAGCACAAGGTGCTTGGCAACAAACATTAGATTAATTGAAAAAGGAAATGAATATTAACAATTGTTTGAAAATAAGAAAAGATTCATAATTTACTAAAATAGAAAAAAAATGGTCAGATCATTACATTTTAATTTTTCACAATAATATTACACAGTATAATACATCAAATCATAAGTATGTCATAAATTTTACACAATTTTAAACAATAGAATAGAAATATTTCAATAATAATATTCTACACTATTAAGTAAAGGTAAATTAAAAATAAAAAGGAAATACTTCAATAATAATATTCTACATCATCAATACTAAAGACATATTTTAAACAATAGTAAAGGTAAATTAAAAATGTAGCGAAAATTAAAAATGAAATGGAAATATTTCAATAATAATATTCTAAATCATCAATTAAAAATGAAACGAAAATTTGATAAAAATATCATTGCATTTGATATTTTAGTTCGCTAATTGATTAATTGACTAAAAATAAAAGAGAAGTAATTGGATGAAAATAAATATGATATTACTAATGGATTGCAAATTTAAAAGGAAATGAATATTAATAATTGACTGCAAATAAAAAATTATTCATAATTGACTAATATGAAAAAAATAAATGGTTAGACCATTGCATTTTAATTAAAATGGAAGGGAAACTAAAATTGAACGCCAATATTTCAATAATAATATTCTACATCATAAATAGTAAATTCATATTTTAAACAATAGTAAAGGTAAATTACAAATGGAACAGAAATATTTCAATAATAATATTATACATCATCAATTAAAAATAGAACACAAATTAGGTAAAAATATCACTCCATGTAATATTCTAATGGACTAAAAATACAAAAGAATAATTGACTGAAAATGAGTATGATATTACTAATTTATTTAAAATATAAAACGATCGCTAATTGACTAATATTATACCATTATATATTTTCACCGAGTCACCCATCCTGATCAATTGAAGGTGTTAGCTCTAGACGATGATGGACAAGATTGTGTTGCTACTACCAATGTTGTCTACAAAGAGGTTTCAACAATGTGTAAATAAAATCGTTGATATTATATTTTTTAAATGACAAAATTGCTATATGTATAGACAAAAAAAATATCCTCCATACAAATGAATTAAGATAACAATTCATTCATATAACTGAGTTGCTAGAAAACGAACACATTTGTATAATTTATAAAAAAAAAAATACTAAACAATGATGCAAAAAAATCTTCAAAGTTATAACACTACATGCATACATCTACACATTAGCTATTAATTTGAGCAATTATTTGCTTAAATTCATACAATGATAATATAAAAACACATAAATGATCCAACCCGTATATTCAATTGAACTATATAATATTTGATGTTCTAATTTAAATAATTATATATCGATCCAAATATTCTTAATATATTACAACAAATCTATTCCGTGCATCGCACGAGCGCAAATACTAGTATTTCAATAATAATATTCTACATCATAAATAGTAAATGCACATTTTTAAAAATAGTAAAGGTAAATTACAAATGGAACAGAAATATTTCAATAATAATATTATACATCATCAATTAAAAATGGAACACAAATTAGGTAAAAATATCACTCCATATGATATTCTAATTGACTAAAAAAAAAAAAGAATAATTGGCTGAAAATGAACATGATATTACTAATTTATTCAAAATATAAAAGGATCGCTAATTGACTAATATTATACCATTATATATTTTCACCGAGTCACCCATCCTGATCAATTGAAGGGGTTAGCTCTAGACGATGATGTACAAGATTGTGTTGCTACTACTAATATCGTCTACAAAGAGGTTTCAACAATGTGTAAATAAAATCGTTGATATTATGTTTTTTAAATGACAAAATTGCTATATGTATAGACAAAAAAAATATCCTCCATACAAATGAATTAAGATAACAATTCATTCATATAACTGAGTTGCTAGAGAACGAACATATTTATCTAATTTATAAAAAAAAAAATACTAAACAATGATAAATAAAATCTCCAAAGTTATAACACTACATGCATACATCTACACATTAGCTATTAATTTGAGCAATTATTTGCTTAAATTCGAATGATCCAACCCGTATATCCAATTGAACTATATAATATTTGATGTTCTAATTTAAATAATTATATATCAATCCAAATATTCTTAATATATTACAACAAATCTATTACGTGCATCGCACGGGCGCAAATACTAGTTTTTATAATATCATCTATTATATACAATTAGTATTTAATATTGAATATTGAATTTAATACATATAATAATAATAATAATTTTAACCATGAATATTATGCATGGTAATAACACGGATTGCACATGATGAATATTATGTATGATATTGTAAATGTACTAATTGGTAATCAATTTATAGTAACGTAATAATAAAAATATTCTTTCCAATAATAATCAATTTATACTGAGTATTAATTTTATGTATGGTCACTTTTTATTGCTATAAAATGATAGGACTTGCTTCCTCCCAGTGCACTACTCGTCAGAGATTTAAGAATCTCTCTCTAAGTTTTTTTTTTTTTTTCAAGAATGGCAGATCACCGTCATTGTTCCCAAACTGCACACAAGAGAGAATCTGTTCAATAACGTTGGACAAAGCGTTATGTATTCAACTTGGGAGATGGAGTTTCGAACAACGATATCTTCGTAAGTTCTCTCTCGTGTATTTTTTCAATTTTTATTTCAAATTTATTCATACACATAGATAATTTGGTTGTGTGTTTACATATATTTGTTCTTTGAATTCGTCCACACTCAACTATGACACGATTTGCAGACCAACAGTTATTTGAAGCTAAGTTGTTCAATTGGTTTGTGATGAATATGTACGTGTAATTGTGGCAGGGCATTGCAGAAGTGATTTTTTATAGTCACTTAGATGCTATGAGAGCCCTAAGGAAGCACCAGAATCTAGCCTTGGAAGGGAGATTAATGACGATATATTAAAGTTGTAAAAGTTTAATTTTCAATTTCTCAGTTTAAGATGATTTTTTGTATGTAGGAAATAACATTCAATATTCATGAGAAATATTAAATGTACGCACGTAGATCAATTCATGTCTTTGGTCTGATCAATTTCACAACATGCATTATAAGTTCCTAACTGTGACAAAATAACATTACTAGGTGTATTTTGTGTAGCTTAAGCTTTAGCATGTAATTCGAAGGAAGGCTGCCTACTATTTTGTTGCAAAAAGTAGTGCGAGAACAGGAAATTAAAACAAGGTAATTGCAGAGCCTAATGATGTAATAATAATTATTGTAGACACTAATATAGAGTCTAGATAATTATATTATTTGATTACTTAAAATTAATTCCTTAATACCTTATTTCTTAATATTATTATAGTACAATCATTTCAGATATTAATATATAAATTTTTGATTTCGTGGACAACTTATTAAAATGTGAGAAAATGACTTAATTGGTAATATATGTATAGTAATTTACCGTCTAATTATTGACTTAACTATTATATATAAAACCAGCTTATTAAAAAGTGTGAAATGGTGTATTAATATTTTCTGCATACACTAAAATGAAGTCTGGATAATTATTTGATTAATTACAATTAATTCTTTAATATCTTATTTCTTAAAATTATTATATTACAATAATTTTGTATATTGATATGTAGATTTTTTGATTTTGTGGATAACCTAATAAAAGGTAATAAAATCACTTTATTAGTAATATATTTATAGTAGTTTGTTTAATTATTGCCTTAATTACCACATATAAAAACAGTCTATTAAAAAATGTGACATGGCGTAATACAATTTTATGTATACACTAATCTGAAGTCTGGATCACTATTTGATTAATTACAATTAATTATTTAATATCTTATTTCATAATATTATTATAGCACAATAATTTTATTAATATGTAGATTTTTTTTTTTTGTGGACGGCCTAATAAACGATTATAAAATGGTTTAATTAGTATTATATGCATATGTATAGACGTATACTAGGTTAAAAATAGTAATATATGTATAGTAATTTGTCTAATTATTGACTTAATTACCAAATATAAAAACAACCTATTAATTACCATATGAATAATAATAACTGTATAGTAATATGAATTGAATAATTTTTAGTGTAATCTATATATATATATATATATATATATATATATATATATATATATATATATATATATATATATATATATATATATATATATATATATATATATAAAAGAAAAATCCTCCTAACAAATTTTCCCGCTCAAACATTTGTAATAAACTTATTTGGTAAGCAAATGTAAAATGAAAATTAATTAAAATTTAGTAATTGATAATATTACATAATTACACCTTTCCTTTTTGAAAAATTATACAAGTTTATAATTCTCATATTTTCTACCTATAAATAAAACATTTGTAATTATTCTAATAATTTTTCATTCCTTCTTTGGTGTAATTACTACGGTAATGTATTTAAATATTGAAAGAGAACAAGTATTATAATTAATATAATTAATGAAATTATTATGGTAATTGCCACAATATTTGGTAATTATAATTAATGAAATTGAGAAATATAAGATTTCTTCCGTATAAATATTTCTGGCAATTTTACTAAATTATAATTAATAAAATATGAAATATAATTAAGGAAATGAAATTATAAAATTAACAAAATATAAATATTTATAAATTGTTTTTAAATACATACATACATACATACATACACACACTTATGTATGTATCATACAAATTTTAAATGCTACTTTTTAAATTTCTAAATGTAATTTTTAAAGTATAAATCTATCAATATAAATCTATACTATTACGAAAAATAAAATTCTCCTTTCTTACTTTCCGGCCCAAACAATAAAAAAGGGAAAAAAATAAATTATATTACCAATTAATAATTAATAATTAATAATACTAATAATAATTAGTAAAAACGTTAGTAGTAAAATAGAAAAAAAAAAGATCTTTAATTTAAAAAAAGTAGAAAAGGAAACGAAATTCACTAATTAATTAATACTAACAATAATCAGTAAAAAAAAAAGGTTTGTAGTAAAATAGGAAAATTAAAAAAAAACTTAATTCACTAAAAACTAAAAATATAAACGGAATTTACTGATTATTACTAATAATAATAATCAGTAAAATAAGAAAATAAAAAAGGAGCCTTAATTCAATGAAAATGAAAAAAAAAAAACAGAAGATTGAAAAAAAAAGGATAATAGTAAAAAAATCCTACCAAAAATTAGAAAAAAAAAATTCTTAATTCATCAAAAATAGAAAAGGAAACGGAATTCACTGATTAATTAATATTAATAATAATCAGTAAAAAGGTTAGCAATAAAATAGGAAAATAGAAAAAAAACCTTAATTCACTAAAAATCTATACTCTATACTATTATTAAAAATAAAATCATCATTTATTACTTTCCCGCCCAAACAATAAAAAATGGGGAAAAAAACCAATTAATAATATTAATAATAATTAGTAAAAAAGTTCGTAGTAAAATAGGAAAAAAGAATCTTAATTCACAAAAAATTGAAAAGGAAACGAAATTCATTAATTAATTAATTCTAACAATAATCAGTAAAAAAAATTTGTAGTAAAATAGAAAAATAAAAAAAGATTCTTAATTCACTAAAAATGAAAATATAAATAGAACTTACTAATTATTACTAATAATAATCAGTAAAATAGGAAAATAAGAAAAGGAGTCTTGATTCAATGAAAATGAAAAAAAATAGAAGGTTGTGAAAAAAAAGTAGTCATAATAAGGATAACAGTCAAAAAAAAAAATTCTGCCAAAAATTAGAAAAATAAAATAAAAATTCTTAATTCACGAGAAATAGAAAAAGAAACGGAATTCAGTCAACTCTCTGATTAATTAATACTAATAATAATCAGTAAAAAAGTTAGCAGTAAAATATGAAAATAAAAAAGGATCATTAATTCACTAAAAATGGAAAAATAAATGGAATTTACTGATTAATACTAATAATAATCAGTAAAATTGGAAAATAAAAAAAGGATTTTTAATTCAATGAAAATGAAAAAGGAAACGAAAAGTTGTTAAAAATATCATAATAAGAATACCATTACAAAAAAATTTGAAAAATAAAAAAAAATCATTAATATACGAAAAATAGAAAAGAAAACGGAATTCACTAATTAATTAATACTAATAATAATCAGTAAAATTATATCCTCTTTTCAATAATGAATATTTTCTTAAAGTATATACACATACTATGCTTTTATATATATATATATATATATATATATATATATATATATATATATATATATATATATATATATATATATATATATATATATATATACTTAATGTATAATATTATTAGTATAAATATTATTGGCATAAAATAAATTATATTTAACTTAATATATAATTAATTTTTAATATGATTTTCTAATTTTTATTAATGGTAATTATTCTTATAATTTTTCTTTCCTCCTTTCGTGTAATTATTATAGTAATTTTATGTTAATGTATTTAAATATTAGAGGAGAACAAATACTATAATTAATATAATTATTGAAATTATTATGGTAATTGCCACAATATTTGGTAATTATAATTAATATAATTATTGAAACTGAGAAATATTAGATTTCTTCCTTAGAAATATTTGTGACAATTTTATTAAATTATAATTAATAAAATATGAAATATAAATAAAGAAATGAAAGTATAAAATTAACGAAACATGAATATTTATATTTTTTTCTTAAAATATACATACACTTATGCACTATAATAATCATACAATATTTAAATGCTACTTTTTAAATTTCTAATTATAATTTTTTAATTATAATTATATCAATATAAATTATAATTAATAAAATTATATTATAGAATTTTTCTATATACATATTAATAAATATTATGTGTATATAGAATGTATTATACAATCATATAAGGAAATGCGTCCGATTAGAGTTTAAATTTATTCATACAAAAGAATTTACATTTTTTTTATTGATTTCTAAGTACAATTCTCTTAGTTAGTATTTATATATTTAGAATTATAATATATATGAAATACAATTAGGAATAAATCAACTTAATTATGTGTACAATATCATTTTTGTTTATAATAATTAAAGAAAAAATAAATAATTTAAATATGTGATCCAATGATTTCAAAATGAAATTAATATACAGTTACAAATAAATATAACATGATTAGATTACTTTACTTAGTTTTAATTTACTTAATGAAGTGACTTTTCTTTATCCCTTTTTTGATGGAATACTAAGGGAGTGTTTGGATTGCTGGTAAATCTATAGTATAATTAAAAACAAAATTCTATTTACTTGATTTTTCGCTCAAACAATAGTAAATAGTAAAGGTAAATTAAAAAATGAAAAGAAATATTTCGCAATAATTCTCTACATCATCATCAATTAAAAAATAAAATACAAATTAGGTAAATTTAAAAATAAATGAATATTAATAACTGACTGAAAATTAAAAATGAAAAAAGAAACAGAAATTACGTTAATTAGAAAAGGAAATGAATATTAATAATTGGTTGAAAATAAAAAATGATCCATAATTGACTAAAAATGGTTCGGATAGGTAAAAATATCACAGCATCTGATATTCTAATTGATTGAAAATAAAAAAGAATAATTGTCTAAAAATGAATCTGATATTACTATTGACTGAAATTATAAAAGGAAATGAATATTAATAATTGACTGCGAATAAAAAATGACTAAAATGAAAAAAGAAATTGATAGACCATTGCATTTTAATTAAAAAATAGGACAGAAATTAAAAATTAGACGCAAATATTTCAATAATAATATTCTACATCATCAATAGTAAATGCATATTTTAAACGATAGTAAAGGTAAATTAAAAATATAACGAAAATATTTCAATAAAAATATTCTAATCATCAATTAAAAATGGAAAGAAAATTAGGAAAAAATATCAATGCATCTAATATTATAATTGACTGAAAATAAAAAAGAATAATTGGCTGATAATGAATCTGAAATTACTAATTGACTGAAAATAAAACGGAGCACTAATTGACTGAAATTCTACCATTATATATTTTCACCCGAGTCACCCATCCTTTTGGACTAAAGGTGTTAGCTCTAGACGAAGATGAACAAGATTGTGTTGTTACTACCAATTTGTCTACAAAGAGGTTTCAATAGTGTGTAAAATACAATCTGTGATATTATGTTTTTTTTAAATGGCAAAATTGCTATATATCTAGACAAGAAATATATTTTCCATAAAAATAAATTAGGATATCAATTAATTTTTATAACTGAATTGCTAGAGAACGAGCACATTTGCCTAATTTATGAAAATACTGAACAATGATCAATAAAATCTCTAAAGTTACAGCACCGCATGCGTACATCTACATATTAACTATTAATTTGAGCAATTAATAACATTAAAACATATAAACGAACCAAACCATACCTTCAATTGCACTATATAATATTTGATGTGCTAATTTAAATAATTATATATCAATCCAAATATTCTTAATATATTACAACAAATTCATTCCGTGCATCGCACGGGCGCAAATACTAGTATAAAACCAAAAACAGAATTAAACTATAACAGGGCGTTTGGTTGGAGGGGAGGAATTATGTGGGAAAGGAATTGTAATTCCATGGGAGTTGAATTACTGGGAATAAAGTGGGAATTTAAATTCCAGTGTTTGGTTGACAGGAATAGAATTACTGGGAATTTCAATTCCAATGTTTGGTATACATGGGAATTGAAAGGGAATAAGTAGTATAAAGTCAAAAAAGTCCATTATTGTTGTTAGACATTAATTTTAGGTTAAAAAATGAAGGGATAATTTTGACTCATCACTATCTTTTTTTCCTATGAATTAAAATCCCAGGGGGACATGAGATTTTAATTCCATGAAAATGGAGGAATTCCCTCCAACCAAACTACGGAATTTAATGGTCTTTGGAATTAGGTGGAAATTAAGTGGGAAGGGAATTTAAAATCCCTCCAACCAAACGCACTGTAAAGATTTTAAAGCATGAAAAACTAACTGGGGTCTGTTTCAATATCAACATCCCCCGTTCCAGTATCTTTAAACCAACTCAAAGCTAGCTTCACGTATGCAAACAGCTTCAGCTTCTTTAATTCCATAATATCAAATAATGCACATCCCTTTCGCACCCAAAAAATTTCCATTATCATCACGAAGCACCCACCCTAAACCCATTACATTTTGTTGTTGATCAAGCGAGGCATCTGTATTAAGCTTAAGGCGAACACAATTAGGGGCAAACCACTTTTCCCTTTGTTGTTGGACAACATGAGGCGCATGCACAGTGTCATCATACAGTCTTCCAATTCTCATAAAAATTAAGAGCTTGTGTAACCACACTTTGTCGACCGAACAGTGCTCCTTGCCATATTTTTGCATTCTTGTTGCCCCAAATTCCCCATAAAATCATAACAAATTTATTTCTCAAGGTTGAGATCCTCCTTCATTAAAGATTCCAACCCGGATATTTGATATATAGGTCATTAATTACAGGCACACTCAATCTTTTAACTACTGAACTAGGCCTCGAGACAAGGTAGGTTCATTTTCAAAACACTGTTTCTATCTATACCCATAAGTTCAAACTTCGATCTCATACTTAAAGCAAACACCTCACAAATCTTCATTGCAAATTATATATGGCTTCCCACAACATGCTTTTAGATTCAATTCATGACATCGATCTTTGGCTAATTAAGAAAAGCTCATCGCTACATTTATTATTATTGTTACTATATATATATATATCATTCTTGTTTGTGATTATAACATGCGCGATATATACAACCTTATGAGGAACCTTTTTGAAGATGGAGACAAATAAATATTGTGATACAAATATTCAAAGGTTTTGCTGAGGAGCCAATCTGGATGGCCATGGCCACACTACTACAGGGCTACAGGCCTAACGTAATCTTAATTACAAGATTCTGGAGAAAACTAGTGCACTTAGCTTGTAAGCCACATGAAACGGAGATTTGCCAAACAATAATGAGAAGTCAATCAATACTTTTAAGAAATAATAATATTACTTGCACGGTGCACCAAAATATTTTTTTTTGAAAGTTACTGGCTCTATTACATTGTAGTATCTGTTCATATACTTTCTCAACCTACTGAAACACAAAAAACCAATAACGCCTCCACTGAATATAGAATGTTAGGAAAATATAATTGTAATATGCATTCGGACTGGTACCAAAGTCCCTTATATCAAGTATAACTCAAAACTGTCCGCACAGACTTAGCTTATTGGTTCAATATATAGACAGTATTTGAGAGAAAATACCAAGGTTTGAACCTCGACAATGGTAGTGTGGAGATTTTCCCTTATGCGCACCGACATTTGTCCTTGTCTCCTGAACTATTGAGTCCTTCAAAATTTCTTGAATATCATAGTAACATTTATTATAATTTTTTTAACAAAAAAATTAATGAGCCCTTTTTTTTTGAGTGAAGAATGAAGTTTGTCGTCATTATCCGAATGTGTGTATAGTACATTATACTAGGATACCCCATGAGATGAGCTCAACCGAAATAGTGTTAACAAAAATTAAACTTGTGATATTTTGTTATAAGAATCATGCTCTATCTACTCAATCACTACTCTTGATTTTATTTTATTTTTTGGGACGGCGTTGTTGTACGTGGAAGATAAAATGGCAATTGTTTAAAGTGCGGGCAGGTGCAATCTAAAGCTGTTACTTAAAAGAAACTATCCTTAATGACAATGACTTGTAGCAACCTTAGCTTGTCAAAAACATCGAACTTGGAAGTCCCATATTGTTTGGAACTTGGAACTTCTCCAATAAACTAAACACAAAAGGAATGAATAAGTGGAGGAAAATGACTAACAATAACCTGACTGCATAGCCAACCATAATATATAAGACCCCACACAATATACTTTTTTGATTGATGAAAAGGTCTATAATCAGTTAATCACTATTTCAAAATTTATACTTGATAAACCCTCATCCTATTTAAATAGCTCAGTTAATCACTATTTCAAAATTTATACTTGATAAACCCTCATCCTATTTAAATAGCTCATAAATCATATTTCACTTAGGTGTCAGCAAGGACGGATCCAAAGGAGGGGCAGCTGCCCCCACCCCATATATAACCTTTGTATGTATATATGTATATATAGTACAAGTTTTAGTATTAGTATAAAAAATAAATGAATATTAACAAGAAGTGAGTTATATTAGTTGGCAAAGCATGTGTTTGGGTATAATGAAGGTCATGGGTTTAAATCTTGTTATGAATATGTTTTCACAGTTTTTTTTTTTTGCTTCAACACAATCATCATATCCAACAATATTTATACCTATATTTCTTAGATATTTTTTTTTTCAAATTATTTCTTTTGTTTTAACGTTTCGCCTTCACTGGAAAAAATTTCTGGATTCATCCGTGCTTCTTCGCCCCCCTCAACGGAATTCCTAGCTCCGTCCCTGGGTGTCAGGCACTTTAAGCATGTACTATACTCGGATTAATCTCCATTCGCACCAGGATGGCCCCCATCAGGTTTTTTCATACGAGAGAGATTTCAAACTTCCGAACTTTCTTAAGATATGAGAGTGCACGATCACTCACGCCAATCAAGCTGGTTACATGTGCATTATATTTTTGCTATACCGTCATGAGTTATTAGCATGCAAAATTAACAAAACAAAAAAAGGTTAAAGAAATTGTCAAACTCGATCAAGTGATCACTTAGTTGACTTATATTAACGAATCCACCTGTTCAATCCTCCCACTTTATCTAATTGTGGAGTGTGTACTAGAATCTGACCTCCCAAATTAAAGTCAAATGTAATTCTCCTTCAACTCAAACTTGTTAAGGATGCATGCACCATATGTCCTTAAACTCTATATAAATGCATGTGTGCATGCACCCTTTCATTGCATCAACTTCACAACCCCTAAGCTTGGTTATATATACTTCCATAAATAATATATACATCTTCTCAAACAATTCAATCTAGCTCAAGTATGGTGGTGAATAAGGCAATTATTGGTGCTCATCAATATTTAGCTATTGTTGCTTTTCTCCATCTTTTCTTGAGCTCTATTATTGTGCTTAACACCACAGAAGCTAGGGCTGTTAGGCCATTGTTGAAGAATTTTGGAAGTAGTTATGGGTCGTTAACTCATCGTAATAATGAATGGAAGTACTCTTTTGTAAAGGTGGCACAATCATCTGGGCCTTCTCCACGCGGTCTTGGGCATGGTCAAGGTTACACTTTTGCTAAGGTGGCGCAATCGGGGCCTTCTCCACGTGGCTCGGGACATGATCAAGGTTACACTTTCACAAATGTGGCACAATATGGGCCTTCTCCACGTGGTCCTGGACATGACGATCAAAGTTACACTCTCATAAAGGCGGCATCATCTGGACCTTCTTATTCGCATAACACTAGACATGTTCAAGGTTACACTTTTATAGAAGTGGCGCAATCTGGACCTTCCCCACGAGGCGCCGGACATGATGGAAGTTACATCTCCTCAGAAGTTGCACAATCTAGACCTTCTTCGCACCATGTTGGACACAATGCAGAGTTCTTTCAGAAGCCTACATAAGTTGGACATTAATTTATATTATAATCACTAGCCTCTTTTAAAGATATCATACTAAATATGCAATATCAAATATTGAATCCATTTATGTGAATTAATATTTCAACTCAAACCCCTCATCCCCCACCCCCCCCCCCCCACCACATAAAATTGTACCCAGGAAAATAATACAAAAATAGCAAATACTATATATACAAAGTAAGTGATTATGTGTTATAGAGAAAAATATAATGTGGTTTCTAATATTGGTGTTAATTTAATATAATTGATGTTTGTATCGTATATATATTGGTTGTTGGTAGCCACAATTTGCCTCTACCTCTCCAATCTCTAGCTTCTACTTTGTACAAATGAGTTAATTCCACCGGAGGTCCTTTGTCTTTGGTGGCAATTCCAAATTTAGTCACAGACTATTGTTTTTTAGACACTTTTAGTCATTCTTATGATTTTTTCTATTTTTAGTAAGTGCATTTTTGTCTCTTCATATTTTTCTTTTGTTATATTTCCAGTTTCAACCAGTTTAATTGGTTTAAAACTTTAGGTAACCTCTGATTTTTAGTAATCATATTTTTCAACCAATTTTTAGTAAAGTCCTAAAATTAATTAAACTGGTTGAAACCGAAAAAAATAACAAAAGAAAAATATGAAGAGATAAAAATGTCCTTACTAAAAATATAAAAAATCATGAGAAGGATTAAAAGTGTCCACAAAACGATAGTCTTGGATGTAAAATGGCAAAAATGATAGTCTGAGATTAAATTTAGAATTGCCACCAAAGATAAGGGACCTCCGGTGGAATTATCTCTTGTACAAATCTAAATAAAGATCAATGTTTCTTCTTTTTGGTGAACCCAACCAATTCAAGCAATCCTTCCTAAGAATTTTTAAATCATTGACCCTAGTTTGGTAAATGGATGTTAGTTGTTTGGGTTATAGAGTATAACTAGTTTATAATATTAGCTGATTGTAGAAAGTATTTGGTAAATTAGTTGTTAGTTGATAGCTGTTTGGTATAATTTTTTTCTTAAAAAATTAATTGAAAAAGTTGCTTTGAGCAGCTTTTTTAATTTTAGGATTTTGGAGTTAAAAAAAAAAAAGCTGATTAACCAAATATTTATATTGATTTTTTTTAAGCAAGTCAAACAGCTAATAGTATTCAAATAAGTCAAAATTGACCGATAAGCTAACTATTTTACCTAACAGGGCCATTATAGGATAGACCATGATTCATATTGGAAGGTGGACCACTAACATGCATGTTCATTTTTAATATATTATGACCCTGCTTGGTAAATGGTTGTTGTTAGCTGATTGTGTTAATTAGAGGGTATAACTAGTTGATAACATTAGCTGATTGTAGGAAGGTGTTTGGTAAATTAGCTGCTAGTTAATAGTTGGTTGGTATAATTTCTTTTCTCAAAAAGCTAATTAAAAAAAGTTATTTTGAGCAGCTTTTTAAATTTTAGCATTTTGGAGTTACAAAAAACTAATTAATCAAACACTTATATTGATTTTTTTTAACTAAGTCAAACAATTAATAGTAATCAAATAAGCCAAAATTGACTAATAAACTAACTATTTTACAAAAACTGAGCATGTATATTTTTTGAATGCTCATTTTTAGTGTACACAACTTCATTTTAGTATACTACCAACAATGAACATATAATATAATTAAAATAAAACTTCAGTATATAAAAAATAAATTTTAGAGTAAATACCCAAAATGATCCCTCGACTATAGCTAAATTTACAAATTGGTCCACGACTTTCAATTTCAACCAATTAAGTCCTTAACTTTGTAATTTTGACACGATTTGGTCCTCCATCTATTTGACCATTTGTTGACCGTGATCGACGATCTCCAGAAGAACCTTCAGCTATCGTCGGAGCACGTGGAGGCCTCCAGGATGACGTTGCACTGGTTCGGAAACACGTCGTCTTCTTCGCTCTGGTACAAACTCAACTACATTGAATTCAAAGGGAGGATGAAGAAATACGACCGGATTTGGTAGATTGCTTTCGGTAGTGGATTCAAATGTAACAGTGCGGTCTGAAAATGCAACCAGAACCTTAAAAAACCGACGATAGACCATGAAATTACATATATATCCTAAAAAATCACAGTCAACAAACTGTCAAATAGACAAAGGACCATATTGTGTTAAAATTACAAAGTTAATGACTTAATTGGTTGAAATTGAAAGTCGAAGACTAATTTGTGAATTTAGCTATAGTCGATGAACCATTTTGGATATTTATTCTAAATTTTATCATTATTTCATCTTTCAATATGTACCATGATTCATAATATAATTTGCCAGAATGGTTGGTTTCATCCTCCGATCCTTTAGAAGATGTCAAGATGAGATGACTATTTTTTTCCTAAGTAAAATCCAGTAAAGTTTTATTCTACTTTTTGTCAAACCACAAGTTTTCTCAACTAATTAACTAAGACCACACACTGATACTAATCTAATGAAAACTTATTAAAGTGTGCGCACACACAAAAGTGTTACAACAAAATGAAGGTGTATGTGGGGGTACGCGGTGTGTGTGGGTGTATATAAATATATAATTGTGTTCGGATGCAAATCAGTCTTTTCATACGAATTTATGAAGAATGCACTGCAGTTATTACACGAATGCACATCAACTACTCTCAAACATGCATGAGGATGCGCAGATGCGTGCGGTGCATAAGTGCATTTGAGCAGTAATTACGATGCATTCATATAGTTACAGTGCATGTAGTAATTGTGGTGCGTTCATGTAATCGTTGCGGTGCATCCCTTCAATTCGCAGGTTCACATGAAAAGACCAGTTCGCACATGAATGTAACTAATATATATGTGTGTATATATATATATATATATATAGAGAGAGAGAGAGAAAATTTCAATTTTGGTCCACTGACTATTGGGGTTGTGTTAATTGCAACACTTGACTTTCAAAAATGATAATTTAGTACCTTGACTATGCCATTTCTATCAATTTTGGTCAAGCCGGTCAAATTGCCGGCCAAATCTCACCGGAAAAATTTAATAAGTCAATTTATGAGGGTATTTTAGTAATTTTACTCCTCTGTTTTCTTCTCCCATGATATTCCCAATTTCCGGCGATGACTTTTTCTTCGCCGATCAAGAAAACGCAGCCCAGTGCCGCTCAGACTTTGATTTCCCTTGAATTTATAAGGATTCAAAATTGTGGGTAAGAAGAGGAAACAATAGAGGAAACACTTGAAAGAAAAAACCAATTGATTAATATCTATTTTGACCCTATAACATCAAATCATTCATCCCATAAGCAAATTGGGCAATATTTCAAGCAACATTAATCCATTTCTTATCGTACAGAATCAAAGCATTTAGAATAAAGTTCAAAGGAATGGATAAAAAGCTTAAGATTCACCTCCATTTGGCGCATATACTCATAAATCTCAGAAACATAGGCGGCGCACATCTGTGGTGCTTCTTTTCTGGGCAAATATGTTTGAGATTTCGATGAAGAAGAAGAAGAAGATCTTAAACCTGCAACTTCTGCAGAAGAGAGTTCCGGTCCGCTCAAGCTCTGGGCGGCCACATGAACATGCATAGAAGAGATAGGGCAAGGTTGAAGCAGTCTCCCCCGTCTGATAATGGAGGAGATTTAGGTGTTCCAATCAGTAATAATCCCCGGCAGCCTTTCTTACTCAATACTACCCTTCTCAAGCTTCTACCTTTCTGAACAATCCCACTTCCGATCGTAGAAGGAATCTCGTCGGAAATGGAGGGAAGTTCATTAGAGAAGAAAGAACACGAGTAAAAAGACTAAAATACCCTCATTATTTGTCATATTAAAATTTTTCGGTGAGATTTGGCCGGTAATTTGATCGGCGTGACCAAAATTGATAAAAATTGTATAGTCAAAGTACTAAATTAACATTTTTGAAAGTCAAGTGTTGCAATTAAAACAACTCCAATAGTCAATGGACCAAAATTAAAATTTTCTCTCTCTCTCTCTCTATATATATATATATATACACACACACAAGAGAATGGAAAGACAAAATTGTGTATAATCATGCTTACAACATCAGAAAAAGAGTCATGCATAAACCCTTTGGCGACCTCTCAAAAATTTATAAACTTGAACGAGAATGTACATTGATGACATTCAATTTGCATAACAAAATGTTTCCCCAATATATGATAATAGAGTAAATTTCACTTTTGGTCTTATAACTATTGGGGTCTTGTTAATTGCAATTCACGACTTTTAAAATTGTCAAAAAATTCTTTTTATCAATTTTGAACACTCCGACCAATCGTAAATTGCAATTAACAAGATCCCATTGTCAATTAATAGTCATACGACCAAAAGTGAAGAAGAAGAAGATGGAGGGAGGAATAGGGAATAAGAAAAAGATGGAAAGAGCAAATTGTCCTGGTGATTAAACATAATTTGGCTAATTAATATTTTTCGGTGAGTTATGGTCGACGATTTGGCCGGATCGGAATTACTAAAATTGATAAAAATTGAATAATTAAGCCACTAAATTAACGCCAAGCACTTTGTGCTCATATGACACCTGAGTGGACTCCCATATAGAAGGTTAGTTGTGAGTTCGAGCTTCAGTGGAAGCACTGTGGTGTCACTGAGGCGTTATTAGCTCTTTGTGCTTCAGTAGGTTGAGAAAGTAATTATGAACAGATACTACATTGTAACAGAGTCAGTAACATTCAAAAAAAAAAAGTCATTATAAAATTGCAATTAATAAGACCCTAATAGTTATATGACCAAAAATGAATTTTTCTCTATGATGATATAGGCATGCATGTAAAACAAACACTGCAAGAAAATCAATCAAAAAGTATATATGACAACCAGTGCACGCAACTCTCCAAGGATCACTTCTTGTAGATGCATGCATGAGATGGAGACTTTATTTTAGTGAACATTTCCAATAAGAAGGATATGCTTTAATTTGGTCAGTAATACACATTACACAATGATCGAGCTTTACCTAATTAATTGCCTTATCTCAACATATATCGTATCACTCCTCTCCACCATCCCACACTCACAACTAATTACCCCTTATAAGATATTATTAGACTATTATAGACAAGAGACGTGCCGAGTAGACAAACAATACTTCAAAATTGTTTAGAACTAAAAAAAAAAAAAAAAAAAAAAAAAAAAAAAAAAAAAGAATCTTTGCCTCAATGTCTCGTTCGGCTAGCACTATATTAATGGTAGTTTAGCTAACGAGTTAATTCCATCAGAGATCTATTGTCTTTAATGATTGTTTCAAATTTACTCCTATATTATTATTTTTGCCATTTAATATTCCAGATTATTATATGGCATTTGGTTGAAGGGAATTTAAATTCCCTTCCTACTTAATTCCCACCTAATTTCAAAGGCCACAAAATTCCTTTGTTTAGTTGAAAGGAATTGCAATTCCATGAAAATGCAATTCCCTCATTTCATGGAATTTGTCCCCCCCTCCCCGGTATTTTAATTCTTGGGATTTTAGGAAGAAAAAAGATAGTGATGAGTCAAAATTATCCATTCCTTTTTTAACCTAAAATTAATGCCTAACAATAACAATGGACATTTTTGACTTTATACTACTTATTCCCTTTCAATTCCCATGTATACCAAACATTGAAATTGAAATTCCCAGTAATTCTATTCCTGTAAACCAAACACTGAAATTTAAATTCCCACTTTATTTCCAGTAATTTAACTCACATGGAATTGCAATTCCTTTCCCATGTAATTCCCCCTCTCCAACCAAACGCCCCGTTATTTTTTGGGCACTTTTAGTCTTTCTCATGACTTTTCTTATTTTTAGTAAGGGCATTTTTGTCTTTTCATATTTTTCTTTTGTTATTTTTTCGGTTTTAACCGGTTTAATTGGTTTAGAACGTTAGGTAATCTCTGATTTTTAGTAACAATATTTTTCAACTTATTTTTAGTAAAGTCATAAACCAATTAAACCGATTGAAACTACAAAAATAAGAAAAGAAAAATATGAACGGACAAACATACCCTTACTAAAAATAAAAAAAGTCATCAGTATGACTAAAATTGTCCAAAGACAATGAACATCTGATGGAATTAACTCTTTAGCTAACTCATCCTATGTTGGTACTATTTTAGAAGGTTGTGTGTCTCTGATCTTAGCTTTTAGGTGATTCACTAAGGGTGTGTTTGGAAACCTGGAAAATGAGTTCTTGAATTCATTTTCCAAGTTTCCAGTGTTTGGATGTGCCTGGAAAATCAAGTCAACGGAAATCATTTTCCGTTGACTTTGGAAAATAGGCTTGTTTTGGAGGAAAATGACATCCCCTTTTTTTTGGGGGAAGTCATTTTCCAACTTTTACACCAACATCACACCACCACCAACATCATCAACACCATACCACCACCACCTCACTACCATCACCACCACCAGCACCGCCACCATACCACCGCAACCACCGCCACCATACCACCGCAACCACCGCTGCCACCACCACCACCACCACTACCACCGTCGCCGCCTCCATACCACCGCAACCACCGTCGCCGCCACCACCATACCACCGTCGCCACCACCACACCACCGTCGCCGCCGCCACCACCATACCACCGCAACCACCGCCGTCGCACCACCACCATACCACCGCCGCCGCCACCACCACCATACCACCGCCGCCGCCACCACCACCATACCACCGCAACCACCACCACACCACCACCATCACACCACCGCCGCCGCCATCACCACGACTATACCACCGCAACCACCACCACCATACCACCGCAACCACCGCCACCATTGCCACCACCGTCATACCACCACCAGTTATTATTATTATTATTATTATTATTATTATTATTATTATTATTATTATTATTATTATTATTATTATTATATAACAAATAACACCACTACCACTACACCACCACCACCACCACCACCATAATATTTTTGATATACTATTCGTTATTTTTTTATTATTATATTTAAAATTATTATTATATTATTATATTATTATATTATTATATTATTATATATTATACATGTTGTAATATTCTAAATAAAATAATTAAAATGTTTAATTATACAATTCTACTCATTTTCTAGAAAATGAACCAAACACACAAAAACAGTTTTCCAGAATGCAACCAAACACCGGAAAGGAAAATGTTTTCCGGAAAATGACTCATTTTCCAGAAAACATTTTCCAGAAGTCATTTTCCTGCTTTCCAAACGGACCCTAAGGCAACTTTCTCTCAGTTTGAGCGTACGTACTAGTTAAGAATATTACCTTTAATTTGTGTATTCTTAAATTCATGCAATAAATTTTATGGGTGTTTTGCATTAAAAAAAATGGATAAACACATGATATATATATGATATATCCAATATGTTTCTCTCTTCAAAGGGGAAAAGGTAGGCGGTTAACGAACCGAACATAAACGAACGGAGGTTGTTCATGTTTGTTTGTTAAGATTTTTGGAGTGTTCGTTTGTTAAGAGTTTTGAAAATCCTGTTCGTATTCATTTGTTAAGCGTTCATTAGTGTTTATTAATGTTTGTGAATACGTTCACGAACATTTTCGTTAACATTAACGAACACGTTCATGAACATGTTTGTTAACAAGCATGTTCAAGAATATTTGCAAACATGTTCGTTCACGTTCATAAACACATTCGTGAATGCTTAATAACCAAACATATGAACATGTTTATTATCACAATTCGTTTGTGAACAAGAAATAATATATGTTCACGAAAAAAAATCAAACAAGTAACACAACTACAAAGATAATATAAACAAATATTAAACGAACACAAACGAGCTTGTTCGCGAACATTATTAAATGTACACAAACGAGGTTGTTCACGATCTCTTAGCAAACGAGCTTATGAATGTTTAGACTCTGTTCGTTTATGTTGAACTCTAAATTTTGTTTGTTAATGTTTATTTATCTTAATAAACGAACGATTATCGAACACAAACACGAGTAGTGTACCAAAAGTTCTGTTCTCTCTTATTTTCCAATTTCCCGTTTTCAAATGAAAAACTAAGATTGGGGTAAATAATTTTTTTGATTAGCTTTTAGATGTTTGACCGACTTTAATTTAGCAATTTAATTAGATTTAAAAAAAAAAAAAAAAACGTTACGTTGCTACCTGCCGTGTTTGTACATAGTGTTGTTTTTGTCCGAAAATACTAATTACCGCCCAAAATCAACTTACAAACTTGTAACCTCTCATCTAACAAATTTTTCATTGTCTTCTGGCTCTCATCTCAATCTCTCATCCCATCGCGATTTATCGAACCCTAGTCCAGTAGTCCCTAAAATCTGGCCAGCCGCGCAGCCCTCTCCGGCGAGAGAGGAGTCGCAGCCCGCCCCTCCGCCAGGCGCCAGCCCTCTCGTATTCTGGCCTCACTGGCTCACTGCCTCGCGCCGAGTCGCCGGTCGTCGCTCAGCGCCTCAGCCTCACGAATCACGCCCTCACCCATCTCAGATTCTCAAATTCTTGGTTCTTCCCTTCTTCCAAGTTCCAACTATCTAGGGTAAGTTACATACTAATTTTATAATTTCTATTTGATTATTTGTTGACTTTGAAGTCTTTGATAGTTTGATTTATATAAAGAAAATCACAGTGATATTTATTTTTAAAAATTTTGCAGTGTTTCTTCATACTCCAGAATCCAGATTCCATAAATCCAAGTCTCCAGGCTCCAAAATTTAACAATCTATTCAAGGTAATTCCTAATTTTCTATAATTCTATTTGTTCACTTTAAATTTTATATTAAAACAAATTCATATGAATTACTGCTTTTAAGTTTTAAGTGTGTTAGTGACTTACTGTGTTGTAAGTTTTAAGTTCTATTAAGTTTTGAGTGTGTTAGTGACTTACTGTGTTATATTAAGTTTTAAGTTTTAAGTTCTATTTGTCTCCAGGCTCCAAATAAACACTATGTTTTAAGTTTTAAGTTTTTAGTTTATTCACTGTTAGTTTATTCAGTTTATTAAGTACACACTAATGTAGTAATGTTAGTGTGCACCACAATCGCTTTCTCTTGTTAGTTTATCTTTTGGATGCAATTAAGCAGGTCTTGATTAACTCTGGTTGTTTGAATTTGGAAACATGTTGATGACTTGGGCATGGATTGTAGTTGATGTCTTGATGAACTCTATTGGGAATTTGGAAACTAAGAATTTGTTATCACTTTGGTTTTTTTTTTCCTTATTGAAATTTGAATGTGTTATTCAATTATGCAGATTGGCAGTGTTGTATTGCTAAATTCTATAACTTCTGGACTTAAACAACTTTATGCAGATTGGAACTTGGCAGATGTGAAAGCTTCTCGTTAATAATAATAATAATAATAATAATAATAATAATAATAATAATAGTAAAAAGAGTATAAGCAGCAGACAGTATTTAGGAGAAGAGACCAATGTTTGAACCTTAGGCAGCGGGAGTGTGGGGATTTTTGTCACGGAGCACCTGTAGATGACATAAGTTAAAGATTTGGGTTTAGCATTAATGTTACCTAGGTTTGGTTGATATCAGTGAGTTCTTGGAAGAATTGAGGGGGACCAGAGCTTGGTATTAAGTGGAGGATGGCTATAGGTTCAAATATGAGGAGGGCTGCTGGAAGCTATTAAGTGGACAACTCAACTCTGGGCTACATTAAGAAAACTCCTCCATAATGGTTTCATTGACTTGGAAGGGCAAGGTATTTAGCAAGATATTCCATAATTGATAATTATCCTCTAGTTGCAAATTGTAGTTTTCATTAAAACACATATCACATATGCTATGGTTAACCTATAGCTTCATCTCATCTTTAGATGCTACAAGAGAGTCCATAAAGGACCATAATTTAAGGAATGATTGTGTAATTATCTACTAAATTTCCCATTGCCTTGCTCTCCTGCCCCTATTTTCTCAAAGGGTCACCAGACAACATATTCGCTTGGCTCTAGTTGTATCCACTTGACCACTTCACCCTGTTCTTTTTTATGAATTGTTCTTTGTCTATGTCTACTGCACATCAATTCCTTGTGACAAGATGCCTCTTGTTTGAGTTAGATTTTATTCAGCAACGAAATATATTATTCTTAAATTCTTATAAAACCGTCAGCTGCATAGTGCCTTCTGGTTAAAACCCTTTTCCTTATTCTACCTGTATGAATATTCTTTCAGCAGGTCAGAACATGCTCTTTAGTTTTTAAGGCAAATGCTAAAGTGCTAACTGTGAATTTGGGACACCCTTGAATTGGGTGTTGGAAATGCAATCATTTGAACAGCTAATTAATATGGCTTTCATGGCTAAAATGCTAGATCACTGTAATTTTTGTGTATTGCATACCAACTTACCACGTGAATTTTGAATTGCCTAAAAGTTACTTGAAAATATTAGGTTGTGCAATTAATAAGTGGAAAAATAGTGTTTCCTTGTGCTCACTAGAAACTGATTGCTAACTTGATTATTTTCCTTTGTCTTTTTCCTAGACTATAAACAAAGAGGTCCAAGAATTTAGTTTTCAAGCAGCAGTGATGGTGGAATTATGGTGGTCTTTACTGGGGGCAGCTGTTCCAGCTGTACTGGCAGGTCAAGCTTTCAGGATGAAGAAGAGACGAGATGATGAGCAGAGGCTAAAGAGGGCCAGAGGACGCGAAAAGAACTCAGATGATATATTTGTGTGCGAGAGGGTTTGTACTTCGAAGAGGATGTTGAAGAAGGTTGGTGCATTTTCTAAAGACCCAATGCCCGATACCTGTGTCACTGTTTGTGGTGTTTCCGAGCTCGATGCTTGCGCTGACGCATGTGCACGGACGGTGTGTGTTAACCAGCATCAAGTGCCTAACTGGAATGACATTTGCCTGAAGAGGTGTCAAAGTGAGTGCCTTCGCCTCTCAACTTCTTCTTTGTCTTGATCCGCAACCATTTTTTCTTTTTCTGCTCCCGCATTTCTTCAAGAACTGTGTTGAAGACCTCTAATGAAGGATACCCAGCCATTGAAACTGTGGATCATGTATTTTTGATGTTATACTCCAAGTGCTTTTTCCCTCCTAGCTTTATTATAATAGCTTAGTGCATTCGCCATTTACAAATTACAATATGGCTTGAGGATGCATATCATTTATTTATTTATTTATTTATTTATTATTACATTAGTTATCCAAGCTTATGCCAGACTAATCCTACGCATCCTAAGCTCCCAGAGCCTTTGGAGGAGGTAAATGCAAAATGACGCGTCATTTTTCAGGTTCTCACCCCTTTTTATGCATTCAGTGCACACAAGGTCTTCATCTCCTCGGATTGATCAAAATTTGGGTTAAATCAACTGAACTAGCCCCGCAACCCTGCTGGATACATATCATTTTTATTATGTGGCTTGCGGATGCATATCATTTTTCCCTTTGGCATTCCAATGCCATATGCATTATGCCCAAAAATGCTTTATTAAAACTCTATATGATTATGTTTCTATGTTTCAAAAACATTTCTTCACACATTTGCAAAAACTCGATACATTTCTTCTCCTAACCGGGAGTTTCTGGTCTTGATCTTGAGATCGGCGGTTTCTTCATAGGCACCTAATCGATCTTCGTATAAAGCGACATCTTGTTATTGTACAACGCCTTCTTAGTGGCATCTGTGACGAGCCCGAAGGCGGCATCAGTGAACATGTACGTGTTCTTGTTCGGGTGGAGGAGGAGCGCCAGGTGGCGGTATTGCTTCTTGATATGCTCCGGCTCCGTCTCTTGGGCCAACAACGAGAAGTCTTTGTAGCCGGAGTAGTCCTTGTTCCTGAGTAGTTTTTCGGCGATTCCCATCAGCCGCTCTACTTCAGCTCGACTCGTGGTGGTAGTAGTTAGATGCAAGTTAAATTTTGATAAAAAGTTGAGGTTTTGTCATCCTCACTTCAAAGAGTCCGAATTTACATTTGATCAGACCTAAATAATAAACGATCCATTGATATTTGTATCATAAATTAAAATAGTCACTTCAAATACCTTTTTATTTTATTGTTTTTCAATAGAAATCATTTTCTTTTATTTATTTTACAATATATACATATATTAATTAAACATATAAAATTATTGGCAAGTCCTACTCTTGGTTGGAGAGGAACGTTAGAGTATCCACACCAATGTTTTTTTCATGATTTTTGCAGAATAAAAATCATCAAATGGGTTTTTAACTAATGTGGGAGATGATTTTTTGGTGAGCTTTTACTCCTGCAAATTGTGTTTTTTATGGACCTTACTGCTGAAAAAAATGGAGAAGGAAGCATTCTTGAGACGCGTGTCTGTAAAACTTTTGTGTCGAGCTGGGCGCGTGATTCATTCTCTTCCTTCCTACTTCTCTCTCCTACTTGAATCCGTAAAAACTAAAAAAAAATTTCAACTAATGTGGATGCTCTTAGTGGTCGTGCCACGTCACATTTTGGGAGTGCTTGGCCAGCAATGTTTGCAACCACCACCTCCGGCGTATCCTTGACTGCACATTTAGTCCTTTATAACTACAAAAAATTTATCTCAACAATACGAACCGGAAAACAAGAACTGAAATAAGAACCACAATTTGTATTGACCAATTTAAATACTTCAATGGTGGCAGATTCTTCTTTTACAGTACAACAACAGTGGAACTTTGGTAACATGTACGACTCTACAAGTGCACAATAATGCCGGCGCTAAAAAAATATGGCCTTACTGCATTATTGCGCACATTCAAATCACTCCTATCATTCTTTCAAATCGCTTGGGGAGCTTTGAACTCCGGCGTCATCCTTCTTATCTTTGCCGCCGGTGGTGGTCGTCGCGCTGTTCCCATTCCGGCAGGCGGCCAACTCCTTCGACTCTGCAGCAGCTGCGGGGGATGGGGATGGGGATGGAGTCATTTCTTCTTCAATCGGGAGCGTGCGCTTTGATCCTTCGAGTGCAACGCCAAGAAGTATGTTTTCCTCTAGCGTTGGCCTCGCCACTGCCTGAGATGGTGCCGGGGTGGTGGGTCTTTCACCGTCTTGTTTTGCCTGTGAAACAGCCGAAGGTGCATCTACCTCCCCAGGAACTACCTTGTCAACTTGCTGCCTCTCGTTTTTACTTTGAACCGAGCCAGTGTTTGGCATTTTGCCATCCAATTCCGAGGTTGCTACTCCTGGTTCGGTGTCAGTACTAGACCCTGAAGAGCCGCGAGTATCTATTCTGTTGCCATCGACAATTGGCGGGGAAGCATCAACCGCCTTGGAAGCCGTCGTCTGCACCTCAGATTTCCCGTCTTTTTCTTGGTTAGGTCTTGGAGGCGTAGCCGCTTTGGTCTTATCCTCACTGCTATTATTAATTTTATA
The DNA here is from genome assembly GCF_001879475.1 of Ipomoea nil. Taxonomy (NCBI): domain Eukaryota; kingdom Viridiplantae; phylum Streptophyta; class Magnoliopsida; order Solanales; family Convolvulaceae; genus Ipomoea; species Ipomoea nil. Next base: position 2,957,345 of record NW_017617232.1, on the reverse strand, counting down.
AGACGGCTCAATCAGGAGGAACGGGTGGTTAGCACGGTTAACAGTCATAACAGAATCAGCAAGCGGCACTTCATCCACATCGGCCTCCTTGTATATCTTCTGCACTGTGCGGATAGGCGTGGCAAGGCGAGCACGATGATGACTGATAACTCTAAGAAGATCCAGCAATATGACTTCCTGTTCAAAGGTAATGAACGCCAAAAATAAATCTTACTAAATATTTGAACCAATGTTGAAAAAAACGCTAGGCGCCTGGGGACCGCCTAGGCGGGCGCTTGGGAGGCCGACTGCTAATCGGCGCCTAGGCGCGATTTTTGCAACACTGATTTGAACTCTATTACAATGTAGTATCTGTTCATACATACTTTCTCATTTGAGGAGCCACAACTATGCCGCTCGACCACAAGGTCTTTGGCGTGAACCTCACCGCACTTAAAAGTGCTATCATAGTTCGTTAGTCATCCATAATGCATACTACCACGCTCCGCCTTTTCTTTTATGGGCCTCCGCACTTTGGCCCAACCTCACAACCCTCGGCCCAAAATGCATCCCTCGCCCTCGGCCCATCAATAATACATTCCAAATGATAAAGATACGATCATTATCTAATTTTCCCATTATTATGCCCACCATGTAAGTGCATGAACTATCTATGATCATATAATCATGTTATAGTGAACAGCTCTCACCTTGACTCGAAGGTACTCTTCGAAATGTGAAGTCTTTACAAAGCAAGACACCATGATCTGTTATGAAAATGTGTTCAATGAAAGAATTAGGATCATTAACACCGGGATGCAATAATAATAAAATATCGAAAGTGCGGAAGGCAATAAACATTTTTCCGTATATTTACACACATTTTAGTGTGCCGGTGGCATCAATGGCCATCATCGGTTTCTCTTACATAATAGAAAACTAATCACTTTGTAAATAAAAGCACTTTTCGGCACATTAAAACAACTTACCAAAAGAGCCTGATTCTCTCGATCGATATTATCGAGGAAAACTCGTCTATGTAATTTTTGTTGTTCCACTTGAGGATTTTTGGCTAAAACTTTCCGCATGTCAGCAACAATATTCTGTTCACGAAAAAAGTTACCGTCGTCAGAAATTGGGAAACAATTTCTCAAACACACTGGCATGTTTGGTAGAGAGGAATTGCAATTCCATAATACATGAGAAGAAAGTTTGGAGTGTGAGGAACAAATTGCCCTCCCTACTAATCTTACATCTTTCCCTAGGAATTGCAATTAGATAGGCATTTTGGTTTTCATACTACTTATTCCACTTCAATTCCCATATATACCAAACACTATAATTGAAATTCCCAGTAATTCTATTATTGCCTACCAAACAATGGAATTTGAATTCCTACTTTATTCTCACCCTATTCTTTCCCCCCCCTAATTCCCTCCTTGCAACCAAACGGCAAATATATATGTATTCATGACTGCAATTTACTCCTTACATTGATCTTATTCACATCGAGGTGACTGATAGCAAGGTGAGTCTTGATACGCCAATGAGTCTTCTGGGTAAGATTCCTAACCACGTTTACCGTGAATTTATGATTTGGAATATGAATTGCTTCACGATCATCACCTCTTATGACCGTGGGCGACCACCAGCCGACATGCTATGACAACAGAAACATTGATCATTAATCAACTGATTCTTAAAAATAGCAAAAGTATCATGCAATCTTTCTAAATTAGGCTTCATACAAACAATAGGTACTATTACTGTTGCAAAAATCGGTCTAGGCGCGCTAGGCGCCCCTAGACCGTGACGATTTCCCCCTAGGTGCCTAACTCGGCCGACTAAGCAGCCGTCTAGCGCCTAACTCGACCAAGTTAACTCGTCCATTTCGGTCAAGTTAGCCGAGTTAACCCAGTCGGCTCGGCCTTGCTAATCTTTTTTCATTATATATATATATATATATATATATATATATATATATATATATATATATATATATATATAATATGACATATATACACCCACACACGTGCACCTTTTTTTTTTTTAGTTAGCCGCCTAGACCGTCTAGGCGCTACTCTACCGCCTGACTAGCGCCTAGAGCCTACTACAACCATGGGTACTAAGCAGCCCACCGTTGACTATAGATAGCTAGCAAGCCATATTTGACGGTGTTTCCCATCCCGGTATATGATTTATAGCAGATAAGTAAAAGCATACCTCGACTGAACCAGAGACTTCATAACCGCCTATCTTTGTTTGAATCCAATTATTCAGAACAAAAGGCCTTGTCGCATGGATCATTACGCTCGAAAGAAAATTTGTAAATATCTGGAAAAAAAAATTTAAGTATTGGAAATACAGTTACGGAAGAAATTACACATAAGAACGAGAAAGTAGATTATGGTATGAGAGATGAAGAAACGGCAGTAAGAGACAAATTCATTACCTCACGACCAGCAAGAGTGAGCAATACAGTACCAAGACCCCCAGCAGTTAGCCACTTTTGCGTGGAAAAACCAAGCAGCTCCATGAACAATGACACAGCCGCAATCCATACAGCTGTATACACAGCTTTTCCCGCAAATTCAAATCCCATCTACAAAAGCAAGAATAATGTTGGAGGGTGAAAATTCTTTCAACTATACCCGAAGGAAACAGAAAATAATACCAAAAATCCAGTAAAGAGGAGAAAAAATAATGTTGGAGGGTGACACGTACATTTCTTGCATCACTTGAGTCTTTTGTCTCTCCAAAAAATTTGTGTGTTTGCTGAATCAAGCTGCCAAAACAATGTTTAAACATCATGAAGCACTTTTCTAACTAATCACCCAGAAAATATAAGTTGTGGAAAAATCATTAGTCATCCAAAAATCACAACTAAAGAAGCCTGATAAGAAATTTCGGCGAATTTTCCATGACAAATTCGTGAAAAAAGGTACCTTGATAAACAATAGGCGAATGAGAGTACTGTAGATAATGACTGTATAAAAGTTAAAAGCCTTTGCTTGACAGCTTGTACTCGGACTGAAGGTAAAATTACTGGGTCCAGCGTTCTGCAGAATTTCCATATTAATTAGAACAGCTAGAAAAGTACACAAATTGAATCCATATAGCCTTCAAGTATACAGGAAAAGTTTTTAAAAATTTAAATTAAATTTTTAAAAATGCAATTATAACCTGCATATAAGTGTAGCTCCAGCCCATAGCAACAAAGGTTGAAGATAAGATGTCACAACATAATGTGTGTTACTGTTTTTCCAATTAGTATCACTCTTCTGCAAAAAAATTTCAGACAAAGAAAGATAGTTATAAACCAAACAATATAAACAGGCTATAGCAAGAAAGGCCATTGAGGGAAGCACGTACATGAAGGAAAAGAATCCAGCCAAAACGTATGAGTGGGCTGAGACCCCAAGCAGCAAATGCAATTACGCCAACAGCTGGAACCAACTTATGCACAAGCGGGCTTCCGTGCAGGGCATTAAATGAACTGTGAAATAACAATCAAAACAGCATGACTTCCTGATATTGACCATGTGAAGTATGAGAGAGTATATTTGTGACTTTTAAGTAGCACAAAGGAATCCTCTTAAGAATAAAATATGGGATAGGCTTTCACAAGAGGGAATCTTACATCAGATCAATGTTGAAAAAATCGCTAGGCGCCTGGGACCGCCTAGGCGCGATTTTTGCAACACTGCATCAGATGCTTTCATAAGTTCAAGATAGACAATGTAAGAGATACCTTGTCAATATCGAAGCGGCTGTTTTGAGAACAGAAACATCAAAGCCTCCAGTAGGCTTTAATATGGACTGGCAAAGGAAAATATTATGTCTACTATATACAGGACTGAGACATAAAGGCCGTACACAGTTCAGTAGGTGGACACTCCAAAAGTCCTGCCGCTGAAAATGCAAAACAAAGGAGTATGAATTTGGCACAACAAAACGCAGATATGTGAACACCAGAGTATATATATTATATAAAAATGAATATCAAAATAACTAACAAGAATAATTACAGTAAATGCTAGTTAAAGACAAAAGGCTGAACAAGAAAGAAAGTTTAGCAGTGCTCTTAGTCTCTTACCAAACAGTAGGCTGGAGAACTTCAAAATTTTTACCATCAAACAAACATATGCATTCTCAATTAAGATGAACAATCAAAAGATTTAAGTCCAAAGCTAATAATTTATAGAACTGTTTGAAGACAAGGCTTGTAAAAGACGGAAAAAAAGCCAAAATTAAAACAGTAACTAGATTTTCAAGCCAAAACTGAGAATTGTACCGAAAAATGAGATGAAAGAAACGAAGTAGATGAATGTATCTGGCTCTTATCAAACATGCCCTGAAAAGATAAATAACCAAATCTATTATCATGGCTACTGAATACTGAAGTACAAGTAATTCAGGCCATGGATTGGCAGAGCAGACCATGTACCTTAGATGGGCAATTGTAGCCATATTTCCCATGAATCCCCATTTCACGGGGCAACAGCAATGAGCTAGCAGCCGCCATTGTTGAAAACTAAGGAAGAAATTCCAGTAAAAAAACAATCTTTATGCACATAAGGGAGAGCACCTTATAGTCAAGACCTAGATTACCCAAAAATAGAAAAAGAGAAAAAAGGAAGCATAAATTAATGAACTTCACCAACAACTCAAGATTATTAAAATATAATAAAAAATAATAATAATAACAGACGCACAAAGTATTATGCAGTACTCGGATCCCTCACATCAAATTTGAAATTATCAATGCAGAAATCCGTTTTCTCCCAATCTCCAGACAACCTCAAAAACTCAAAGCCCTAACCCCCAAACAAAATTGAATCTTTACAAAACCCAAGCAAATTGGGCAAACTTTTCACCTAAAACACCTTGAAATGGAAAGATTTTTTCAGCGGAAACCGGAATAGTTTTATGTGGGGTTGGGAATAGGAAACCGGGGGTGGCCGCCGGAAGTGATCGGAAACTACGCTACAGTTGCGTCGTCAAGTGGATTACACCAACTGTTTTGGATAATTTCTCACAGGGTTAATTCTTACGTGTCACGATTGTATTCAGACAAGAGAATTATTAAAAACAAAACGTGGCGAATTGAGACTTGTGCTGCTCGCCAACCTATCTTTTACCCCAACCGAGTCGCTGCGAGCCAGGGGTTTCCAAACATCCTTTTAAAATCGAATTGTTGAATTTAAGTCGTTGAATTTTGGCACAAGAGTCAAATAGACTTATGTATTAACACTGATTGTTTATCATCGTGAATTAAAATATGATCTATCTAAGTTATTATATTTTTAATTATTTTTTATTTAGTATTTTAAATAAATTTCTAACAAGTAACACATCTAGCTTGCTGTTTTTGTCACTTTTTTTACAGAAAATTTCAATTTTTTTTTATGTATTTTTAGATTATGTTGATTTGTTCTACGAATTTTTCCAAAAATAGTGAATCTATTTTTCCCGTCGGCTGTGAAATAAGTATGTTATCGCTTTTATGGTTTTTGAACCCATTTATTGGCATTAGTATTGGTTTTGGATGGTGCGCTTATGAGGCTCTTCGGTACACACCTGAGATTGAGGAGTTTGGAAAAAAGTTGGTTAATTGATTAAGGGACAACGATGATCTGTATATTGCTCTTCATTTGAGTTATAATAACTAACACGATTTTTTATTTAATGTTTGAGGTGTAACTTAATTAAGCGATTTCTTTTAAGTGTAGATACGAAAAAGACATGCATGCACTGGCTGCAGCCACAGTATGACTGAAGTAGAAACTAAGGAACTTTGCGTTATTAGGTATAATGTGCAAAATTGGAAAGAGAAAGAGATAGACAGCGAAGAAATGAGACTGCCCTATGTCCCCGGGGGAAGCGGCCATGTTTCTGAAGGCGATGGGGTACCCCTCCACAACAAAAACATAAATTTTGCAGGGCAAGTTTATGATAACAACAGCATGGATGCATTCCGCTTAGAATACCTACGTGTTTTCACACTCAACACTCGCAACAGAGGAGGAGTTAGAATCTTTCAAGCCATATCAGAGATCAACATAATTTGAAAATACGTAAAAAAAAAAAATGAAAATTTCTGCCTAAAAAGTGACAAAAACATTAAGTTAGATGAAAAAAATAACATGTCAGCATTTTGTTTTTATTTTATTTTTTCATGTAAGCAAATTAGATGGGTTACTTGTTAGAAACTTGCTAAAAATGTTAGATGAAAAATAATTGGGAGTATAATAGCCTAGATGGACCATATTTTAATACATGGTGCTAGATGAACAATCAATGTTAGTACATGTGCCTAGTTGACCCTTCTGCCTTGAATTTTCAATTTGATTAATGATATGAGCCAAGTAGCTTGTAGCTCAATGATATTTATGTGGCTCTTCCAAATGAAATGTGTTCAAACTCCAATAGGGTATTGACTCTTTGTGCTTCAAACTTTAGTGGGAGACTGAGAGTATGACTATTTGTGCTTTAATAGATTGAGAAATTATGTATAAACATATAGTACATTGCAATGGAATTAATAGCACTAAAAAAAAAAGAATTTTCTATTATTAATTAATTTAGTTTGAAATATTAATTAATAAATTGGTTTATGAATACTTACACTTATTTATTGATAAATCTCTCACACACACACACACACATATATATAGGGAAGGGATCAGGTGCATTTGTGGCTTCTCGTGCGGTTGTGCGGTGGATTAATGTGCGTGAGGTTTATACTTAATGTGCGTGAGTGTTAATGTGCCTGAGATTTGTACTTAATATACGTAATGTTAATATGCGTGAGTTTTGTACTTAATGTGCCTGAGTATTATGCTTAATATGCGTGAGATTTGTGCTTAATGTGCGTGAGTAGTTCAGAATTACGAGTTTAGAAGGAAGCAGAACAGAAAACTCACGCACATTAACGCCCAAGCTTCTTGTTACTTCTTCCTTCAATTTGGTCATGGATTCTGGATTATCAGCTACCTTCAGTGCAGTTGAATGTTTATATAGATGACGCACGCACAGCAAAATTTGCACACCAGCTAAGTGTGAATTTCTGTTGTATTATTCCCATAATTCTTAACCACCATAGCCCGCCTCCGCATCATCATTATCAGGGAGGGGCAACGACTACTGGGGATGGGGAAGAAACTGACATCCATATTTTCTGCTGCATTTTACACATTCACGCATATTAAGTACAAATCTTAGGCACATTAAGCACAACATTCACGCACATTGAGTACAAATCTCACGCACATTAATCAACCGCACAACCGCACGGGAACCTTTCACTATATATATATATATATATATATATATATATATATATATATATATATATATATATATATATAGAGAGAGAGAGAGAGAAGCGCTCATATGTGGTCATGTCATTAGGTGTGGCGGTGTGGTCGTATCTGTGTCGTTGAATCAGTTTAATCTAACGACAGTGATAATTCTAAGGATTTTTGCGTGTTTTGGTAAATGAGGGTGTTATGGTAATTACAGTGGCCATTTATAGCGGGCGGGTTCCAGAATACACCAATAGTGTTGACAACATGCACCAATAGTGTAATAAAACACACCACAGTGAAACACACCAATGGTGTATTCCCGTGTTATGGTAATTACAGTGGCCATTTATAACGGCGGGTTTCAGAATACACCAACAGTGTAATAAAACACACAACAATGTGATTTTCCCTATTCTGGTGCTTTGTGACGAGTTTACCCTTGCGGTTCGCTTGGTAAGAGAATGTGCGCGAAAATACTGGAAGAATCTTGATTAATATGATTCATTGGATATATCTAATCTAATGGCTTATAATTGACCATATGACCACACCTAACAACATGACCACATGTGATCACCACTCTCTCTCTCTCTCTATCTCTCTCTCTCTCTCTCTCTCTCTATATATATATATATATATATATATATATATATATATATATATATATATATTAATTCATTGTTAATCAATATGCATGTAGGTATGTCCAATGACTTAAAATCTTTTTCATATTTGGAAAAAGTGTCTTGACCATCTCTAACTCAAAACAGTCAATTTTGCACTAAATTTTAATATAACACTATACATTTACATCCTTTTTGTTATAACCTACCATAACTGTGTGTTTCGCAAGCTCCGCAACCCGTCGCAAAATGACCTCCGGCGTGCAAGAGCTGTTATAAAAAATCTTCTTGTTCCTAGCCTTCCAGATCTCCCAACAAGTGTAGGCGAATGTGGTAGCCCATAGAACGTTGTTGATCACTTCGTCCGATCTGCAGTTCTGCTTGATCCATCCCCAAGCTGTCGCCAGACGCCCATAGTGAAAGGAGGTTGGATGATGAGTTTTCCTCCAACAAGCTTTAGCCAGATCGTAGTGGGCCAGAATATGCATGATGGATTCTTCCTCTTCTCCGCAAGCCATGTAGTGGTAATTCTTCATCAGCCCCCTCCTGAAATGCTCCACGTTCGCGAGATGTTTTTCCTTGACTGCCAGCCAGAGGAAGGGTGGATTAAATTAAACACAGATGGGCTGTCAAGAATGCCACGGGTCTAGCTAGTGTAGGCGGGTTGGCTTGGAATCACTGCGAGGACTGGCTCTTTGGGTTCACTACAAAAATTGGGTCATCAAGTAACTTTGCCGAAGAGCTGTTGGGTCTAAGGGAGGGTCTACAGTTGGTAAAGGACATGGGGCTTTCTAGGGTGATCTTTGAACTTGATTTGGAGGCAGTCATTTCGGTCATGAGAAGTCATGAGGAAATCCATGGGAACGCTCAGACGCTCATCAAGGACTGCAAACTTCTTGTCGACTGGTTTGAAAGGATAATCTTCCAACATACCTTGAGAGAGAGAAATAAATGCCCTGATCACCTCGCTAACGTTGGGTAAGTTGGGGATTGGGGCACTATCCTTTTGCACTCGCCTCCTACAAGCTTGAACCTGCTTCTTGTTGCGAATGCTTTTGGGGCTAGCTCGGTTAGAGCGTGGTAGTTTTTCTCCTATTTTTCTTCCGTCTTTGACGAGTCAAAATCACCAAAAAAAAAAAACAAAAAAAAAAAAACAAAAAACAAAAAACATTTACACCCTTATGGTGTAGAATTTGATGTCTTCTTCGAAGAAGGTTTGACCAAAACTTTTACACCAAAATGGTGTTTTGGTGCCTTCGTTGGAGATGGCCTTATGAATCTGAAAAAAAGTAAACGAATTAGCTAGAGACGCAAGTGCCACTTGCATTTCTCGTGACCGGCGCCAATGGAAGACACAGCAAGTGGCAATTGTGTTTCTAGTACAATACGAGAAACGCAATTGCCACTTGTGTTTGATCTTGGTATGACGCAAGTGGCACTTGCGCCTCTCGTATAATATATGAGACGCATTACGTATTTTTGAGAACAAAAAAAATGTTTAAAATTTTTTTCTAAAACTCATTTGGGATGACCATGTATACAGACCAGACACACAAATCCTACTTGCATCTCCTTGACCGGCGACAGAGATGTAAGTGAGACTTGTGTCTCTCAACACGGCAGGGCCCACTTGCGTCTCTCCTTGCCTTTTGAAATTATTAAAAAAAAAAAAAAAAAAAAAAAAAAAAAAAAAAAAAAAAACACGAAGTGTACATCGTGATGATAGAGAAGACGAGTAGAGTAATCGGTCCAGCAACACTTCCTAGTTGCATCTCTCAGTACGATAGGGAGAGACACAAGTCTTACTTGCGTCTCACTTGAACAGTTCGCCGTCAAAGAAACACGCAAGTGGGATTTGCGTGTCTCGTAGTGTATATGAAACACTGCGTGTCTGATGGGTATACATACGTAGAGTCATAGACTACAAGAAAAAAAAAATTAAAAATTATATTAGGCTACAAGAAAAAAAAAATTAAAAATTATATTTTCTAACAAGAAACGCATTTGGTAAATGAATTTTGCATTTTTTTGTCCAACTTTCAAAAGCTTCTATTTTTGTCAAATTTCTTTGTTGTTTGCCTATTTCTGTCATTAACCCTGAAAGTGGAAAGGAGCCTAGCACTATTCATATTGGAATTCTAATGTGAAAATTTTAACCAAAGATACCTCTTTAACCCATTCATTTCCAAGATTAATCCCACTCTCACAGTCTCACAACAGCAATTTCAACATACCAATCTCAGCAAATGAGTTTTATCAATAGAAAGGAAATAAGGTTAAATTACTACTGGTACATAATATTGGTAGTGTAATTTTTCATGCATTTTAGAAGCTAATGACAATATAAACTGACTCAAAGATCAAAAGTTGTAGGAAATGTCATCCCTTTTCCCGTGTTGTTTTGTGGTCCTCTAATTGTAGCAAGGCAAGGATAGAGGAAGTCTTTCACCCCAAAGTTTAGCCACAGGTGCATTCTTTACAGATCTGTATCTTATTGAATTTCGAGCTTTGCGATCCAGTAATCGAGTTGATTAGCAACGCATTCTGAGCCAGTAGAGCCATAAGAACTGAACTTCTTAATCGAATTCTCGACTCCTAGAAACTCATAGACTTCCTTGTCAAACACTGGGCTAATGCTATTCAACTCGTCGAGACTAAGATCTAGAAGCTGGGAATTTCTTGACACACACAACGCAACAGCCCTCCCAACTATGTCGTGTGATGTTCTGAACGGGATTCCCTGCAGAATTAGAGAATTCTGCCTGTTAATCATCATTAAGTCGCAAGGAAAATAAAAGAAACGGGAAGGCAGTGAATGAGCAACTTTATAGAAGAAAGGGATCTCATGGACCAAGGTTTTCATATGATGAAGAGAAATAAGGGCTTCTTCCCCTAAGTTATACTGGATCCTAGAAGGAAGTTTATAGCAGCTGATTATACAATGACAAATAAAAAATATCCATACAAATGCCTTGTGATTCTGTGAGAAACATCCAAACCGGTCCGAACATATAGCTTGAAAATTAACTGAAGAATGTTTAGTAGCACTCGCCTTTTTCACAAGGTAATCTGCTAAGGTAGTGGCATCAAGATGACCAGCTGGTAAAGCCTTTTGTATTCGTTCCTGATTAAAAGTAATGTTCTGGGCAAACTCTGTTGACACTTCAAGCATTCCTGCTATGGTCTTCACACTATCAAATACCGGTTCCTTATCCTCCTATTTTAGAAGGGCAGAAAGAGATTAATTTCTTATTGAAACACATGATAATTTAAATTGATTTGCTTGGTTTCTTGTTCTTTTGGGCCGTGGGAGATTATGAAAAGACAAATTTTTCGGTATGAGGTTAATTTCTAATCTAGAAAAAACTTATATTACCTGTAAATCCCGATTATATGCCTGTGGGAGTCCCTTGCACAAAACAAGAAGTGAGACCAGGTCACCTACAACTCTGGCAGACTTGCCGCGAACAAGTTCCATAGGATCTGGGTTCTTCTTCTGAGGCATAATACTGCTTCCCGTGGAAACTGCGTCACTAGGTGTGACAAAGCCAAATTCCTCTGAAGCCCACAATATCCATTCTTCACCAAGTCGAGAGAGATGAATGGCCGTGATGGAATTCGCTGACAGAAGTTCCATAACAAAATCACGGTCTGAAACAGCATCAATACTATTGCACAAAATGGTGCAAACATCAGTGTAGATTTAGATCCTTAAATAATAAATATTGGAGTTCAATGCAATCTTTTAGTTAGATGTCAAAGAGTGAGCAAAGAGACACCAAAAGGGAGCATACTGTCAGATAACCAAAATTAAGTTCTTTTTCCTTTTGCATTTTTTTCTGACAACCATTCCATTACCTTTAAAATATGCCTAAATTAATCACAACAAAATAAAGGTACCTAGTTATCACTCAAAACGATTGCATGGCAAGTAAAAACTTCACGGAGAAATGCCCAAATTAAGAATGCATCAGAGTTCACTGTTGTCTAGGTGGAAAAGGAAAAATCTTCAGAAAGATAATGATATTGTTCTAAGAAGATACAGCAGGATACCTGTTCCTCATGGGTGCAGTGAACCCCAATGCATCAGAAGTCATAAATCGATCAATGGGAAGACCAGTACCAGCTAAAGCACATGCTCCTAGAGGACAGAAGTTCAGCCTCTCTCTACAATCTGCTAAGCGGCCAGCATCACGTTCAAGCTACAAGAAATCATTGCTTCATTGATTTAAAAATGAGTTGAAGAACTTTAGCAGCCAAGTCCATTAGAGAAGCATAGATGATGACAATACACTAACAGTACAAAAAGAAAGAAAAAATAATTGAAAGTAGTGAAAACGTGCAAATAGGCCCACCTCAAGTATTAAAGTCGTTATATATAAGGTGCATGTCATTCAATAAAGGATAAAAATACTTTGTACACTGTATAAAAAATATAACTAGCAGTAAAGAATTGCTAATATAAGACCAAATATCCTCCTTTATAGAGGTAAATTTCAAATTTCTAAATTAAAGATATGTTAAATATGGCATGAACAAATAAAAGCGAAACTTGTATAATAAACATGAGAATTAGATAAACCTCAGCAGAAATTCTTTATTCTTCAGTCAGAAGCAACTGACTACTGTCACTACTAACCTATTAATAAATCTCATTTCATACCTGCTCAACATATGCTAAGAGAAGATGTTGCAGCAGAACTGGTTGTGCTCTTTGCAAATGGGTATATCCAGGAACGATCAGACCCTCATTTTTTATAGCAAGTTTAATCAAAGCAACCTGTATATATAGCAAGTTCAATCATGAGTGAGGTCCAATTCACAACATTAGATTAGGCATCTTCAGTCTCACACTAGGGTTATGCAAAATTCCAGCCTATTTGCTGACAAGATTACTCATTTCTCTGATATGAAATCCTATGAAAATTCTTTTCATATGGTCAGTAGGGGAAAAATCCCGAGAAAATCTTTAGAATAACTATAACCTAACACCATAGTAAAAAAGCATATGACCTGAAGATTCTTGATGCGTGAAATAATTCTGTCAATAGCATCACGGCACCATAAACGGAAGTCAGTTGCAACTTGATCATTTCGACTCCTAGCAGTATGAAGCTTCTTTGCAGATTCACCCACTAAATCAGTAAGAGCTGCTTCAATGTTCATGTGCACATCCTCTCTGTCAGTCCTCCACAAGAACTTGCCTGCTTCAATTTGCCTTTCTATCTCATCTAGACCTTGTAGAATTGTATCCCTGTCATGTTCGCTAATCAATCCCTACGGTACACCAAAACAATTGTGCACATTTGAATACTACTCTTTCACATTTCACTTGTTAAGGAAATATAAGTCATGAACTAAATTCGGTCCTCCTTATGTTTGTGCAAAATAGGGATTTGGAACCCACATTCTTACTGCTGATTTTTTTTTTTCATCATTGGAACTGTACTGAAATTTAAAAATTAAAAATTAAAATGCATTGGATTGAACATATGAACAAGAACAACAGGAAATTTTAATTCCACCATGACTTGAAACTTTCAAGTGGCACAAAATTCTTAGCACAAAATCCTCGCTACTTATTACATCCATATATCAGTTAATAATGTGGTTGATTTGATCATTAGGGATTACAGTTTAGCATAATTTAGGGGTTAAAAATATGTATACAGACCTGGGCGGCAAGCATAGAGGCGTGGGCTCGGCTGCCCATGATATCATGCTTGTAGAGAGCTTTGTCGAACGATATGGATTCGGTGAACTTCTCCACGGCGTCCGTCACGCTCTCCTCGAAGCGTCCGCCCCACAGCTTCGCTTCCTTCTCTTTTGCCATGGAAGGTGGCGGCGCGTTGACGTGCTGCGAGGCGTGCGCGAGAAACGGAAAGCGCGCAGCTCGGGCGAAGAAGGGTTTCGCCGTAAGGGCGTGGTTGTGTGGAGATAGAGTAGGGGAAAATGTCGAACAGGTTGAGCGCACTAACAATGACTCCATCGACGCCGCCACTCAGCTCAAACAATCCTGACCGGAGAGAGTGCGATTGAGCGAGAATCTCATACTCTCTGTCTCTGTATTTGTGTTCGGGTTCACCTTCGGGTCGGATCTATCCCCTTTTTTTTTTTTCTTTTTTTTTTTGGCACGAATTTATTTTTATTTTAAAAAAAGAGAGTCAAATAAGCCCATGAATTTCATCTAAAAAATCAATTTGGTACTTAAATTTTTAAAAATTACAATTACACACTTAAACATGTTATATTGAAGTAATAAAGTCCAAAAATCAATAAATAACATGATATTATATGTCATTAGGATTCCGACATCAATTTTATCATCTCCAACGATAATCCGGTGGCCGGCGACGATCGAACTGTCGTTGGTCGTCGTCTACCAAAGAAGGCGAACAATCCACCTTCTCCATGGAAGGCGACCAACTTGTTGCCTTCTCATCTCAGAGAAGGCGATCGCCGAACTGTCGCCAGAGATGTTAAAATTAATGTAGGAATTCTAATGACATGTAATAGCATGTCATTTATCGATTTTTAGATTTCATTTTTTCAATATAACATGTTAAAGGGTGTAATTATACTTTTTACAAGTTTAGGGACTGATTGACTTTTTCATGTAAAGTTTAGGGGTTTATTTAACTTTTTTTTTTTTTTTTGGTTATGTGTGTGTCTTTTTCTTTCAACTTTTATAGCACATTTAGTTGGTGCAAATTAACTGAAGCGAAATGCAATTTAAATTTTATTTAAAATATATATTATTGAGAATATTAATTTTATTATTTGATTGGTAGAAAAATTACTAAGTAAATAGTGGTTGTGGTTTTTCTTGTCACCTGAAAAACATACTAAGAACATTGATTGTATTGTTTGATTGAGTTTCACCACGTGCCCAAAGATTGTTGAAGCCCCTACTTTTACGGCTGTCGAGTTAGGCTAGTGTGATTGTTGACTGAATCTTGAAATGGAGGAGGTCAGGTTATATGCCTCATTCCCAACCTATTTTAGATTCGAAAAGGATCCAAGTTTCGGAAATTAAGGCAGTTATCTTATTCCTGGTCGACATTTTATTGGAGGTCGGTCCGAGTTGTTCCAGGTCGGTTGATGGTAAAAAATGATTGCCCTCAGTGACCCTCCCTATGCCGAGCAAGCATACGATACGGTTATGTACGAGTCCAGGCATATCACATATACATATAATTTAGAGTTAATACTCGAAATTGTCCTCGACTATAGTGATTTTTCTCAATTTCGTCCTAAACGACTTTGGTGTCATAAAATAGTCCCAAACTTTTGTGTTATCACTCAATATTGTCCTCCGTTTATTTTTCTGTCAAAAAGAGGTTAAGTTCAGGGATAGTTTAGTAATTTTCCATTTAGGTCTTCTCTCTGTCTCCTTTACTTCATCGGTGTTCTCTCCGTCTCAATACCTCAAATTGCGACCATTTCTTAACATTAATCACTTAGCTATACACTTAAACATTCATATGCAAATACGGATTATTATCAATATATATATATATATATATTCATATAATCATATTATACTCACAAGGAGATTTGTTCGCATATACACTCGGCGGTTCACGAGAGTAGGTTGGAGGCTGGTGGGGAAACTCAACCGGGCAGGGGTGGAGCTCGTCCGTTGGAGCCACCGCCGGAGGCTGTCCGGTCACCGGAAAAGGGGAAATCAAGAAAAATGTCCAGAATTCTTCCAGAAGTCCAAATTGATTATTTGATTAGGGATTTGATTGCAGATTGTGCTCTATTCCTAGAAATTACGCCACAAAATGGAGATTGGGCAGATACACGCCGAGCAAGTGTGCAGACTGGAGATTCGAAAGTAATCTTAGAAAATTGCTACCAATGAAAACCGATAGTAAGAATAACAGAGGAGGAGTGGGGGGGGGGGGGGGGGGGGGTTATCTAGCAACGATTGAAAATGAGTGTACCTTGGTGGGGCAATTTGTGAGAGGGAGGCCACCGCTGGATGCGATTAGGGCAAAGCTTCGTCCAATCCTTCGCATAGTGGGCGAGATGCAGGTAGGATCGATGAATGCGATGACTATATTGATATGATTTTCCTCAGAGGAAGAGTGTAGAACGTTCTTTTGACTGAAAAATAAACGGAGGGAGGGGGTGAAGGTCAGATTTGCGAGGTGGTAGTGAAGGGAGTGCAGGTTAGATTTGCGCCACAAATATTTGAAGGGAGTGTAAAGTCCAAATTGATGATCTGGTTGGTTTTGAGGAAGAGTGGAGGGAGTGCAGGTCAGATTTGCGAGGTGGTCTTCGAAGACGGAGAGAACACCGGTGAAGTAAAGGAGACGGAGAAAACTTAAATGTAAAATTACTAAATTACCCCTAAACTTAGCATCCTTTTGACGGAAAAATAAGCGGAGGACAATATTGAGCGATTACACAAAAGTCTAGGACTATTTTATGACACCAAAGTCGTTTAGGACAAAATTGAGAAAAACCATTGTAGTCGACGACAATTTTGGGTATTAACTCATATAACTTATGAAGTTAGAAAATAATTTATTTTTTAATATTTAAATTTTTGATATAAAAAATAATAAATACTCCGTATATCTTAAAAATTAAATAAATGCATTGCTTTATATTTACAATATACTAACGTAATAAAAATGTTATTTATATAAAATATGTTATATAATTAATAATAATATAATAACTTTATATTTATTAATATTAATTACTTATAAATTAAAATATCATGACTTTATGCCATTCATTGTAATATTGTCTTTCTAATGTACCTTTATTTTATTTTTTATTGTTAAATTAACTCATTCTTGTATAATTCAAAAATATATTTAGACTAAATTAGTTATTATTAAAAAAAAAAAAAAATCTTATTAGGTTTATTATTATTTATTTACACACCCACATGCATGTTAACACTACTTAGAGACCAAATCAAATCAAATAAAATGAAAGAATGATTTTCAAAAAAATAAAATAAAATAAAATGAAAGAATATATAGGCTAAAAATGCTGTTGAAAACAGAACATGCAAGCTAGCCTCAATATCTGTTCTGCAACTTAATTACATGGCAGATTCAAGATTTTGCCAATTGGCCAACCAGACATGAAACAGGTTCCTACATTTGTGCTTCTCTGATCTAAAGATGTAACCTCCCAACCTTGACCAAGTATCCTTAACTCCAAAATCTGACAAATATCAATCACATTACCCTAAACAAATCTCTGCAATGGATGAATGAATGTTCTCATCAATTCTTATGTTTTAGATATAAAAGAGAAAAGGCAAGATGTATCATATCCAGGTTCAGATAGGTAGGTAATGATCTTTTACAGAAAGTTTGAAGGGACAAGGAGAAGGAGAAAATGTTACACAGAGCAGCAAGAAATGCATATTCATGGTGGGCTGCAAGCCATGTTAGGACGAAACAGTCAAAATGGCTGCAGCAGAATTTACAAGGTAATTGTATGTTGTGTTTATTCCAATCCCCATTATTGATCTCATTCCCCTCAACTTCTTACGTTATGTAAAATTCCCAGGAATTAGCTAGCTATAAACATTCATTGAACTAAACACTCAGATGCAATTACAATCATCACATAGGAGAGAATTGTTTCCTGTAAACCTACATCAAAGCCCTTCTTTTGTGATGGGTTGTTGTTCAAAACCACTTAAGAAAAGAAAGGGAAGAAGAAAAAAAAAAACAATTAACCAAAAGAGTGTTTGTGATTGTTGAGATAACAAGAATCGAAAATAATGGCAGAAAGTAAAGAAGACAAAGATTTACGTGGTTCTTCAATGCGCCTATGTCCACAGGAGCGAAAAGGACACTTTTATTAATTGTGATGGAAAAACATCCAAGGTTTCAAGCAACATATTTATATGCACACGCACACGCACACAGCACAATACACCTATCATCTTCCAGTGCATATGAGACATACACAAAGTGATGTTACCTTGTGGTTGCAGATATAGAGGAGAAGGTTCTTTACATATTCAAAATACTGGAAAATGACGGTGACTCCTTTGCAAGAAGGGCGGAAATGTACTACAAAAGCAGGCCTGAGCTTTTGAACTTTGTGGAAGATTTCTCCAAGAGTTACAAAGCTCTAGCAGAGAGATATGATCACATCTCAAAAGAGCTTCAGAGTGCTAATAGAACCATTGCCACTATTTACCCAGATAGAGTTCAGGTAGACATGGATGATTATGAAGAAGGCGAAAGTTACCTTGCAGCAGCAGCAGCAGGAGGAGGCAATGGAAGCCCAGAGAAAGGGAATAGTGCCCCGAAAAATTTGCCAGCTCCCCCGAAGATGAGCATTCCTGATGTCGTTTCAATGGTTACGAAGAAGGCGAAGACGACATCAAGGCTAATGTCTAAGAAGGGGCTTCTCAAGTTCAATGGCGCGGATGATCAAGCTGGCGCCAGTCCAGCATCAGGGCTGAGCAAAGACGAGGCGCTTCAGGAGATTGATGCGCTTCAGAAGCACATTCTGGCACTGCAAACCGAGAGGGAGTTTGTGAAAAGTTCATACGAAAATGGGCTTGCAAAGTACTGGGATATTGAGAACCAAGTCACAGAGTTGCAGGCAAGAGTTAGCAGCTTACAGGATGAGTTTGGGATAGGCACTTTTATTGAGGATGACGAGGCGCAAACTCTGATGGCATCCACCGCGCTCAATTCTTGCCAACAGACACTGGCGGAATTACAAAAGCAACAGACGCAGACAGATGAAGACGCAAAGATTGAGAATCGCAAGGTGCAAAATGCACAGCTCAGATTTCAGTCTCTTGTGGAACAATTTGAGGTATCTCAGCTGGATAGGGAACAGATACCGCCTGAGAAATCGCCCATGAAGCCAAATCAGGAGTCGAGCAAATCAGAGAATCAGAAAATGGGGATTACTGCAGAAGGAAGCGGTGATTTGGAGTCATTAAGCGAAAAGATTGAAGAAGAGATGCAACTCAGTACAAGCACTCATCTTACTATGTCTGGGCTTGCAGAAAAGGTTGATGAACTTGTAGATAAGATCATAAATTTGGAAGGTTTAGTGGTGACTCAGAATGCTCATGTTAACAAATTGAAAGCCAAGGCCAATGAACTTCATGCTCATCTTCAAAGCGTGGAAGAGGAGAAGGAGACTTTGCTCAAAGATTCAGAGAATATGAGCAAGAAGATCAGAGAACTCGAAGAACAGCTTCAGAGAGTTGAGAATCTCAATCAAACCGTCAACAACCAAAGCAACTACATTTATAAGCGCATTACTGAAGCGAGTTGCAGAGTTGATGACCTCTCCGGGAAACTACAAAGCGTGTTGCCAGATGAAGGGGTCAAAGATACGTCTTCTGGTGAAAAAACAGATTCCAGAACACAGGAGCAGCCAAATAAAAGAGAAGTAACAGATATTGATAGATGTTCATCAGTCTCAGGAGACCAAGAGACAACAAACAAGTTTAAGGAAGATGGAAGTGTTGCAGTTCCATCCACGAGTCAAACGCATGAATCCAAAGCCACTGCTCATAGCACTTCGGGCATCTCAGGGGATGAACCAGTTGAAGAGAAACAAACAAAAGATGGCAATACAGATCATGGTAATCTGCACCCAGCTAAGGAATAAGGAAAATTTTTAATCTCGTTAACTGCTACTGACTCATATTCTATTGCAGGAATAGCTCAAGATTTAAGTACACGCGGGGAGCAAGATGAATCTGGCACAGAAGATGTTGAGCCAAACTGGAGAGCGCTATTTCTAAATGGTTTGGATGACAGAGACAAGCTTCTGCTAGAGGAGTACATCTCGGTCCTAAGAAATTACAAGGAATCGAAGAGGAAGCTTAATGAAGCAGAGAAAAAAAGGAGGGCTAACCACTTCCAATATGTAGTTCAGATGAAAGTACTGAAAAATTCTATAGCCTTAAAGGATGCAGAGATCCAATCTTTGCGGAAAAAACTAAAGCCGCTTCATGGGGATCATGTGGAAACTATAAAGTCGAATGAAAGCACAACTAAAGCTGGTGTTGAAGCTACAGATGAAAACACAAGTAAAGCTGACCTTGAGGATAAGGATGAAAACAAATATTGTCAGCATGCACATAGCAGGACTCTCTCTGAATTCTTAGATGTTACAATCCCTGAAGATGCTCCTGCAAAAGAAGAAGCAACATCTCGAGTAAGTTTGAAGCTGTCCAGCATTGAAGATTGTGTTGATCTTAAGGCAAACAGCGTTGATGAAAATCATGCTTTTTCAACCATTGAAGAAAAGATACGCACAGACATTGATGAATTGGTGGAAGAGAACATGGATTTCTGGCTCCGGTTTAGCACCGCCTTCCAGCAGATAGGGAAGTTTCAAAGTTCAGTCAGAGACTTACAAGACGAACTGCAGAAGAAAAAACCAAGCAAACAGCAACTGGACAATAAACCACTGGAACAACTCTCAGAGATCCGCCCTATATACAATCACTTGAAAGAGATACAGACTGAGTTAACATTATGGTTGGAACATAGTGTAGTGCTGAAAGATGACTTACACAACAGGTTATCGTCTCTTTGCAAGCTCCAAGAAGAGATAACAAGGTATTCTCAGGAAGTCCCTAAAGAAGAAGAGAAAGAGCTGATTGCCTGTCAAGCTGCAAAACTACAAGGTGAGATTCTTAACATGAAACGTGAGAACAAGAAGGTAGAAAATGAATTACAAGCTGGAGCTAAGCGTGTAGAAAAGCTGCAAGAAGAGATTAAGACGACTCTCCAAGAACTGGATGAATTTGGGGTAAAAAGAGAGAGCACAAACTCTAATTCTAGGATTCCCTTGAGATCTTTCTTGTTTGGAGTGAAGTTGAAGAAGCAGAAGCAGAGATCATCACTCTTTGCATTTGTAAGTCCATCACTGCAGGGACAGTATAGTCTACCAATGCCCAAATAGCTGTCTGATAATTTCCTCTTTATAGTTACTGTGGTGTAGACTGACCAGCTGCAAAATTTATGAGAAACACTAGACGAGGGTTCTTCCCCTGTGGAAATATTTTCCTCATTTGATGGGATATGATATTATTACAGTAACTACAACATTTATAGTCTTTTGCAGTTAAAGGCCCCCGAAGAGCTAAGCCTGTGATCCAACTCTCAAAATTTTGTATTTATACAGCTTCACATATGCAGTTAAAGCCATGCAGAAAGAACCAATCAGATGCATGTGAGCCATCTTCATACATTTTACCATTAACAAGAAAACACATCAAAGATTCTGTATCTGAACACTGTAGATACCTTACTATACTTCATTTACAAACCTAGAGTAATAAGATAAGGTGTTTTTGTGTGTGTGTTGGCGGTAGGGGTGGGGGGGGGGGGGGGGGGGTGGTGTTGAGAATATGTACAATTTAGATCCAAAACTACAACTTTATTTGCTCATATTCTCAGTCCAAATCAGGGTTAGGTGAGTCTCTCATCAGCAACATCAACAATCATACTTCCCAGATCCTCCAGGTCACCATTTCTGATTTGCTTTTCGCGCAGCTCCTTGAGCTCCTGTTGTTCATACTGTCACACTGTTTTCATTTCATTTATGCAATCAGCTCCAGCGTCGTTGCCATTATTGAGGGGGATGGCAATTGTAGCTTTCTGCACCCTAGATGAGCAGTTGATTTGCTTCCCTTAAGTCATTCCAATCTTCTCTCTTTATGAGTTCCCTGGAACAGCAATTTGATCCCCTTGGGCATTCTCCACCAGTGCATTTCTTGTAGAAGCAGATAATTGATCTCCTTCAGAAGCTATATGTGGGCAAGTAGCTTGGTTTTGTTGAGGAACAACTTTTTCTGTTATAATTTCCAAACTAGAAACAACAGTTTCCTTCACATTTTTTATGCCAAGCTCAGCAACTGGATTAGAGTGTCTGCCATTTGAGACAACCTTGGTTGAAGCATTTAGTCCTGAGGCCATACCAACTGCATTAGATTGAACCACAGGTGATGCAGGATTTACAGATTGGCATTGCACGGACTTAGGTTCAGTTCGTGAGGCGCTCAGTAGGGATGTTGAATTAGATGGTAAACTTGTACAAATGAGGTGCACATTACTCGATAACGCATTCGTGTTGCCAGAAAATGATGATTTAATCAAAGGACCTCCACCAGTACTGATATGGACAGCATTTGTAGACTGTGCAGCCCTAAAAAGTGATGCAGCATCTGAAGGGGAAGCAATGCGGGCCCCAGCAGCAACTGCAGCTGCTTTGACCATTAAATTTGTGCTGATATTTGGCTTTGTAGATGGTTTTTCTGATACCAGCAATTTTGAAGGTCCCAGTGTCGCCAACTTTGGTGCTGCATTTGATGCAAAATCTTGTTGATCCTGATGCTGGGATTTTGTGTTAACTGAGGAAGTATCGTAGGCAAGAGGATTAGCAGGATTGCCAGATGCAGCATTTGCATTTGTGCCCTCTGTATACCAAAGTGGATTAGTCAAAGCTAGTAGAGATGGGAAGAAGACAATTCAGAAAAAACACTACTGCAGTTAAAGGGAATAATGACCCATCTACTCCCTCCCCCAGCTCCCAAAGAAGAAAAAAAAAAAAAAATCAATAACCACACGGAAAAAAAGAAAATGTAAAACATTTTTAGATCACATTCTATTGACCGCCATGGGGGAGCTGCTAGCAAACAGGTCAAATATGCATTAAATACTATGAAACCTTTGATAAAATCTGATGCCACCTTTTCTAGGTCAAACTCCAAAAAACATAGAGAATCATAGATCTTAATACCTTGGACAGTAAACACCCACTGGTGAGACCTGCGCCACCCAGTCCTAAGTAAAAGAAAATGCAGGGGTTCCTTGCATTTTCAAGTCCAAAACTTGAAATCTTATTTCTAGAAAGCTCTATTTACTTGCTCAACTACAAGCGTATTAATAAATGCCAAGAGAATTACCGCTACGGATTGAAGAAGCTGCTTTTGAATTATCCCCCATAGGCACATCAAGAGCCAGTGACATTGCCCGAAGAGCCAAATGCATTTCTGAGAGTTCGGAATTGTTCCCAACCAAGGCACATTGTTGCTTCCTAAGAACGGCCCACCTCTGCAGAAATTGTACCAGGGTAAATTACAAAGTGGAAAAAAAAATAGAAAAGACTAGTAATATGAAATAATTATTATTGTTGCTTTTTACCACATTTAGGTCAAACAAGTCATACACACACTTCATGACATCATTCCGTTGCCGGGACTTGAACCCGGGAAACTTGGGCAAAACCCAAATATCTTTTCCACAGTAGATAACAACGGACATCATATATATGTTCTTCTCTTCTAGTGCTAAAAATGAAGCAATGAACTGATATGTTCTTTACTATTAGAATTGATTTAGTTCCTTTAGAGATAGCAAATAATTATGGTAAGGAGCTTTAATGATTCTCCTTTCCTATTTATGTTTTAGTTAGTCTTCCTTTCCTTTTTATAGTCTTTGTAGCCCTCTTATATAAAGGGGATTTTCATTCTAATAGAGGAACAAGCAAGAAAGAAGTTAAGTTAAAATCAAGAGGTGGGAAAACTCTCAAAACGTTCCTATTATCCTTGTTCTTTAAATTTATCTCTCAACCTAGACAACCTACAAACAACCCCCAATAACCCTAATCGCCCGGTGACGCGTGCTTTTGCCCAAGAACATTACATTTTGGTTCCGTTGACGGGCGTCAATATATGCGATATGAAAAAGCTCCAGGAGGAGATGCGAGACATCCGCTTAACCGTGCAGAAACTGGAACACCTACCATCCACCGTGCAAAAACTTGAAGAATTATCAACAACCGTTAATACTCTGTCTGAAGCCGTTGCACACCTCATGACAGTTGTGAACTCTTTTTTGCGAACCAGCAGCCCGCAACGAGCTCCACTGCTGTCAGCACTCTACCGCTAGCCACGCCACTCCAGACACTGCCGTCCTAACACCGCCAGATCCCACTCCATCGACTCGTGTCACCCGACTCGAGTTTCCGAAGTTTTCAGGCAAAGAAAACTCACTCGTGTTGTTACATCGCTATGAATTGTTCTTTGACAAATCCCCCCTCAGCGCTCAGCGACCACGAGAAAGTCTCCACAGCAGCCTACTATATGTTTGAGGTGGCGCAGCTCTAGTTCAAAAAACGCCTCCAGGATGGCCAGCTATTTTCTTGGGTGCAATTCAAAGAGGCTTGTACTCTCCGCTTTGGCCCTCCTCGCAGCATCAACCCCCTGGGTGAACTTGCGAACCTCAAACAGAACAGTAGGGACCTTGAGGACTTCATAGATGATTTCCAGACCCTCCTCGCTAGAGCTGACAACGTCCTATACTCCCAACAAGTAAGTTTATTCACTGCAGGCTTGGTTGAGGTTCTATGTATAGATGTTGAAAGGATGCGGCTAGTTTCTCTTGATGAGGCCATTAACATAGCACGAGATTATGCTCGTAAAGGCCTCTTGCTTCACCATGCACCTCCCCGACAACCTTTCCCATCCCAAACACCACCTAGTTGCGCCATAACAGTGCACCAACAGCCACAATCACATCCTCCTGGGCTCCATAAACTCTTCCTGACAGAAATGATGGAGCGCCAAAAGAAAGGCCTATGCTATAATTGTGACGAACCATGGGTAAAGGGCCATCGTTGCAAACAACAACTATACATGCTTGGCTTTAATGGCGAAGGGGACGATGAGCCAATTGACCCACCGGTGCCAGACTAATCCATGCTCACTTTTTCTTGATTTCAAGCTTGATGTCCAAGAGGGGAGTAATGATATGTTCTTTACTATTAGAATTGATTTAGTTCCTTTAGAGATAGCAAATAATTATGGTAAGGAGCTTTAATGATTCTCCTTTCCTATTTATGTTTTAGTTAGTCTTCTTTTCCTATTTATGTTTTAGTTAGTCTTCCTTTCCTTTTTATGTTTTAGTTAGTTTTTGTAGCCCTCTTATATAAAGGGGATTTTCATTCTAATAGAGGAACAAAGAAGTTAAGTTAAAATCAAGAGGTGGGAAAACTCTCAAAACGTTCCTATTATCCTTGTTCTTTAAATTTATCTCTCAACATAGACAACCTACAAACAACCCCCAATAACCCTAATCGCCCTGTGACGCGTGCTTTTGCCCGAGAACATAACATGAACTGTTCCTATTGCAATCAAAAAGTGTAAAACTAACCACACTATCCCAATTAAATGTGTACAACAAACTTTCAATTTGCTTCTTTTTTTTTTTTTTTTTTTTGTATCTCTTTTTCATTTTCTTCTTCTTTTGCCCCTAAAGTTCCTTATTTACACGAAAATTAGTGCAAAGAAGAAATGCTTTTCAGAAGGTTCTCAAATAATCTTAAAGCTACAAAGAGTATTTGGGTGCAAATAAAAAAGGGCACCTTAGATAGCTGTGAAGCTGTTCTGTCGCCCTTAAATTCTCCTTTCGAGATACTTGCCCAATTTCCTTCACCGCGTTTTTTACATCATACTACCACAATGACATAAAACTTCAGTAGTATTTCAGGATTCAAAAAGACCATATGTCCAAAATATTTCTCATTTAAGAGAGACAAGGCACATTTCCACCAGTTATGAATTGTGAAATCTAAATGGTAAATGCATATCTCTTCTACTGTCTCTATTACAATGTAGTATCTGTTCATAACTACTTTCTCAACCTACTGAAGCACAAAGAGCCAATAACGCCTCCACTGAGGCTCGAACTTACAACCTCCCATATGGGAGTCCAACCCGGGTGCCATATGTGCACAAGGTGCTTGGCATCTATAGTGGGTTTAAAAGCTCATAATATTGAAAATAACTTTAATAACATAAACAAGTTTGATGCATCTTTTCCACAAAGGGTATAAAATTACTGGATGAAATTACTCGGTGCATTCATATTTGTTTCACCTTCACAAATGCTGAAGCTTCTGCTGATGCTTCACTAGTTACTGCTGGGTAAGCTTCCAATTCACATTCTAAATCACTGGCATCATCCTGCCATCCAAAATTTTCAAAACTATAAGCCAACAAAAACTTAGAGGCAAAGCAGCCATAGCAAATCAACCACTAGACATCAGTGTGTTAGAACATATTCCAACTACTCATTTAAAGTAGGACTCGTGAAAGGAAAGGGCGAAAGGCTAGCATTCAACTTATGCCCTGTGCATTCTAGTCCACAATGCTGTAGCACATCCCAGAAAATGTGAAATTGTTTTGTTTATAAAGTGCATAATTAATCAAATCACAGTAAATGGCACAGTCAAGGATGCACAACATACAGATACAAAAAAAAGCATATCAGTTATTAAGTTGGAGGAAATCCAGACAAAAAAATCTAATAACTTTCACGACACCCTATTACCCCCTATACATACATGCTTTCCACAAAGTTATACCAGACATTTTAAGCCTTTAAGGCTGTAATCCCACCAAAACCTTAATCAAGTAACTCTGTACCCCCACCCCTCCAGAGAAGGAAAAAAAAATTCAAAATATCAGCAAAAAAAACAAAAAAAAAAATAAAATCCAATAGGGGCTTTAAAAACAGTTATGTAAAACACCACAACACTTTTGACACATAAAGTTAGCATTTTATAGACAGGTTCCATAATATCTCCCTTGGCAGTTTTCCTCATTGCCTTGCCATAGGCTTTTCAATCATAAAAAAAAAAAAGTGAATTTCGCTAAACTCCACTAAAATTTCACGTGTAAAAACCAGAAATACGCTTTAAAAATAATCATTTTTGAAAAAGGAATATAGGAGTAAATATAGGAAGTTACAGACCAGAGGTTGAGCTTCATCAACCAATCCATAGACAAATGCATGGCCGTAAGCCAAATGACGCCATAGCATTTGATACTCCTTGGCATTAGTAATCCCAGTCTTGGTCTTCTTCACCAACGCATTCCAATCATACTTGACTTCCTTCGCCTGATCAACCTCTTCCAACAATGCCAGCACCGTTTTAAGGGTGTATCTACAAGAATCCCCAACCAACACACACACAAAAGGAAAATTAATTCAAAATTCACGAATTTCATCAGCTACCAAAAGAATTAGAATTCAAACAATCGCTCTTTTGTGGTTTTTCTACAAATCACATTTAAAAGTAGGAAAAAAAAAAAGGATCACCTCTGAAGAAGAGTGGAGATTTCTTCGTCACTGACATAGCACTTTTTGTGGTCCTTTAATTTGATTTCTCTGACATTGCAAACTCCACTTGTTTTATACGTAATCTGAACGAAAGAATTGCATGCCACTGAGGAAAACTTCTGTGAATAAAAATGGAAGAAAGGGTTTTAGAGAAGAGAGAGAAGAAAACCCCTAGACGGAAAGAGAGACGACGTTACGGGCAGCACATAACTACACAAGGAAAGATAATATTATAATATAAAAATGTAACATTATTTTGTGTGTTTAGCTATACTTGTAGTAATATATGCTCTGTGTCATTTCTGTCCTACTTATTATTTATTGGTCAAGGTAACTATTTCTTATTTTCTTATTTTTATTAGAATTTTTTATAATATTTAAATTTATTTTTTTGTGTTTAATAGTACTTTTAATGTTGTTTCTAAATATATAAATTTTACATACTAATTCTAAACTTAATATTATGAAAAATAAAATTATAAATAACTTCAATTAAGTCTCATTAACCAAAATCAACACATAAAATGAGATTGAGAAAGTATTACATTAAAATTTATTACAAAAATGATGCAGTATAGAGAAATTATCGTATTTGAAAATTAAAAAAAAAAAAAAAAAAAAAAAAAAGATAATCAAACTACCTTCACTTTATCTTATTTTCTATTGTGGTAATAATGCTACTTTACCTAAAATTATCATACAAATTTAACTAAATAAGCTTATATCATACTTTGAAAGTTAGGTAAATAGTAAAATGAGAGTATATAAAATTTTACTCTATTAGTCTATTTTGTTCATAATCATACGTTTTTAGAGTAGATTATTTTTGAGTGAATTCCATTTTTGATCCTACTGTTATAGGGACGTTTCCAATTTTGGTCCACTTTAATTTTTTTTTTTTTGCCACTTTATAACCACTATTATTGAATGTGTTCCATTTTAGTCCCACCGTTAGTATTTCCATCAAGAGGCTGTGTAATCTAAGGGTATTTTGACATTTTTTCTCATCCAAGACTATGTTTGACTAAAGAAATGAGAACATTAAACCTAAAACCTAAGAAACATCGCGGGCCCATGTTGGAACGAACGAAATGATGTAGCTTTGGCTTCCCATTCTCGTTGTTCGAAGAGCCATCTTCGAATATCGGAGGAGGAAGACGAAGCGCCTACTTTAAAAGAGAAGAGACAAACATAAAAAGACCAAAATACCCTTTGATTATACGACCTCTTGACGAAAATATTAACAGTGGATTAAAAGTGGAACACATTCAATAACAGTGGTTGTAAAGTGACAAAAAAAAATAAAGTGGACTGAAATTGAAAACGCCACTATAATAGTAGGACCAAAAATGGAATTCACTCATTATTTTTTCACTCTATTTTGTTCAGAATTATCCATTTTAAAAATAACTCTTTAATTTATTTTTTTTCCCTCCCACATGCATATCAATGCATGTTAAGTGTACAAGTATAGGTATCCAATTGTACAATTAGCATTTTTCTCTCTACTAGTGTAGTGGTATATGAGAATAAAATAGGACAAGTAATTGTTGAGCTTAGTTATAAATAAGAGTAAATACCCAAAATGGTCCCTCGACTATAGCTAAATTCACAAAATGGTCATCGACTTTCAATTTCAACCAATTAAGTCTTTAACTTTGCAATTTTGACATGATTTGGTCCTCTATCTATTTGACCGTTTGTTGACCGTGATCGACGATCTCCAGAAGAACCTTCAGCTGTCGTCGGAGCACGCGGAGGCCTCCAGGATGATGTTGCACTGGTTCAGAAACACGGCGTCTTCTTAGCTATAGTACGAACTCAACTACATTGAATCCAAAGGGAGGATGAAGAAAGACGACCGGATTTGGTAGATTGCTTTCGACAGTGGATTCAAATGTAACAGTGCGGTCTGGAAATGCAACCGGAACCTTAAAAAACCGACGGTGGACCATGAAATTACATATATATCCTCAAAAATCACAGTCAACAAATGGTCAAATAGATGGAGGACCAAATCGTGTAAAACTTACAAAGTTAAGGACTTAATTGGTTGAAATTGAAAGTCGAGGACCAATTTGTGAATTTAGCTATAGTCGAGGGACCATTTTGGGTATTTACTCTATAAATAAGTATGAAAGTCGATGGTCAATTTGCATTATTAAGCATTTGCTAAAAAATAATAAGAAAATGGCAAGTTAGTTTCATAAATATTACGAATTTAAAAATTTGTAATAATTATAAAATTGATCTAATATTTTTTTACTAAAATTTTCAACTATTAATAAACCCTTAAAATTGACCTAATTGTCCAACTGTTGAACAAATGGAACACAAAATTTTTTACTACAAGAATGAAAAAGCTATAAATAAAAATTTGAACGTGTAAAACATTCTTCATTTCTGCCAACCACATCTATATATAGGAGACTTGGAGTAATTAGCATTTAGCAACTATGGCATTCAATTTGATTTAAATTTTAATTCAAATATGTAACCCACACAAATAAAGACGGTTATTCTGGAAGATCATAACTTCGAAAAGCAAGTCTTAACCCAAAGATCATTAGTCTAACAATATATCTTTGAGGCAATTTGGTGAATCCTAGTCTACCCTAGTAGATTTCTATCTCGGAGCGATCTGAGGAAGATCTCGATCTTCTTGAGCGGAGAACAAAGAAGGCGAAACACACCGATGAGATGTCGCCGACCCGATCCCTGGCCGTGGCGGAAGGGCAGGGGACCTATGCGAACGTCGAGATTGTCCAGGAAACACCTTTGGAGGGGATGATGGGGCCTGGTTGGGTGGAGCCGGCCGGGAGATCGCATGCAGGGGAAACATAGGCGCGGTTAACACCATCCGCGTCCGTGCAGGTGGTGGAGCCTTCGAAGAAGACTTACGCACAAAGCGTATCTGGCTGTGCAGCCCTGCCATCGCTCTCAGCAGTGGAGGCTATGGATGACAACAGCGATGAAAGCTCTGACGAAGAAGAGGAGGATCCTCTGTGCCCTACGATCCGGCTGACAAAGGAGGAGGTGGAGGCCATCCGAGCTCCATGGAGGCTGTCGCTCATCGTCAAGGTTATGGGGCGGAAGGTAGGCTATGCTTATTTACTGAGGCGTTTGACAGCCATGTGGAAGCCAAAAGGGCGGATGGATTTGATTGCGATCGATAATGATTACTTCCTGGTGCGTTTTGGATCCATGGAGGACCTGGAGTTTGCCATGTTCGAAGGGCCGTGGATGGTGATGGATCACTATCTCATCGTCAAACCATGGGAGCTGGATTTTGATCCGTTTTCGGATACGACGGAAAAGGTGCTTGTTTGGGTGAGGATACCATGTCTTCCTGCCGAGTACTATAACATGATTTTCCTGCGTAAACTGGGAAATAAGCTAGGAAGAACCATCAGGATCGATCAAGCAACTAGCATGGTGTCGCGGGGAATGTTCGCGAGAATCTGTATCGAGGTTGACATCACGAAGCGTCTGATCTCGAAGTTTAAATATAAGAACCGTGTCAGGCATGTGTCGTATGAAGGAATCCACATGGTTTGCTTCACTTGCGGTGTCTATGGCCACACACCAGACAAATGCCCGTCGATCCCTAAAGCTGCGGAGGGTGACCCTGCGGTGGTGGATAAGGAGCAGGCAACAGCAGCGCTTAAGCAAACAGAAGGAAACCAGAGACCGGTCGTGGGGGATGCACCTTTTGGACAGTGGATGATTGCGCCGGGAAGGGGTACGCGTGCAGGGCTCAGAGGATCAGGGAAGAATCGAAGGATGGAGGGTGGACGCGGTCAGGGGGGAGCTTTGAACGGAATGGGGGCTGCTCAGGCATCTCGATTCGCCCCCTTGTCCATGCAGGAGGAAGGGGATGACGTACAGCGAGAGGCGGTGGGGGATAATGGGGAGAAGCAGCATGGTTTAGTAGCAGAATATGAGAGCGGTGATGTGGGTCGGGGCCGGAGCACGGATAGGCCAGTACGGTCCGAGGGTACTAAGCGTCGTCCTAATGTGATTGTCCGGGAAAAACAAATCGCAAACGAACCAGTGATAGCGGGGGGGTGCTCAAATCAATTCAGGTGATCATCTCCCCAAGACCAGGCGAGGTGGTGGGATAGGTTTGAGACGCGCGGCGGAGGAAAATGAGCACGTAGTCGTCAGGGGTGAACAGGGCGGCCTGGTGATAAGCTCGCGTGTGTTTATTCCGAACACAGCGGGGGACTTACCATCATCGGTCTGGCAAGCTACGAAGGAACACCACAGCGATCCGCCAGGCCGTTTTGATGACGAAGGGGACGTGGTTATGGACCTGGAGGGGTTCTCGATGCATCACGAGGAAACGCGGGCCGCGAGTGCCCGCTGAGGTTTTGTCGTTTTTGGTTTTTGTCCTTTGCTTGCGTTTTTTGTTTTGGGTGTTGTTCTCTGTTCTCTTTTCCTTTTTGTTTTGGTTTTTATGGATTGCTTACTCTGGAATTGTCAAGGGGCGGGCGGTATTCGTGTCCACCGTGCCCTAAAAGACATGATCAAGGTACATAAACCTTGTTTCATGGGGCTTTTTGAGCCAAAGGTTTCTGGCTCTCAAGCCAATTCCATCTGCACCAAGTTGGGTTTCGCCAACTGGTTACGGGTGGAGGCCATCGGGTTTAGTGGTGGCATATGGGTGTTCTGGAACGACTCGGTTAATGTTAACGTGATGTTTACCCATCCCCAGTTTGTCCTTTTACAGGTCGCGAAAGCGGGACAACCACCTTGGTTTTTTGCGTCGGTATATGGTAGCCCGGCGCACCATCTGCGACGCCGGCTCTGGAAGGAGCTTAAGCAAGCGGTCAGGAACATTTCAGGGCTATGGCTGGTGGCGGGCGATTTTAATGCCGTGACCAATAGAGAGGAAACCATGAATTACACATCCTTTTCCAGTCAACGTAGTTCGGACTTTGTGAACTGGATTCACGAGGAGGGGCTTATTGATATGGGGTACTCGGGTCCTAAGCTTACCTGGGTCAAAGATGGGCCCACTGACCACATCAAAGGGGCACGTCTCGACCGAGCTTTGTGCAACACAAGTTGGCGCCTGAGGTTCCCGGAGGCTTGTGTCACGCATTTGCCGCGTTTTGCGTCAGACCACGCACCGGTGTTAATCCGTGTGGAAGGGGATCGTAGAAGTCTAACACCTTCTCGTTTTTTTATTTCAGGCAGCATGGCTAACGCACCCGGATGTGCACCAGGTGGTGGCCCAGGCGTGGAGCAACGGGAAGAGTTTCCAGACCAACATTCAAGACTTGGCAGGGTCCCTGTCGGAGTGGAACAAGACAGTTTTTGGTAACATTAACAGATGTAAGCGTATCCTGCAGGCCAGGCTGGGGGGTATCCAAAGCAGACTTGAGCACACTTTTCATGGAGGGTTGGCGAAGCTCCAACGCAAGCTAAGCGCCCTTTTAGAAGACACCCTGCTCCAAGAAGAGATGATGTGGTTCCAACGCTCGCGTGAGGACTGGATTACCTCGGGGGACAGGAATACTGCCTATTACCATGCTGCTGCCACAGTTCGTAAGTCGAGGAATGCAATATCACGGCTTATGGACAACCAGGGGGTTTGGATCACCGATACAAATTTGCTCAAAGATCATATCCAGAAGTTCTATTCGACCCTTTTCTCGGATGATTGTCAGGCAGGTGGCGCTAACGCCTTAGGATCCGCTTTCCCGCAGATTTCAAGCTTAGACTGGCGGGTGTTCAATAGACAAGTCACCAAAGAGGAAGTGCACAACGCCCTCAGGAACATGAAGCCTTATAAAGCACCAGGTCCGGACGATTTCCCCGCGGCGTTCTATCAGCACACGTGGACAGTAACAGGAGATAGCGTGTTCAAAGTGGTTAAGGATGCTCTGGAATCAGGCCATCTGCCAGAGGGACTAAATGATACTCTAGTGGTCCTTATTCCTAAAGTAGCTGTCCTGGAAACTATTAAACAGTTTAGGCCCATTAGCCTATGCAACGTTGGGTATAAAATTCTCACAAAGACTATCACCAACAGGCTAAAGTCTATTCTACCGAAGATCGTGGGGCCGTACCAAAGCTCTTTTGTCCCGGGAAGATAAATCACGGATAATGTGGTTATTTACCAGGAAGTGATGCACTCGATGCGTGAAAAGAAAGGGGCTACGGGTTTTATGACGATTAAACTTGATCTTGAAAAAGCTTATGATTGGTTGTCCTGGGATTTTATTCAAGATACCCTCGGCCGAGCCGGTTTTCGAGAGGATTGGATCCGCATCATAATGACATGCATCTGGACCGCCAGACTTTCTATTTCTTGGAATGGTGAACGCCTCGCCCCATTCGTACCTGAAAGGGGTATTCGCCAGGGGGATGCAATGTCCCCGACCATTTTCGTGCTGTGCATAGAGTGTCTCAGTCAGCTCATCGCCGAGGCAGTGGAGAACGGGTATTGGCGCGGTATTAAACTAGATAGAACTGGACCTAACCTTTCTCACTTGTGTTTTGCAGATGATATGGTGCTTTTCTCGGAGGCCTCTCTAGAGCAAGTGGATGTCATCAAGGCATGTTTGGACAGCTTCTGCAGGGCTTCTGGACAAAAGATAAGTCTGGAAAAATCGCAGGTCTTTTTTTCACGAAACACGGACCCGTTGCTTGCCAAGAACATAGCGGCCAGGTTAGGCGTAGTGCAAACTACGGACCTAGGCCGCTATCTGGGTGTACCGTCACTTCATGGACGGGTGACATGCAATACTTTTTTCTGGGCTCTTTGATAGAGTTGCGGCAAGGCTAGAAAGATGGAAAGCAAAAATGCTGTCTATGGCAGGGCGTTTAGTGCTTGCTAGATCGGTCCTTAATGCGATCCCCGTCTACACCATGCAGACGGTTTATCTTCCTAAAAGCTTGTGCTTGGAGCTAGAGAAAAGAACAAGGCGTTTCATATGGGGAACGTCGAGCGCGGGCAATCAGAATTTAAGCCTCACAAACTGGCAAGTTGTGACGTCTTCTAAGGAGACGGGTGGGCTGGGTATAAGGCAGATGCATGAGACGAACATAGCTTTTTTGATGAAATTGGGATGGAGGCTCCAGACTGAACCGGATAACCTTTGGGCCAAAGTGTTGAACACCAAATATCGCCGGCAAGGCGATCCTACGTCTACCTCCGTGGGACGGAGGAAGGTATCAAATGTTTGGCGTGGAATTTCTGCTGCATGGCCCCAACTGGAGAAAGGGCTGACGCATGTGGTACGCAACGGGAAATCAACGCAGTTCTGGATGGACCCTTGGCTAACACCGCAACCGTTGTATAACCTGATGCTTTCACCGCTGAGCCTCCCAGACCTCTACGCACCGGTAGCAGATTATTGGGACCGAACTAGAGGGTGGATTTGGGAGAAACTGGAACTCACGCTGCCACAGGAGATCAAAGAAAGACTAGCTAGTTTCATGCTCACAGAGGAGAGCCTGGAGGACGTAGCAGGTTGGGGACCAGACGCGCATGGAAAGTTCACTGTGAAGTCAGCCTATGAAGCCATCACGGTGAACACGAGGGGACAACAAGACAGAGAATGGCGTGACATATGGAATCTGAGACTACCAGGGAGAATTTGTTTTTTTCTCTGGCTCGTGAAGCATGAACGAATTCTTACTAATGCTGAGCGGGCGCGACGTAAACTTACTACTGATGCAAGGTGTGTTCGTTGTGCAGGTAACGTGGAAGATCTATCCCATTTGTTTAGAGGGTGCGGAATAGCGGCTCACATCTGGGAATCGGACTTGCCGAGACGAGCAGCTGACAGTTTACGAAATCTAAGCTGGGCGGATTGGTTCAGCGTGAATCTGCGGGGAGAGGCGACAAGGGGTTTCGAAGAGGGATGGCCTGAACGTTTTGGGATCCGGCTTTGGTGGCTCTGGCGATGGAGGAACGACGAAGTCTTTCGCAATGAAGTGATGCCAGCGACATGCAAGTACGCCTGGGTGCGAAAATATGAACTGGAAGTGCGTGAGGCTTTTGCGAAGTGCAACTTCCAAGGGCGGGCTGTCATTCAGGCGGTCGAGACTGCGATAGCTTGGGAGAAACCTCCGGAAGGATGGTATAAGCTCAACTCCGACGGCTGCCTCAAAGGAAACGGAGCGGCGGGGTGCGGTGGTGTCATAAGGAACTCTGAGGGTGACTGGTGCGGTGGTTTCACTCATAACATCGGACGCTGCCAGGTGGAGGAAGCAGAAGCGTGGGGGGTCTTGCAAGGCATCCGTTTGGCCGCCCACCTGGGCGTAAAGAAATTGGTCATTTTATGTGGTCATTTTGAGGCAATGTTTTGAGTTGAGTCTACTATCATTTTTGGTCCGGTCAAAGTAGATTCAGGTTCTCATAAATTATATGTTTAATTCGATATATTATACACTAGCTCAAAATAGATAATGAGTGAATAAGAAATTGATTCTTAAAATTTACCCATTGAGTTAGATAAAATGGAATTTGAGAAGGCTTTTAAGTAGTCTTTGCCGCACATAGGCAAGACATGTGTTTGCACTAGTATAAATGCAATTTAACTTTTTAAATAATTTAAATTGTATAATATAGAGATTCTCTCTCGCACGTGGGAGTGCATATCAAGTTCTAAAAATGAGCTTGTAAATATTGAATCCGTGTGTAGTTAAATGTTCGTTTGAAAATTGACAACACATAAAGCTAAGATTTTGCCAATTTTTCTTAATTTTTTGAATTTTTTCCTAACTTTAAGATCCGAGATAAAAATCTACTAGGGTAGACTAGGTGAAATTGCCTCAAAGATATATTGTTAGACTAATGATCTTTGGGTTAAGACTTGCTTTTCGAAGTTATGATCTTCCAGAATAACCGTCTTTATTTGTGTGGGTTACATATTTGAATTAAAATTTAAATCAAATTGAATGCCATAGTTGCTAAATGCTAATTAAAATTTTAATAAGTGTTATTTCGAGCCATAAACCAATTTTTTTTTTCGCCTAGCACTTTTTGTAGGTTACCTACAAGTTGCAGGTAATAAAATGCTGACATGGATTTTTTTTTTCTTTTTTCTTTTTTTTTTCTTTTTACTTCTAGCACCTTGGTCATAGCTTTGTGTGGCGGAATTTCCTATGGAGACGAGAATTTCCTATGGTGGAATTTCCTACTGGTTACCCATGGATGATTGCATCACAATGGCATCTCAACACCATCTCCTAGCCACCGTCTTCCTCCTCCTCTTCTAACTAGCCGCAGGAGCTTTCACGGAGCAGGCGAAATTTCCAGTTAGTTAGCTCTGTTGGTTAGCTTATTTTCCTTTCCCGCTTTCACTAAATGTATAGCAGATATAACGAGTAGCCCTGTAAAGCTGAAAACTGATTTTGTCATTCATTCAATATACATTACGTCTCTTCTTTCCTTTGTGATCCTCAACAATACATGCATATTTATTCACCCAACTTTGCATGCAAAACAGAACATAATCAATATATATAACATGAATCTATAATATAATAATTAGGATTAGGATGCAAGAAAGCCATATGTGTGTGTGTGTGTGTGAAGGCCACTCCCACTATGCAAAGGAAAAGTGAAAAGTGAAAATTGAATTCTACACAAGAAATTATATTTGAACCTCCGAGCATGAGGGGACAACGACGCCTAGGCTGGGGATGCCGAAGACCTCCCCGAGAAGAAACACCCCCTGCTATTTCTTGCCCAGAACCAAGTGAAAATGATCCAAATGCAGAAAAGCTCCGATCGATCCTTTCTTAAAGATACTAGTTTCCAACAGCCACACTTCTATCGCCGGCGTTCTCTCCGTCCTACAGCATGCCGGATGCTCGAAAAACATGTTCTTCCACTTCCTCACCGTCCACCGACACTTCCGGGACGTGAATGCCACCATTGTCACCACTTTCCCGTACCTTAATTTCCGGCTCTACGGCTTTAAACCTGCCCTCGTTCGCCTCCATCCGCTGCGCGCTTGACCAGACTCTCAATTACGCGGGCATCTACCTCGTCGATCTCCTCCTCGCCACAGTCACCCGCATTATCTACTTCGATTCCGACCTCATCGTCGTCGACGACGTCGAGAAGCTATGGAGAATCGACCTCGATTCTGACGTCCTCAGAGCTCTGGAATACAGCCACGCCAACTTCATCCCTATTATTATTATTATTATTATTATTATTATTTATTTATTTATTTAATTAAGCTTACATGGACCCCATATCATTTAATTAAAGCCACGTCACTAACAAATAAGTCAAAAGAACCTAAAACTTGCGCCATGTCATACTCTTTATCGGAAAACCTACAAAAAATGTTAAGCGGAAAAAAAAATGATTTATGACACAAAATAACATTTATTAAAGATCATGATGCGACATGAATAACATTTAGCCTAATTTT
This sequence comes from Ipomoea nil, assembly GCF_001879475.1. Lineage (NCBI taxonomy): Eukaryota > Viridiplantae > Streptophyta > Magnoliopsida > Solanales > Convolvulaceae > Ipomoea > Ipomoea nil. The sequence continues at coordinate 2,919,873 of NW_017617232.1, read as the reverse complement.
AATCTTGGGAACAAATTGTTTGTCAGCATAGGTCGGGCCGTTTCCTATTCCCTGTCTCTGCTTTCCCGATTCTGGGTTCTATGCTACATAAACTCCAGTGTATCATCATCTTCATCATCATCATCATCATCATCATCTAAGGCATCAATGAATCAATGATTCCCAAACCGTTAATTTTGACATTGGATTAGCCACTTTAGAGCGGAGTGAGAAAGAGTTCTGCCGCAGCGAAAAGTAGCAGGCCTTCCCGGTTTCCAGTTTCCACCGCTTTCTGCACCGTGATTTGCCCGCCGCCTCCCTCTACCACCGCCTCTCTACTTTTCAGGTCAACCTTTTTGCCCACCCCATTGCCAACTAAGCATTCCGGTGGTATGCGCCGCTCCACCTCTGTCCTGTTTCCATTTGATAGAAATATTAATTTACTGCTTACATATGTGTGTATACATAGCAATTTGATGAACCCTAGTTCCTCGTTTTATAAATGAATAAATAGGTTTAGGAGATCACCATTGATGGTTTGGTGTTCTTATTGATCCAGAAATGGAACATGGTAATTTGGATTCTCAATTGAATTATGTTGCTATTGGAAATTGTTATTTATTTATTGAGATTGTGTTTGATGTTTAGCAGACCTATTTGCATTTATCCATCATGATATTGTATTATGCACTTGCAGCTATGAATCTGGTTTTCTACATTCCTTTGTCTTGAATTGTAACTTTGTAATTTGCCATTGGCTTTGCTGCAGTGATTGCTCGCTTCCCTACTTTGTAGCGTATTGTTTGCATATGAGATGGTAGCTATGAATGCATCCAATTTGGACAGTTCGCAGCATGAGCCCAGAAAGGTTGAAACTAATCCTGAGATGGATGATTTTCGATGCAGTATTAATGAACTATCCACTAAAGTTGATAATGTGAGTGCTATTATTTTCTTCAATTGGAAGCATACTTCCTTTCCTTTCTTTATTTGCTTGAACACATGAGCTTTCATGTTGGGAAGAGGTGGGGAGGTTGGAGAAGGGGAAGTTGCAATGCTTAGCAACTTAGCAGTGAGCTCATTAACTTAAACCCAATTGAAGGCAATCAAATCTGCTATTTATGAATTATGATATGTAGTATAATCTTCGTGCCAAAAAATGATATTTGTAAAATCACAGGAATTAGTACAAGTACTTGTTGATACCAAGAATGTACTCTGAATCTTGACAATAATTTTGCTTACTAATAGTAGTAGTCATGCTTAAAATTCAGATTCTAAAGCTCTGTCCTTGAACAGTTCCATTGCCTGGCATATAAAAAGAACTAAAGGAAACCAATCTTTTAATATAAGCTTTCCAGTATGTAGCTTTGTAACTAAAAGTGGAGCACAAACAGCATGTTGAACAGGACTTTTACCTATGTTTTGTGACCAAAGGGTTCAGTATTTAATTATAAAGGAATCACTTGAAGTAAGAGCAATTATGAAAATTTAGAATAAATATCAAAATTGGTGGTCCTATCTTTACAGCATAAGAACACTACAAGAACAAATGGGAATGAGTTTATACTAGTACAGTAGTACTATAGGTCCTTATTTATTTATTTATTTATTTTCTATTTTCTATTTTTATTTATGCACTTAATACATATCTTTCTATTGGAACATCATAAGAGGATGGGGGAATATCACTAGGACCACATTTTGGCCAGTTAGGGCAAAGGCCATTCATGCTTGCTTCAGTTTTCTAAATTTTGCCTCTTCTGTATACGCTTCTCATCCTATATTAACTGGAATAACTGCTACAAGTCTTAAATTTCAGCTTGAGCAAAGAGTTAAGGATGTCGAGAAATTTTACTTGAACACAATCACGAAGCTACCAAATTCCTCGAAGAGCACATCAACTGGGAAGGACAAAGATATGGATAAACATATCCCTAGTGTTAAGAGGCTACAGCAAGAAGCATCTCGTAGGGAGGCTGCTGCAGCGAAGAGAATGCATGAGCTTATGCGCCAATTTGGCACGATATTTCGCCAGGTAGTTGCCGATACTTGCAATTCTCTTCTTTTCTTTTTTGTCGTGGAGTTTGCATCCAAAGGAAAAAGATATGCCTGTTGATTTAACCTTCCAATTATTAGTGTTCTTTACTTTGGATATCTAGAATATTTCAACAATGAAATGAATTATTGGAAGCAGGAAAATGTTTGTTGGTTGCAGGTCACAAACTATGCACCCAAGACAATACCTTTGTAATGTATGGGCTCAGAAATTAGAATAAGCTAGAAGTTGCAGTTTCTGAATTTCCCTTTACTTAGATCCTTGGATCAAAGTGCTTCTTAGGTGTCAATGATGTTTTAGATGTTCTCAAATCTCAACAATTCAGTTAAAATAATGTGTCCTTTTCAATGATTTAGATCACACAACACAAATGGGCATGGCCCTTTATGCAGCCAGTCGATGTTGAAGGGCTTGGGTTGGATGACTATTATGAGGTAAGAAAACATCTTTGATCTTCATTTACATATTTCTGTATTCATTATGTATATATTGGTATGAAATGCTTTCAGGGTGCATGGATTTGTACCCAATAAAATTTACAATAAATAGATTAAAACCTAGTCAAGCCTAAATATTTTGAAACAATTCCAAAAATGTAATGATTAACTCCAACCTATGAGGCTTTGAAATGTAATATTTGCCATATTTGGATCTTTTGAAATTCTAAAATCCACATCATTCTTTGATCCACAAACCTGCATACTAAAATTGTAGATTACTTTGTAGATTGTAGAGGATAAGTAGTATTTACATATAAATACTAATGTTTCTAATATACAATAGTAATAATATGTCACTTCTAAGTGATTTTTAGATCTAGTATTATTCTAAACTTCAAAAAGATCTGTTTCGGTCAACGTAATAAGACTTAATTATTTTGATATATAAAAAACAATACTTAAAAGCAGCACTTAAAATGTAAAATCTAATATTCACATACTATATGTTACATGATAGCTTGTTTGTCTTCACCTAGCCTCAAAGTAATAAAGTAATGAATTAAAAGGAAAATGCTGAGGATCCCTCCAAGGAATATATTTTCTTGCCATGCATCCATAATAGAGAGTATAAAGAAACCAAATACATCTAAAACAGGAGTACATGTTATAGAACTCAAATTACAACCAAGACAATCATGAAACCAAATACATCTTGTTCCTTTGAGGAATGGGGTTTCGTTTAGAAATTCAACTCCACAACTTTTCCTGTAAAATTTGTTTTATTGGGCATTAGAAATTATTTCATACATTTGTCATCTATCTTAAGAAAATGTTTTGGAACTTTTCTTTTTCTAAATTGTAGTAGACTGGTAGTATTTTCTCATTCACTCATATGCTTAAATGCTTAATTCATTACTCCTAAATTTATTTCCCCATTTTTCTTGGCAAGTTGAATTGTAATGAGCTCGCAAGACACTACTTCCTTCCAGTAGGGGAAAATATCTTAAATGTAATTGTAGAACATTGTAAAAAAAGCAACTATATATATATATATATATATATATATATATATATATATATATATATATTAAAGATCAAGTAAGAACATTGCCTCAGGTGAGAAGTGCGGACAAATCGCTTCCATCGATGTTGGGAGATCTAACGGCTGGAAAATAAGGAGAAAAGGGGAAAAATGTGATGACATTTTTGTAATTATTACAAACTTTGTATGTGCACTAGGGAAAACCTGAGAGTGCATCTCCTAATAACTAACAGTGCACTCAACTTAAATCTACTTTCACAGATTTTGACAGATACACTCACAAGCTTTTCTCAGCGCGCATAAAAAAATTTGTAATAGTTATGAAAATGCCACTGCGTTTTTCCCCCTTTCCCCTTATTTATTAGCTATTTGATCTCATACATCGATGGCTAGCATTCGTTTGCACTTCTCACTTAGACAATGTTCTCACTTCTTAGTTTCTCTCTTTATTGTGTGCTATGTCAATAAAATATTGATTGTATATTCTGGTTGCTCGACCATGAGTCTGTGACTTCAAGGTTTAGGGTGCCTCTCTGCAAAGCAGACGATGAGGCTCTGTGCACATATCTGATTATTACCAGATGCCAATGTATGCATCTGTCTTTGCACAGCTCCCCAAAACCCAATATTAAAAAAAAAAATAGAAGTATGTGAAAAGAAAATGAGAGCTGTGTAGGAGATAATCTATTTTGCCAAATTTGTGGTTGGATCGTTAACATTCTCTATGATATTCCAAATGTGGCTTGCTTGAATTAATGCAATTACTTATGATTCTATCAGATTATTAAGAGGCCAATGGATTTCAGTACAATAAAAAACCAAATGGAAGTCAAGGATGGTACTGGGTATAAGCATGTCCGCGAAATTTATGCTGATGTGACACTGGTGTTCCAAAATGCAATGAAATACAATGACGAAAAAAGTGATGTTCATGCAATGGCCAAAGCATTGCTGGAAAAGTTTGAGGAGAAATGGTTACAATTTTTGCCAAAAGTTTCTGAGGAGGTAACCGAAGTGTTAGAGATACTTAAGCAATGCTCCCCCCCCAGCCCCTTCTCTCTTTTGGTAGCAACCACAATGCTTTAGGCTTTGGCTGAATTACATGTGGAATTCCATCTGGAAATAAACCTGCAAAATGTTTTGCACTTATTACTTATAATCTTTCAAGGAAAAGAGACGAGAAGAGGAGGAAAAAGAAGCTAAATTAAGAATGCAGCTTGCTCAGGAGGCTTCTCATGCAAAAATGGCTAGGGGTTTACACAATGAGGTATTAGCTAAACTCTTAGTTTCATAGATAGATTTAGTGAAGGGAAAGCAATTTATGTACAAGTTTATTGTAGCTTTGGGCATTGGATTGCTCCTCTTAAACTACTATTTGTTATTAATAGTGCCTCCATGCAATTCTTGGAATGTGATTTAAGATATGATTGGGAGTTTGAATAACTTGAGATACATGCTTTACAGCTATGCGAAGTTGATATGCGCTTGGATGAACTTAGAGGGATAGTTGTTAAAAGATGCAGGTGTGTTTTTACTCTTAATTGCTATTTGAAATTTCTTACCATTGTTCTTTGGTTTGATCTTTAATTGTCTTGAACTTCCTCAGTCCTCCAACATTTTTCTGTTGCTCTAATATGATAGACTGTTAAGCATTCACTTGACATTTTTCTGGTGCTGCAAATGAATTTTGGTTCACCTTTCCTAACACTCAGTCACCAAGTTTTCTCTAAAAACTTGAACACTATTAGTTTTTTTCACAACAATTAGCTAGAAAAATGACTGAATAAATAGTAGTAGGCACTCGAATATGAATATAAAGTTAAGCACTTCTGTTTGTAGATTTGTAGCTATTATGTGCTTGACTTTTTTTTCAGAATCAATGCACAACTTTCTGTTTTACTTTTTTCTTCTTTGATCGTATGATCGGCCTGCATTTGTATTCTTAATTACACAATTCTCTTTGTTAAAAACTTCAATGTTTTCTATTCTGCTTTCAGCCTCTAGTCATAGGCCGATGCAAGACACTGGATGGCCTTGGTTACAAATAATATGCACCTACCTGAAGTTAGTTAGCTATAGGCAACCTTGTACTGGTTTCAGTTTTGTCACAATGCCAAGTGTCTAGTGTTTACCTATCTTTTGCTAGGTCTATTTATTCCTTCAACCCTTTACATTAGCCTGGTTCCATGATCATTATGCATGTGCCATCATGTTTACAAAGAAGTTCTTTGGTCTCGCAAATCAAATAAATTTACTTGGGAAGTGTTTTTTTGGGTGTAGTATGTTGTATTACAACTGTGGCTAATAGTGCAGACAAGATCACTTCATTTATTCGTTATGGCAACTAATGTGTACTCCGAGATAATTTTTGTAGAAAAATGTCAAATTTGGACAAGAGGAAACTTGGCGTGGCTCTCTCTAAATTGTCCCCTGAAGACCTTACCAAGGCACTTGAGATAGTAGCTCAAGACGATCCGAGCATCTCAACCTCATCTTTAAACATAGACCTTGACATGGATACACAGGTCAGTATCAGAATTCAGAACTAAACCACCTTTCCTTTGTAAATTATCTTGGGCTTGAAGGAAACTTAGACGGGTTATTATTTTTTTCTTCGGCCTCTAGAGTGAATCAACATTGTGGAGGCTAAAGTTCTTTGTGAAGGATGCGTTAGAAGTTGAGTGCAAGAGTCCAAGCAAAGGCGAGAAAAATGATGCAACTGATATGAATGCCGCCACCAACCCTAACAATATCGCCCCTCCCAAGCGTAAAGCGGAGATCTGTGATGCTCTTGCCAAGTGTACAAAAAGGCGAAACAAGAAGCCAGCTTCTTAAGGTTGTTGGATTGAGGGATTCTCTTCATGTAGACTATTGGGTGGAAACAAAAGGCAGGCTGGTGACCTAAGTGAGGAGGGAATTTGTTATGTTTCTGAAGTGCCAAAGCATAAACTTCTGAACAGATTCCCTGTGGCTAGTTTTAGTGAAGCCAAAAATTTTAACCGACTCTACTGCAATTTTAAGAGAAAATGACAAGTATTCTTAGTGGAAGTTATATTTCACCACGTGCCAATTAGATAAAAGGGGAGAGAAAAAACAAGAAAAAAGAAATGTAAAAAATCACTTACTATTATGAGTATATTATCAATGATATATATGATGTGACAAAAAACTATGCAAAATCTTTAACTGTTTAAGATGCTTTATAGAGTAAAATTGAAAATGCATTTACGATCTCAATTTTAAGTGCACGTGATGGTGTTCCAGTAAAACAATTTATTAAAAATTTAATTTAATTTAATTTAAAATTTAATTTAATAAATATTTGGTATTATACTATTTATTACGGAGTATATTTGAAATGCATAAAATGTTCAACTTCTATTATTACCAATTATTATACTTGGGTCAAGGTTCACTTTACAAGATGAATTATTGATATAAGGTTTATTATTAAAGTATCAAATGTTCATTTTTAGTGCATTGAATGTTTTTTTTTTCTCGTACTAAAATGTTATTTTTAGGTATACTATAAAAAGGGAACATTTTTTTTTTTCAAAAAAATAAAAAGGGAACATTAAATATACTAAAAATGAACATTTATATGTGATCTACATTATAATATGGACCATGGTCCATACTATAATTAGCCAAATCCAAAGCTAACTACTCAATAAAAGCCAAACATTCTCATATAGGAGTATTATGCTGTGCAACCGTGTGCACCATGCAAGGTGCACACGGAATTGGATTCAATAATTTCTATAATGTAAATTCATAATTTCTGTACTATAGATTCATAATTTTTAAACTGTATAATTATCAAATTATGAACATATAGTTCTGTGATTTGTAAATACAGAGTTCAACAATTGGGAATATGAACATAGAGTTTTGTAATTGTGAATATAGAGTTTAATAATTATAAATCTATAGTATAGAAATTATGAATCTAATTCAATTCCGTGCACAACATAATTTGCCTTTCATATAGGCAAATTATAACATGGACTAGGGTCTACCTTGCATTTTGGACTAGGGTCCAAAAATAACATTTAGATTCTATACCTATAGTTGACACATTCTATAACTGCAGTTAAGTGTTTATATTATTATATACTTGTAAACAAATTGAAGGCACACCTGACACCACATGGTAATTACAAACACATAACATGATAACTACAGACACATGAATTTTTAACTGCATGTATAAAATATGTTAACTGCAGACACAACATGTTAACCAACATCCTATGTGTTTGCAGTTAACATATTCTATACTTGCAGTTAACAATTTGTGTTGTAATTATCATGTTATATATCTGTAATGACCATATTATGTGTCTTCAATTTGTTTACATGTAAAAACAATTTGTTAATTGTAGTTACATAATGTGTCAACTGCAGACACATAATTTTTTTACTAGAGTTCACAATGCAATATGAACCCTGATCCATGGTATAACAATTATATTGCCTCATATATCACAATTGTGCCTTGATTTACTAATTAATTTAATAACAAAAAAATCAAGCTTATTTGGACTAATCAAACCAACTCAATTATTTCAATCCAATAAATTATCATGGCCAATTAAAAAGATTGACCTAATAATCAATCTCAAAATAAAATCTAGAGATGACAATTTGCTCCATCCCCGATTGAGATCTTCGACCGATCCCCGCCCTGACAGGAATGGGGATAGGAAAATTTTTTGAGGAACGGGGACGACGACGGAAAATGTATGTAATTCCCGTCGAGGACGGGAATACTCTTCCCCGTCCCGTCCCGTCCCCATATAGTTATTATAATTAAAAATAAATAAATAAATAAATAAATAAATATATATATATATATACATATATATATATACATATATATATATATATATACATATATATATATATATATATATATATATATATATATATATATATATATATATATTAAATTAAGACTTAGGTTTTTAATTTTTAAAATTAAAAATTACACTAATTTAAGATTTTGACTAAGAGTTGATCGGGGATAGGGAATCCCCGTCCCCACCTAATTTCCCGTAGAGACGGGATGAGGACTATTTTTGATTCTCCACCGAGAATGGGGGAAGTATACTCCCCACCCTGTTCCGCCCCGTTGCCATCCCTAATAAGATCCAATAACGATTTTATCAGCCCATTGTGATTTTCAAATTTTACATGTGACATATGTCTAGAGCTTGTGAGACAAGAAATGATAAATAATGGATTTTCTTGTTGAAGGTATTGGAATTTGGTTTGAAACTTTTAATCCTCTGGAAAAATATTATATATATATTTTTTCAATATTAGGTTTCAAGCTTACGCTAAACTAATCTTAAGTTACCAGAATTTCTACTCAAGAGTCGATGAAAAGTCGCCCAAGTAATTAAACAATCTCTCAGTCAGTTTATGTCGTTTAATTTGCATTTGCATTTGGATGCAATGAGTTGAAGATGGGGAACATACATGTGCATGAGGCTGAATTGAAGCTAAGCTAGTATAAATTGAATTGGCTTGTGTGTCTTCATTATTTTACCCCAAGAACTGTGGCCAAGAGACTACAAACTAAAGAATGATTAACAACATATATGATTGGGTAATTGGCCCATGCATATATGTTTGCCGAAGATGGTATCTTTGTTGTACGCTTGACACATTGCCAAATCTTTTTTAGTAATAAGTCATAACTCATAATACAAAAAATATAATTTTTAGTATTCACTATTTGTTTTTATACTTTGTAATATTAATAACATATATTATTGATTGTTCATTTGTGCTTTGTCTTCTTCTCTATAATATGTTTAGTAATGTGAAATATCCATTTTGTAATCTAATAATGTTTAATTGCTTATTTGCTTGTCATCTTCTCCGTAATAATAATATTAATTTGCAATTGCTTGGAAATTGAAATTAATAGATTACTAATTTACTATATTAGTTAATAGTAAATGGTTAATGGCCTAATTGTTATTTCTTAATTAAATACTCAATATATTAATAACTTGTTTTTTAGACTACTAGTATTTGCGCCCGTGCGATGCACGGAATGGATTTGTTGTAATATATTAAGAATATTTGGATCGATATATAATTATTTAAATTAGAACATCAAATATTATATAATGCAATTGAAAGTATGGTTTGGATCATTTATGTGTTTTTATGTTATTAATTGCTCAAATTAGTAGCTAATATGTAGATGTACGCATGCGGTGCTGTAACTTTGGAGATTTTATTTATCATTGTTCAGTACTTTTATAAATTAGTCAAATGTGCTTGTTCTCTAGCAACTCAGTTATAAAAATGAATTGATATCCTAATTTATTTGTATGGAAAATATATTTTTTTTGTCTAGATATATAGCAATTTTACCATTTAAAAAAACATAATATCACAAATTGTATTTACATACTATTGAAACCTCTTTGTAGACAACATTGGTAGTTACAACACAATCTTGTCTATCTTCGTGTAGAGCTAACACCTTTAGTCCAAAAGGATGGGTGACTCGGGTAAAAATATATAATGGTAGAATTTCAGTCAATTAGTAATCCTTTTATATTTTCAGTCAATTAGTAATATCAAATTCATTTTCAGCCAATTATTCTTTTTTATTTTTAGTCAATTAGTCAATTAGAATATTAGATGCATTGATATTTTTACCTAATTTCTGTTCCAGTTTTAAATGATGATGTAGAATATTTTTAATGAAATATTTTCTTTGTATTTTTAATTTACTTTTACTATTGTTTAAAATATGCATTTACTATTGATGATGTAGAATATTATTATTGAAATATTTCCGTCCAATTTTTAATTTCTGTTCCATTTTTTAATTAAAATGCAATGAACTGTCAATTTATTTTTTCATTTCAATTATGGATCATTTTTTATTTGTAGTCAATTATTAATATTAATTTCCTTTTATAATTTCAGTCAATTAGTAATATCAGATTCATTTTTAGACAATTATTCTTTTTTATTCTCAGTCAATTAGTCAATTAGAATATCAAATGCAGTGATATTTTTACCTATCCAAACCATTTTTAATTGATGATGTAGAATATTTTTATTGAAATATTTCCGTTCCATTTTTAGTTTACCTTTACTGTTGTTTAAAATATGTCTTTACTATTGATGGTGTAGAATATTATTATTGAAATATTTCCTTTTCATTTTTTATTTACTTTTACTTGATGATGTAGAATATTATTATTGAAATATTTCCGTTCCATTTTTAATTTCTATTCCATTGCTTAAAATTGTGAAAGATTTATGATATAATTGTGATTTGATTTATTCTACTATGTAATATTATTGTGAAAAATTAAAATGCAATAATCTGACAATTTTCTTTTCAATTTTAGTCAATTATGGATCATTTTTTATTTTCAGTCAATTATTAATATTCATTTCCTTTTCCAATTAACCTAATTTATGTTTCTTTTTTCATTTTTAATTTTCAGTCAATTATTAATATTCATTTATTTTTCAATTTACCTAATTTTTGTTCCATTTTTAATTGATGATGATGTAGAGAATTATTGTGAAATATTTCTGTTCATTTTTTAATTTACCTTTACTATTTACTATTGTTTGAGCGGGAAATCAAGTAAATAGAATTTTGTTTTTAATTATATTATAGATTATAGATTATAGATTCTCCACCAATCCAAACACTATGGATAAAGAAAAGCCATTTCATTAAGGAAATTAAAACTAATTAAATTAAATATAATCATGCTATATTTATTTGTAACTGTATATTAATTTCATTTTGAAATCATTGGTTCACATATTTGAATTATTTATTTTTTCTTTAATTATTATAAACAAAAATGATACTATACTAATTAATTTATGATATTTTTCAAATTGTATTTTTAAAAAATATAACATTTACACATGTTATGAGGTGTTAAAACATATTTTAAAATTATTTTTTATTAGTAAGTGTTTTTATTTTAAAAATATTTTCCAGCGGGCCACACACTCCCTTAGTTTCCCATAAAAAATTGATAAAGAAAAGTCATTTCATTAAGAAAATTAAAACTAATTAAAGTACATCTAATAATGCTATATTTATTTGTAACTATGTATTAATTTTATTTTGAAATTATTGGTTCACATATTTGAATTTTTTATTTTTTCTTTAATTATTATAAACAGAAATGATATTGTACTAATTAATTTATGATATTTATCAAATTGTATTTTTAAAAATATAGTGTTTTACCGGCAATTTATATCATGCACCAGGGCGCGCATTGCATTGTGCGCCCTGATGCAATACCTAACTGTATAAAAAAAATACACATAATTGTATAAATAAATACACATAATGATATAAACAAATACACATAATCACGTCAACTCCCTTCCGCGCCTCCCAAAACAACGTCGTTTTGGGAGGCGGGGGACGCACAGTGCTGCGCGCGCTGTGGTGCAGGGTATAACGATTGTGTTTTACCCGTGCGTTGCACGGATTTTTTTTTATTTTATGAATTTAAAATTAAAAATAGAAAACAATGAAAATATATTATAATGTACAATATAATAATATAGTTGGACTTTTATATATTTGGTCAAGTATCTATTTTCATAACATACAAAATTTAAATTTAAATTTTGTATGGCTAATATAATCTCTAATCACGTACATATTTAGATAAATTTATTGAAAAATTCACATAATTAAATTTATTTATTTCTAATTGTATTTCATATATATTATAATTCTAAAAATATGAATACTAACTAAGAGAATTGTACTTAGAAATAAAAAAAAAATGTAAATTCTAAATTTTGTATGAATAAATTTAAACTCTAATCGGACGCATTTCCTTATATGATTGTATAATACATTGTATATACACATAATATTTATTAATATGTATATAGAAAAGTTCTATATTATAATTTCAATAATTATAATTTATATTGATAGATTTATAATTAAAAAATTACATTTAGAAATTTAAAATGTAACATTTAAATATTGTATGATTATTATAGTGTATTTTTTGAAAGGGATTATTATAGTGTATAATTGTATGTAAAATTATAAATATTCATGTTTTGTTAATTTTATACTTTCATTTCTTTAATTATATTTCATATTTTATTAATTATAATTTAATGAAATTGTCACAAATATTTTTAGGAAAGAAATCTTATATTTCTTAGTTTCAATAGTTATATTAATTATAATTAATAAATATTGTGGCAATTACCATAATAATTTCATTAATTATATTAATTCTAATATTTGTTCTCTTCCAATATTTAAACACATTACCATAAAATTATCATAATAATTACACGAAAGAAGGAAAGAAAATTATTAGAATAATTACCATTAATATTAAAAATTAATTATATATTAATGTAATTATAATTTATTTTATGCCAATAATATTATACATTAAGTATATATATATATATATATATATATATATATATATATATATATATATATATATATAATTATTGAAAAGAGGATATAATTTTAAAAAGTAAATTATTAATTAGATTACATAATATAATTGTCCTACTAATTGATTCCATACTACTATGTATAATTCATTTATTTGAATTTTTTAAAGATAAATATCTATTAATTACCTTAATAATTAAGATAATTTTTAGTCAATCAATATTCAATAGTATTAAATGTATTACTTCGAATTTTTATAAACTAGTATTTGCACCCGTGCAATGCACGGAGTAGATTTGTTGTAATATATTAAGAATATATAAATTAATATATAATTATTTAAATTAGAACATCAAATATTATATAGTGCAATTTTGATGTTATCATTGCTTGAATTTGTGCAAATATTTGATCAAATTAATAGCTAATGTCTAGATGTAAGCATGCGGTGCTATAACTTTGAAGATTTTATTTATCATTGTTTAGTATTTTCATAAATTAGTCATCGTTCTCTAACAACTCAGTTATATAAATGAGTTGTTATCCTTATTCATTTGTATGGAAGATATGTGTTTTTTGTCTAGATATATAGCAATTTTTTCATTTTAAAAAAAAAAAACTTAATATCACCGATTATATTTAAACCTCTTTGTAGACGACAATGGTAGTGGCAACACAATCTTGTTCATCTTCGCCTAGAACTAACACCTTCAATCTATCAGGACGGATTACTTTGATGAAAATATATAATGGTAGAATATTACTCAATTAGTTATACTTGTATATTTTCAATCAATTAGTAATATCATATTCATTTTCAGCCAATTATTCTTTTTTTATTTTCAGTCAATTAGTGAATTAGAATATCAAATGCAGTGTTATTTTTTACCTAATTTTCGTTCCATTTTTAATTGATGATGTAGATATTATTATTAAAATATTTCCGTTCCATTTTTAATTTACCTTTACTATTATTCAGGGGTAGAGCCAGCATGGGGGCAGCTGCCCCCCCACCCCCCACCCCCACCCCTACCCCTACCCCTACCCCTACCCCTATATTATCCTGTATGTATATATGTATATATAGAACAAATTAAAGTATTAGTAAATGAAACACAGAAGTGTTAACATGTGTTGGTTTAGTGCAGTTGGCTGGGCAGGCGTTTAGCCTTTTGTTAGGTCGAGGGTTTGAATCCTGTGGTGCTAGTAAATTTTATGACTATTTATTATTAATTGTTAGGCTATTGCTTCAACACAATTTCATATATATAAAATGAGATGTGTACTTTATAATTTATTTTCTATTCTAATTAATTCATCAAATTAATTATGTTTCATATTTTATTATAAATATTTTTATAAAGTTTTGATATGTTTTATTTTTTACTTATATATCCAAAAATATTTATAATTATACTTCTTTAAGTGTTTCATTTTTTTAAAACTATTTTTTTTTTTTTTGTAATGTTCTGCCCCCACTGACAAAAAATCTTGGCTCCGCCACTGCTATTATTTAAAATATGCATTTACTATTGATAATGTAGAATATTAGTATTGAAATATTTTTCTCCAATTTCTAATTTCCATTCCATTTTTAATTAACATGCAATGATCTGACCATTTCATTTTTTTTTAGTCAATTATGGATCCTTTTGCAGTCAATTATTAATATTCATTTTCTTTTATATTTTCAGTCAATTAGTAATATTAGATTCATTTTTAGTCAATTATTCTTTTTAATTTTCAATAAATTAGTTAATTAGAATATAGATGCAGTTATATTTTTACCTAATTTTCGTTCCATTTTAATTTAATGATGTAGAATATTATTAATGAAATATTTTCGTTTCATTTTTAATTTACCTTTACTATTTTTGGAAATATGCCTTTACTATTTGATGATGTAAAATATTATAATTGAAATATTTTCTTTCCATTTTTAATTTTCCTTTACTTCTTAAAAAAAAAAAAAAAGACTTTGGACTTACCAATACTTGCCCACATTGATGGCCAAATAATTATGTTTGTAAGAGGAGCAATTTATATAGAGGAGCTCAAAAGCTCATCTTTCCAGACAATTTTAATGTGAGATCAAAATGATACCACATTATTTACAAAGGAGCCAGTGGCTCACTTTTGTCTTCTTCTTATTTTTTAATTTTAATTTTATTTTATATATCGTTTTGTTTGGATTATTATTATTATTGTTATTATTATTATTATTGATTAGTTGTTGTTGTTATTATTGTTATTGTTATTATTTTAATTTTAATTGTAATTTAATTTTATTATTATTACATTATTACATAGGGTTTTTATTATACTTCAACAATAATATTATCAATTATATTATAGAATATAATACCATACATAATAATACTAATTATGCAATATTACCAATTAATAGATTTTATTTAATTTCCATTTGACATTTACATACCAAATAAGCTTTACTACAAAAGTTTGGACGGGAAAAATGAAATAGGATGATTTTATATATATATATATATATATATATATATATATATATATATATATATATATATATATATATATATATATATTATTACCCTAATATCAAATTTATAATTCTGACTTTAAAATTCTTATTATTATTATTATTATTAACATCAACATTTGATTAGTTTTATAAATTCTGTGTAATTTATATATGCACTATGCATAAATTCTTAATTTCCCAGTATAATAATATTTTTCTGCCCATATATATATTAAATATTATTAATTGTATATAATATCTATATATAAATAATGGATGATATTACAAAAATGCCCCTATATTTTGGGGTAATTTGGCTAGCAGGATTTTACTTTTAATTATATATAGAATAGAATATAGAATATAGATTTCCGTTTCATTTTTAATTTACTTTTACTGTTGTTTAAAATATACATTTACTATTTATGATGTATAGTATTATTATTGAAATATTTTTGTACAATTTTAGTTTCCATTCCATTTTTAATTAAAATGCAATGATCTAAGCATTTATTTTTTCATATTAGTCAATTATGAATCATTTTTTTATTTGCATTCAACTATTCTTTTTCAATCAATTATTCTTTTTTATTTTCAGTGAATTAGTCCATTAGAATATTAGACGCAGTGATATTTTTACCCCATCTTCATTCCATTTTTAATTGATGATCTAGAATATTATTATAGAAATATTTCTGAAGGGGATACCCACATATACAATTTACACCTACACCAAGGCTCAAACTCTAGAACTCCCAGATAGAGGAGCAACCTGATACCAATGGACCACAAGGTCCTTGGTATTTTTAATTTACCTTTACTATTGCTTAAAATATGCATTTACTATTGATGATGTAGAATATTATTATTGAATTATTTCCTTTTCATTTTCAATTTACCTTTACTTGATGATGTAGAATATTATTATTAAAATATTTCCGTTCCATTTTTAATATTCATTCCATTGTTTAAAATTGTGAAAGATTTATGACATAATTGTGATTTGATGTATTATACTATATAATATCAAAATGCAATGATCTGACCATTTCCTTTTCCATTTTAGTCAATTATGGATTTTTTTTTTCAATCAATTATTAATATTCATTTCTTAATTTATGTTTCCTTTTCTATTTTTAATTTTAATTTCTGTTTCGTTTTCTATTTTAAATTTCCAGTCAATTATTAATATTCATTTCTTTTTGTTTTACGTCCATTCCATATGTTTTTTTTTTTGAATGCTACTGACTCTACATTGTAGTATCTGTTCAAACATACTTTATCAACCTAATGAAAAGCACAAAAAGTCAACAACGTCTCCACTGAGTCTGAATCTCATAACCTCCCACATAGGAGAGGTCATTACATGTCCATTCCATTTTTAATTTACCTTTATTATTTATTATTGTTTCATTTGTTTGGGTAGGAAATCAAATAAATATAATTTTGTTTTTAATTATAGTATATATAGTATAGAACCTTTCAAAAAAAAAAAGATAGTATAGAAGTATATATACAGATATAGATAGAGATATAGATTATTATTATTATTATTATTATTATTATTATTATTATTATTATTGACTTATATCGGATTCTATTTTCCTTTTTATTTTTTTATTTTACTTTTTTACCACAAACCATGTTATTATTATTATTATTAAGTGAAATTATTAATAATATTATAGGTAAATTATAGATCCTTTTGTATTAATTTATTTATTTATTTATTATTATTATTATTGAGTTACATATCATATTTCATTTTTTTTTTACTACAAACCTTGTTATTATTATTATTATTATTATTATTATTATTATTATTATTATTATTATTATTATTATTATTATTATTAAATAGATTATGAATCCTTTTCCATTTGTCCTTTTTACTCTTAACATTATAAGTAAATTATAGATCCTTTTGTATTTTTTCATTTATCATTATTATTGTTATTATTATTATTATTAATTAATTAATATTATTGACTTACTTATCAAACTCGATTTTCTCTTTTTACTGCAAATCTTGTTATTATTATAAATTAAGTGAATTAGGGAATCATTTTCATATTTTCTTTTTTACTCCTAATATTATAAGTAAATTATAGATCCTTTTTGTTTTTAATAATAGTGTAATAGATGACACTTGTGCATAGATGGCACTTGAGTTAGACTGAGGTTGTGAGTTTGAGCTTTAATGAAGGTGTTGTTGGCTCTTATTATTGACTTACAAATGAGATTCCATTTTCCTTTTTTACTTTAAACCATGTTATTATTACTATTAAGTGAATTATGGAATCTTTTCCATTTTTCCTTTTTTTATTCCTAATATTATAAGTAAATTATAGATCCTTTTGTATTTTTCCACAACGCCACTTCTATTACCAACTCCAGCCACACTCATGATCCAATCTCAGGATACCATAGAAGATGGGTGTTTGCACATACTAATCCCGCGTTTGCTATATAGTTTATTCAAACACCGATGTCTTGAATCAACCCAAAGCTTCCTTTGTGCCAGAAATTCATAAAAATTATGATTTCTATATCAAACACTTGAACTAAATCACCTTATTGACCTCAAAATCATCTTCATTTTCTCAAACACTCCCAACAAAATCTGGTTTTTATTTCAGCCCTTTCAACACCCAAATACCCTTTACATTAACACAACCACACCTAATCATACATCTCTACTACTCACAAGAATATGCTCACTTTTGCAAGAATAGAGAACTAAAACTAACCAAAGTCAAAAGATTCAATCTTTATAACTCTATCAAACAGTTTTTAAAAACCTAATCTGATATTTCAGCCACTAAAAGACCTTGACAATAATGAAAGAGTATAGAATACAAAACTCAGTGTTCACTCAATTTGCTCATTAATTCACATTCTATGAGCAATAAATCTCACTTTCAAATATAAATTAACATAATCCATCCAATATAAACAAATTCAAGAAATCCCCACTTATTCAAAAAATTCAAGAAAAAAAAAACAAAAAAAAGAGGGTACAGTTTTCCCCAAAAATTAAAGCAAATAGAAGAGAGAAAGCCATTGAATCATTCACCTGGGCTGATTGGGCAAAGATCACATTCATCTTCCAAGATTCAATAAAATTTCTGTCTTTCAACCTCTCAATGCTATCCCACGAAAAATGTCACCATATGCATTCGAAATAATGTGTATATATATATATATATATATATATATATATATATATATATATATATATATATATATATATATGAATATAATATAAAAAATGCTTTGAATATTATTTTCGTTTTTAGTGTATTCTTATCATGCTTCCCTTTGTATCTGTTTACATATATACAGAATTCGTCCCTCTTCAAACTTTATCCACTTGATGAGCAAGGAAATCTATCACTTCCCGATCAATCTTTATAGATCTGTATCTTCTCCACAAAAATAAATTAAAAAAAAAAGAATATATCAATATTTTTTCTTACGAATCTGTTTTCTTGTTTAAAAATCAAAAAATACAAAAAAAAAAAAAAACAAAAAACAAAAACAAAACAAAACAAAACAAAACACAAAAAGAAAGAAAGAAAAAAGAAACTAAGATTATGAAAACCTCACCCGTGCAAAATACGTATCAACCTCAACTGTGGAAGATCACAAGATAATTAGCAAAAGTCAATGAAATAATTAACCTTAGTTGAGATTGTGAAATTGATGAGTTGTCTATGGTCATATAAGTTGTATTTATACACAATAGATGAGATCAAAAAAGCTTAGTATTGAAATTATAAAATGGTAAGATATATTAAGAAAGGTAAAATCTTCCAATTATTTATTTTCTGCCCAACAATACACGGCATTCCATATATATACACATTATGTATAAGTATAGCTTTTATATATATATAAATAAAATACTACACACTAATTAGCTTAATTAACAATAATTACCTTAGTTACTACATATTGTATAACTGCATTGTTCTTCCGGTTATTTATCTCTAATTATTTAATTAATAAAATATTACTAATATAATTATTCCTAATATATTTGATAATAAGACTGCGTATAAAAAAGGTAATAACATTATTATTATTATTATTATTATTATTATTATTATTACATAAATGCCCTTAAGTTTTGGGGGGAAAACTTGGCTAGGAGGATTATTTTTCCTTTTTTTATTCCTAATATTATAAGTAAATTATAGATCCTTTTGTATTTTTCCACAACGCCACTTCTATTACCAACTCCAGCCACACTCATGATCCAATCTCAGGATACCATAGAAGATGGGTGTTTGCACATACTAATCCCGCGTTTGCTATATAGTTTATTCAAACACCGATGTCTTGAATCAACCCAAAGCTTCCTTTGTGCCAGAAATTCATAAAAATTATGATTTCTATATCAAACACTTGAACTAAATCACCTTATTGACCTCAAAATCATCTTCATTTTCTCAAACACTCCCAACAAAATCTGGTTTTTATTTCAGCCCTTTCAACACCCAAATACCCTTTACATTAACACAACCACACCTAATCATACATCTCTACTACTCACAAGAATATGCTCACTTTTGCAAGAATAGAGAACTAAAACTAACCAAAGTCAAAAGATTCAATCTTTATAACTCTATCAAACAGTTTTTAAAAACCTAATCTGATATTTCAGCCACTAAAAGACCTTGACAATAATGAAAGAGTATAGAATACAAAACTCAGTGTTCACTCAATTTGCTCATTAATTCACATTCTATGAGCAATAAATCTCACTTTCAAATATAAATTAACATAATCCATCCAATATAAACAAATTCAAGAAATCCCCACTTATTCAAAAAATTCAAGAAAAAAAAAAACAAAAAAAAAGAGGGTACAGTTTTCCCCAAAAATTAAAGCAAATAGAAGAGAGAAAGCCATTGAATCATTCACCTGGGCTGATTGGGCAAAGATCACATTCATCTTCCAAGATTCAATAAAATTTCTGTCTTTCAACCCCTCAATGCTATCCCACGAAAAATGTCACCATATGCATTCGAAATAATGTGTATATATATATATATATATATATATATATATATATATATATATATATATATATATATATATATATATATATATATATATATATATATATATATATATATATATATATATATATATATATATATGAATATAATATAAAAAATGCTTTGAATATTATTTTCGTTTTTAGTGTATTCTTATCATGCTTCCCTTTGTATCTGTTTACATATATACAGAATTCGTCCCTCTTCAAACTTTATCCACTTGATGAGCAAGGAAATCTATCACTTCCCGATCAATCTTTATAGATCTGTATCTTCTCCACAAAAATAAATTAAAAAAAAAAGAATATATCAATATTTTTTCTTACGAATCTGTTTTCTTGTTTAAAAATCAAAAAATACAAAAAAAAAAAAAAACAAAAAACAAAAACAAAACAAAACAAAACAAAACACAAAAAGAAAGAAAGAAAAAAGAAACTAAGATTATGAAAACCTCACCCGTGCAAAATACGTATCAACCTCAACTGTGGAAGATCACAAGATAATTAGCAAAAGTCAATGAAATAATTAACCTTAGTTGAGATTGTGAAATTGATGAGTTGTCTATGGTCATATAAGTTGTATTTATACACAATAGATGAGATCAAAAAAGCTTAGTATTGAAATTATAAAATGGTAAGATATATTAAGAAAGGTAAAATCTTCCAATTATTTATTTTCTGCCCAACAATACACGGCATTCCATATATATACACATTATGTATAAGTATAGCTTTTATATATATATAAATAAAATACTACACACTAATTAGCTTAATTA
This sequence comes from Ipomoea nil, assembly GCF_001879475.1. Lineage (NCBI taxonomy): Eukaryota > Viridiplantae > Streptophyta > Magnoliopsida > Solanales > Convolvulaceae > Ipomoea > Ipomoea nil. The sequence continues at coordinate 2,898,552 of NW_017617232.1, read as the reverse complement.
ACAATAATTACCTTAGTTACTACATATTGTATAACTGCATTGTTCTTCCGGTTATTTATCTCTAATTATTTAATTAATAAAATATTACTAATATAATTATTCCTAATATATTTGATAATAAGACTGCGTATAAAAAAGGTAATAACATTATTATTATTATTATTATTATTATTATTATTATTATTATTATTATTACATAAATGCCCTTAAGTTTTGGGGGGAAAACTTGGCTAGGAGGATTTTACTTTTATATATATATAGATAAGATATAATATTATTAAATCGAAATAATTAAAAATAATGTGTCCATATTACAAAAGATTTTATAATAGTAATTTTTTTCGCCTAATAGAATTTGTCAATTATTAAACATTGTTTATGGTAATTATTGTATGACATTTAATACTAAGATTATTAGGTATAATTTTTATAATTAAGGTATAATATTATTAAATCAAAATTATTAAAAATAATGTGTCCATAATATAAAATAAATTATACTTGTCTTAATAATTATTTATTAATATAAATTTATAATTATAAATTTGTATACGAAAAAACATAGCAACTGAACTTCTGGTTTAAAAAAAAACATCTCTCCATTTTATTTATTTATTTTTTTGTCACCAATGGATTGTATTTATAGGTAGAGAATGTGAGAATTATAAATTAATAATATAAGTTTCATTTTCCATTTCCTTTTCTATTCAGTCAATTAGGGATTTTTATAATTTTCAGTCCATTAATAATATACGTTTCCTTTTTCAATTTGCATAATTTCACTTTCGTTTTCCAAATCCGTGTTTCATATTTTATTCTCATACATAATATTCACGTTACTATAAATTGATTAGCAATTAATACATTTACAATACCATAATTATGCAATATTATCAATTAATATATTTTAATTAATTTACATTAAACATATGCTTACCAAATAAGATTTATTAATTATTTGACTAAAAAATATAAAATATTTAATTAATTTAGTACACAAGTTTGGACGTGAAAATGATGTAAGAGGATTTTACTTTTATTTAGATTATGGTATTACGTTCATATGAAATAATATTACCATACATACTTGTTAATATTTTGATTTATTAAATTGGTTACAATTCATATTATGGTATGAATAATTCTTATGCAATATACAATTTGGCAACTTAATTAATATTAAGATTTCGCGCAATGAACATATTTCATCTTGTGTACTCATTTGACCGGAAATATGAAGGTTGGTTCAATAAATCGTAAATATTACCAATTGTTTGATTAGAAAATAATCTTTATCAAATAAAAAGTAATTAAATTGATAAATTATACTTAAAAGGTAAATATTACTGGTTATTTTCTTATATATAAACCTTTATTGAATTATTTTATTATAAGGAGCGAAAAATTTTATACATAAATTATTTTATAATTTATTTTGATCGTGAGGCCACACACGCGCGCACACACACATATATATATACACACCGTAAATATTACAAAATACTTGGTTACAGAATAAGCTTTATTAAGTTATATATAAATTAAAAATGATTAAATTGTTAAATTATACAAATTGGAAAACTCTTAACAAAAAATTAGCAAAAATGTAACCACGTCCGTAAATTTGATTCTATTTCGTAAATGATTCATAAAAGTCTGTGTGATTCTATTTCGAAAATTTCAAAGAATAGTGCAGAGTAGTAGTAAATTAATGTAAATATTACCCAAAATTCTCAAAACCAAAAGCATATTCGATCTAATTGAGAAGTGAGAAATGCCTATTACATAACAATAACAAAATATAAAATTATAAGTGAAGTTAAATGTTGGAATAACTATACAATCTTTAGAGCTATTAACATATCCATCATTATTTGAATCACATTCTTTCGAAAAATATGCATATGTAGAAAAGTACCATGAATTTGTAGTGTAAAAAGAAAATGTTGTAAAACAACCATATGCATAAACTAAAAGTTTTGAAATACAAACTATTAAAATTAAGATCATAGTACCAAAAAAAAAAAAAAAAAACTCTTTATCATGAACTACACACTCTATAGAATTTATTGTTTCAGAACCTCTTGCCTCTGGAAGATTAACAACACGGAGCACTCCAACATTGATTCTATTCCAAATGAGTGTAGGATGAAGTTGACTACCAACAATTTCGTTGTGACTTCCTGCTACAACAATTAGACAATTATATTATTATTAAAATAAATATAGAAAAAAATAAAAGAGAAATAATTTAAAAAAATAAATGTAGTGTCAACTATTATATAATAATAATGCATATTACATGTAAATTTATAAATTCGTTGTAATTGTCAATGCCTAACATCATTCTAGTTTATCCAGTTATTGTGCGTACCTTCTACAATGTGGGCACACCTCTCCTTAATGCATGTAAATAGTTGCTCAGAACCATTTCAATTGTCTCTATATTTGTATCCTACAATATTTGCAAAAGATGTAGAAAAGAAATAAGAACAGAAATTAAGAATTATGCCATTGAAAAATGAAAGACACAATACAGAACTCACCCCAGTACAAAAAGGAAGAGTTATAATTTTTCTAGTCACTAATCCATTGTATTTATAGGTAGAGATAGAGAATGTGAGAATTAATTTCTTTTTATATTTTCAATCAATCTATATCTATATATATATAAAAGTAAAATCCTCCTAGCCAAGTTTTCCCCCCAAAACTTAGAGGCATTTTTGTAATATTAAATATTTAGACAAATATGGCATTTCAATAATATTAAAGATTTTACCTTTCTTGAGATCTCTTACCATTTTATAATTTCAATACTAAACCCTTTTGATCTCATCCATTGTGTATAAATACACCTTATATGACCATACACAACCCCAACTAAGGTTAATTATTTCATTGATTTTTGCTAATCATCTTGTGATCTTCCACAATTGAGGTTGATACGTGATTTGCACGGGTGATGTTTTCATTCTTAGTTTCTTTTATTTTTTCTTCTTTTTGGGTTTTGTTCTGTTTTTATTTTTTTGTATTTTCTGATTTTTAAACAACAAAAGTGGTTCGTAAGAAAAAATGTTGTTATATTCTTTTTTTTTTTTTGGTCTATTTTTGTGGAGAAGACACGGATCTAGAAAGATTGATCGGGAAACAATAGACTTCTAATCATCCTGTAATCTTCCACAGTTGAGGTTGATACGTGATTTGCATTGGTGAGGTTTTCATCATCTTAGTTTCTTTTATTTTTTCTTCTTTTTGGGTTTTGTTTTGTTTTTATTTTTTTTTTTTGTATTTTATGGTTTTTAAACAACAAAAGTGGTTCATAAGAAAAAATATTGATATATATATTTTTTGTTTGTCTATTTTTGTGGAGAAGATACGAATCTAGAAAGATTGATCGGGAAGCAATAGAGTTCTTTGCTCATCAAGATGATAAAGTTTTGTGATCGAGGGACGAATTATGTGTATATGTAAATAGATATAGACTTACAGAGGGAAGCATACTAAGAATACAATAAAAACCAAAATGAAATTAAAAGCATTTTTTAGTTGTCAATATATCAAAGCGTTGGACTTTGTTTCGATTCAATTTCTCCGTCTATAAAGTGTACATTTTTTGTAATAATAGAGTAGTTTGTCTCTCCCTTCAAGACGTTTTTCTTGTCATTTAATTTTTTTTTTTTAGGAAAAAAAATGATTAAGTACTGTGGCTTTTTTTCAATAGAGTATTATTTTGATTTTATTCTTCATCTGACATTCCTTGATATAAAATCACTTTACTAATGTAAAATAATGTTATTGACTTACCATGTTTGCTTCGATATGCTAAGCCATTTAAAATTTAATACGGAGTAAAATTTATAATTCTAATACTTCCGTAATAATATTGAATAAATATTAATCATATGTTTAGATTTAATAATATATTATATTAAAAGAATTATATATTAATTTAATATAATGATGGTTAATACGGGTAAACCATATATAAGCAATATTGTACCTTAAGAATATTATACCTTAATTATAAAAATTCTACCTAATAATTTTAGCATTAAATGTCATACAATAATTACCATAAACAATGTTTAATAATTGTAAACAATGTTTAATAATTGCCAAATTCTATTATGCAATAAAAATTACTATTATAAAATCTTTTGTAATATGGACACATTATTTTTAATTATTTCGATTTAAGAATATTATATCTTTTGTATAAAAATTCAAATAATACTTTTAGTACTATTGAATATTGATTGACTAACAATTATTTTAATTATTAAGACAATTAATAGATATTTTGATTTAAAAAATTTTCAAATATATGAATTATACATAGTAGCATGGAATCAATTAGTAAGATAATTATATTAGGTAATCTAATAAATAATTTACTTTTTAAATTATATCCACTCTTTAATAAATTATACTTACCTTAATAATTAATTATTAATATTATTACCTAATAATTATATATTGTTACCTTTTTGGTGTAATTATTATGGTAATTTATATACATATATATTTTTATACTTAATGTATAATATTATTAGCATGAAATAAATTATACTTACCTTAATATATAATTAATTTTTAATATAATTACCTTATTTTTATTAAAGATAATTATTTTGATAATTTTTCTTTCATTATTTTGTGTGATTATTATGGTAATGTATTTAAATTTTGGAAGAGATTATTACAAATATTATAATTAAGGGAAAATGGCACTTTTCCCCCCTGAGTTATATACTTATATCACTTTTTCCCCCTCAATTATTTAGGTAAGCACATTAGCACCTTCAATTATTCTAAAAGTGGTTGTTTTCCCCCTAATATATTAAATTGACATTTATACCCTTAAAATAAATATTTTATTTATTTTACTTCTCCAACAAATTATTGTGTATACGTAGGGATGACTACGATTCGGTTCGAACTGAATCAGACACTATAGCAATCGAATTAAAAGTCTCCGGTTATGATTCAGATCTAGAACCCAATATTTGGATTTTAATTTATTAAAATTATGAATCAAAAAAAATTGGATCCTGAACCGTGAACTAGCGGTTCCGGACCCGATTCGCGATTTTGAACCGTTTTTATTTTAAAATTTTATTTTTATTTTAAAAATAGTCTAAATTCAACAATAAATGTATTTTATTTTTTCAGTTCGGAACATGAACCGTCCGTTCCGGGATTTTAATAAACTCTAAATATCGAGTTTCGATTCTAAATTGTAATTGAAATATTTCGATTTGGTTGCTATAGTGTTTATTTGGTTTGAACCAAATTATGGTCATAATTTGTTGGAGAAGAAAAATAAATAAAATATTTATTTTAAGGGTAAATATGTCCATTTAACATTTTAGGGGGAAAAACAGCCACTTGAATAATTGAGGGGGGAAAAGTGCTATAAGTATATAACTCAGGGGGAAAAGTGTCATTTTCCCTATAATTAATATAAGTAATATAATTAATGAAATTATTATGGTAATTGCCACAATATTTGGTAATTATAATTAATATATTTAAAGAAATTGAGAAATATTTGTAACAATTTCATTAAATTACAATTAATAAAATATGAAATATAATTAAAGAAATGAAATTATTAAATTAACAAAACATGAATATTTATAATCATACATACACTTATGCACTATAATAATCATGCAAAATTTAAATGCAACCTTTTAAATTTTTAAATATAATTTTTTAATTATAAATTTATCAATATAAATTATAGTTAATGAAATTATATTATAGAACTTTTCTATATAAATATTAATAAATATTATGTGTATATACAATGAATTATACAATCATATAAGGAAATGCGTCGGATTAGAGTTTAAATTTATTCATACAAAATTTAGAATTTACATTTTTTTATAAGACTAATCAAATGTTAATGTTAATAATAATAAGAAGAATTTTAAAATCAGAATTATAAATTAAGTATTAGGGTAATAATTAATCTATATATATATATATATATATATTATATATTATATTATATTATTATTATTGTTATTATTATTATTATTATTATTATATAAACAAAATCATCCCTTTTCAAAAAAAAAAAAAAAAAAAACAACAACAAAATCATCCTATTTCATTTTCCCGCCCAAACTTTTGTAGTAAAGCTTATTTGGTAAGTAAATGTCAAATGGAAATTAAATAAAATCTATTAATTGGTAATATTGCATAATTGGTAACATTATATATGGTATTATATTCTATAATATAATTGATAATATTATTGTTCAAGTATAATAAAAATCATATGTAATAATGTAATAATAATAAAATAAAATTAAAATTAAAATAATAACAATAACAATAACATAACAATAATAATAATAACAACAACAACAGCAAATGTAATAATCCAAACAAAACTATATACAAAATAAATTTAAAATTAAAAAAAAAAAAATAGGAAGAAGACAATGGTGGCTCCCCTTTGTAAATGATGTGAGATCATTTTGATTCCACATTGAAAATGTTTGGAAAGATGAGCTCTTAAACTCCTCTATATAAGAGGGGCATTTACAAACATATAATTGCTTGTCCATCAATATGGGCAAGTATTGAGAAGTCCAAAGACTTTTTTTTTTTTAATAATTTTAGTACTATACTACTATTAACCTGACAAATTATGTTGTGGATATGTGTCCACCTTGCAATGTAGACGCATTTCAAAAATTGTTCATAATTATTAATATATAGTTCAAAAATTATGAGCATATAGTTCTATAATTATGAACATAGTGTTGTGAACATAATTATGAACATATAGTTATGTAATTATGAATATAGAGATTCAATAATTGTGAATATGAAGTTAAAAATTATGCATATATATCTTTATAATTATGAACATATAGTTCAGTAACTATGAACATAGAGTTCTGTAATTATAAATATAGAGTTAAATACGTACTTATGAATATGAAGTTCAAAAATTATGAATATATAGCTTTATATATAATAATGAACATATAGTTTAGTAATTATAAACATAGAACTGTGTCCACCTTGCGGTTCCACAACATAACTATTCGATTGACCCTGTAACATGTAAACTTTCTCAACTTATTGAAGCCCTACGTATCAAAAGGCTCTTATTTAAGAAACCTTATCTTAATGGCTTCTTATTTTAGTTTTATTTATTTATTTATTTATTTATTAGGAGGTTTGAGAAAGATTAACCAAAAATGTATATGAGTTGTTTTAATTTTTAGCAGTTTGGAGCAAATTGCTAAGTTATTAAATAATATTTTTGGTGTTTTGATTAAATATAAAATGTTAAACAGACGAATTTGATAAAATTTTGACGAATTTGCCAAATAATCAAATTACAACAACAACAACAACAACAACAACAACAACAACAACAACAACAACAATAATAATAATAATAATAATAATAATAATAATAATCCAAAAAAAAAAAACTATATACAAAATAAAATTAAAATTAACCAAAAAAAAAAAAAAACAAAACAAAGGCGAGCCACCGGCTCCCTTTGTAAATGATGTGGGATCATTTTGATCCCACATTTACAATGTTTGAAAAGAGAGAGCTCCTCTATATAAGAGGAGCAATGAGACTCTTATAAACATAATTGGGGTTGTGGAAGATTAACCCAAAATGTATGTGTTGTATTAGTTTTTAGCAGTTTGGAGCAAATTATATAATATATTTTGGTGTTTTGATTAAAGTTAAAATGTTAAAATGACGAATTTATTATAATTTTGGCGAATTTATCAATAATCAAATTACAAATAATAAGCATTCAAAAAAAAATTACAAATAATAATAATAATAATAATAATAATAATAATAATAATAATAATAATAATAATTCAAACAAAACGATATACAAAATAAAATTAAATTTAAAATTAAAAATAATAAGAAGAAGACAAAAGGGAGCCACGGGCTCCATTTGTAAATAATGCTGGATCATTTTGATCCCACGTTGAAAATGTTTGGAAAGAGGAGCTCTTGAGCTCCTCTATATAAGAGGAGCAATGCTCCTCTTACAAACATAATTGTTTGACATCAATGTGGGCAAGTATTGAGAAATCCAAATGCTCATATTTTATTTTTGAGTACTATTGACCCAACAAATTATGATGTGAAATGTGTCCACCTTGCAGGGTAGACACTGTTCCAAAAGTGTTCATAATTATGAATATATAGTTCTATAATTATGAACATATGATTATGTAATTATGAATATAGAGATTCAATAATTGTGAATATGAAGTTCAAAAATTATGAATATATAGCTTTATAATTATGAACATATAATTAAGTAATTATGAACATATAGTTTTGTAATTGTGAATATAGAGTTCATAATTATGAATATGAAGTTCAAAGATTATGAATATATAGCTTTACAATTATGAACATATAGTTCAGTAATTATTAACATAGAATTGTGTCCACCTTGCAAGGTGGACACGGTTCCACAGCATAACTATTCGATTGACCTGTTACATATAATATTTGTTCACCTATTGAAGCCCAA